>NC_082642.1:154870146-155175887 GCF_028023285.1 Balaenoptera ricei | reverse complement strand
AAGACTGGGAGTCCTTTTGGACTTGAACCTTAATACCAGCAGTGGCCACTGCAGAGTGAAGTTTTAACTAGAATTCACACTGTAATACCTTTTAAGCTTTGCCCTAAAAGGAACGAACATTTCAGAATGTACTAAAGTCCTCTGTGGTAACCCATTTCTCTCCCTCCGCCCCCTGTCCCCACCAAAGCTGAGGACACTAGCTACGGCCCTGGTCTGATCCCTGATGTAGATGTGTTTTGAGGTGACACCTGTGGGGTGTGTGTGTGACTCATACTGAGGGGACCAAGGACCCAGGCTGAGGCCAGTCCTATTCACTGGAAGGCAGATGTGCTGGAGGTGGCGCCTCCCCAGGGTCAGCTGGTCCCATCGTGGGTCCAGGCGGAGAACACAAGGGTCATGGTCTTTCTAGGTGAACCCAAGCCCCACCTTAATGGAGCAAATACCGAGGACCCCCACCACACCTCTGACAGGAAAGCATCCCTGCCCCGTGATGCATAGGACCCCGGCGGATGCAGGATCACAGGTGTGAAGGAAGGAAAGCTAAGGCAGCACCTTTTGGTCTCAGAGCAGGTGAATGTTTCCTATTAGGTATTGGGATGATGTCTGCTGCTCTCAGACTGTCCCTGGGAAAGACTCAATGGTTTCCCAATGGTCTCCCACGGGCTGGGATTTTGGGTCCGATTGGATCATCCGGTAGTGGAGGGTGGAGTCACATCGGGAATGTCCTGGTACCTCCCCCATCACTGCGCACGCATGTGAAACGCTGCTCAGCTGAAGTGCTCACATAACAGGGCTTGAGGATAGGCAGGTCCACGAATGCCTTTTCCTGGTAGGTTTGACTTAAAGCCACCTCTTCACTCACCCCCAGGGAAGGCGAGGAGCCACACAGAAGGAGAGTCAGTGGGATAGACTGTGAACACGTCCCAGCAAGGGGACCTTTATGAGGACATGACTGAGGTCACAGGACTGGTGGGACTGCCTCTCCTCACTTTTCCTTCCTGCCTGTCCTGGGGCAGAGACGGGCCTCCCAGGAGCCGAGCACAGCAAACAGAACAGAACTTGTCTTCATGGAGCATTTGCAGGATTACACGCAGGTGCAAACTATGAACTCAAGGTCATTGGTCGAGTCATGATGAATTTGTGTCAATCCCAGGACATTCCCTAGAAGATTACTTTTAAAATATCTAAGGCGTGTGTGTGTGTGTGTGTGTGTGTGTGTGTGCACGTGCGTGTGCACGTGTGTGTTATTTTTCTTTATTGTTTTACTGTTTCCTTAAAAGTATAAGGAGTAGATATCAGACACATTTTTCATTCTGTCCTAGGTTCAGGCCAGTTGAATCCCAGCTTAGAGGTTTTACAAGGCCTCCATTTTGAATTATCATGTGGCACCGTATTCGTTTCCTGTGGCTGCTATAACAAATGACCACAAGGGTGGGAGGGAGGGAGACGCAAGAAGGAAGAGATATGGGGATATATGTATACGTATAGCTGACTCACTTTGTTATAAAGCAGAAACTAACACACCATTGTAAAGCAATTATACTCCAATAAAGATGTTAAAACAAACAAACAAACAAACAAACAAAAAACAAATGACCACCAACGGGGGTGCTTAAAACAACAGAAATTTATTCCCTCCCCGATCTGGAAACCAGAAGTCTGAATCAAGGTGTCGGCAGGGTTGTTTCCTTCTGGAGGCCCTGAGGGAGGAACTGGTCCAGGCCCCTCTCCCAGCATCTGGGTCTCTGCCTCTGTCTTCATGTGGCTTCTTCCCTGTGAGTCAGTGTCTGTTTTCCATAAGAACACCAGTTATGCAGGATTAGGGGCCCACCCTAACCCAGTATGACCTCATCTTGACTAATGACATCTGCAAGGACCCTATTTCCAAGAAGGTCACCTTCTGAGGTTGCAAGTGGACATGAATTTGGGGAGATGCTGTTCAACCCAGCGCAGGCATCAAATGTGTCTATCAGTCACCTCACACTGCAGAGGGTTGGAAAGACCCGCCTGTGACCACATCCTGAAGACCACCTCAGGAGAAGCGTTCTGGAAGGAAAAATGTGTCCTGAGCACAGGTGGGGAGGGCCAGGGCTGGCGAGCAGGTTGCCATGGTGATTGTGTCTCACGTCTACCATGGCCCCCCCCGTTCTCGGGGGGTCCTGCCCTCCCGCCATGGACCATTCACGGTCTACACATCCCGCACCCAGGGGTCTGCAGCCTTTCCTCCTCCCTTGATTGTCTGGGGTCCAGGGATGATGGAGCTGTAGAGCAGCTTGTAGCTGTGGGAGGGGGTAGGAAAGGCCGCCTCCCCGGAGGGTGGCTGCCTGGGCGAGCCCCGGGTGAGGGCGCAGATCTGTCGCCCTAGCAACGGGTAGAGGACCCTCTGGGCCTAACTCAAAACACAGTAGTTCACACAGGGGGTTAGCCTTTAGCGGTAAGGCAAGAGCTCTGGGTGGAGTTTTATGCCAACTGATGGCAAAGCCTCCAGGATTTAGTATCCTCACCATTATGTTATGAACCTGGGAACTGGATGGGGGGTTTGCATCTCATAGGTCGTTCTCTAGCAGGGTATGTGGTTGCAGTGATGTAGTCTGTGTTTGGGGGGTGGTCAAGGGAACTCCTTCAAGTCTCAGATTCCACAAACACTGTTCCCTACACCTTTTTGTCTCAGAAGTTAGTTGATATGGCTTGGCATTAACTTTGCCCAGGAGAAAAAAAAAATATATATATATATATTTATCTGCAGCCTGTTTTTTTTTTTTTTAATTTTTATTTATTTATTTATTCATTTATTTATTCATGGCTGTGTTGGATCTTCGCCTCTGCGCGAGGGCTTTCTCCAGTTGCGGCAAGTGGGGGCCACTCTTCATCGCGGTGCGCGGGCCTCTCACCATCGCGGCCTCTCTTGTTGCGGAGCACAGGCTCCAGACGCGCAGGCTCAGTAGTTGTGGCTCACGGGCCCAGTTGCTCCGCGGCACGTGGGATCCTCCCAGACCAGGGCTCGAACCCGTGTCCCCTGCATCGGCAGGCAGACTCTCAACCACTGCGCCACCAGGGAAGCCCTGCAGCCTGTTTTTAATAAATCTTAATAGATGGGGTAGGAACTGCCTTATTGTCTCCTCCCACTCAGAGAGTCCAATGGCGGGTAGAGACTTTATTTCAGCTTAAAGGTTCTGTGTGATGCCTGAAATGAGATATTTAGAAGGCATGTGATGTAGACCTGCCCATTAGTTCTAATCTTACAACTACTTGAATCTCCCAGGTTTTGTTCATCCTGACCTCATGATTCAGACTTGAAATTTCACCAGCAGTGGGAACTGGAGAGAATGTTCAAATAGAAAACCAGCCCCAAACTGGCCATCATTGACACTCATTGACCAAATTGCATCAGTGAGTATTTGCCAAGGTTGAGGTCAGAGTTGGTGTGGGATGAAATGGCAGAAAAACTGTGATTGTGGATGATATGAGAGCTCCATGGATCTGTCCGATTAGGTGCCTTGTCTTCCGGCATTGCTGATAACTTCTAGGGGTCTAAGGATGGGGGTTCCAATCAGGACCAGCTTCTGCCTCTTCCTCAGGTCTGGTTTCGAAGGTCCAGGAGTAACCCTCAGTCAGAAATCCAGAGAGCACTTCACCACCATCACTGTTGGGGACAGAATACCTGGGTCTCGCCCCTTGTGGCCTCTCCTCCCCTAGGAGAGTGGCAGCACCTCCCCAGAAGCTTCCCTGGCAGGGAGGTGCTCCCTATACACACAGGAGTGGGAGCCCCCAGCCCCAGCCCTGCTCCCTGGAGGAGCTGATGGGTCATTGGCGAAGGCTGAGCCCTTGTGGTCCCTGCTGTCTTCCCTGGGAAGTTTGGCAGCCGGGCCAAACAATCCCCTTCCCTGAGGGCCCACAAGGAGAGTGCAACAGCCTTGGACAGAGGGTGACCCCAGAGGGAGGATGCCTTGTAAACTCAGACACAGGGATGCTTGTCACTGCTCTTGTACTTGTAAAGCATGAGCCCAGGTGTGGCCAACTGCACCTTTGAGCTCTCTCACCTTATCTGTTCTGATGGACGCTGTGACTCTGAACAGAGTGTTCTATTTAAGACAGAGTTTGCTATTGGCAGAATGATTATAAAAATATAGCCAATAGGATTCATTCACATGCAACTGATAGAAACTCAGTTCTGTCTGGCTTAAGCCTCAAAGGGGACTCAATGGCTCAGGGCATTTAAGAGAGGAGGATATGGGACTTCAGGAACAGCTGGATCCAGGGTCCAGCTCTCAGGACTCAGGCTCTGTCTGTCTTTTGGCTTCACTGTTTTCTCTGCAGTAGCTTAGTTCTCAAATAGGAGATCTCCAAAAGGGAGGAGATGACCAATGATGCCCCAGGATTACAGGATTCTTGGTGTTCATGATTTCAAACTGAGAGAAGTTCCCTCTTTCTTAACATCTGTACTAATCTGTAAAAGAGGGCTGGGCCTGGGCCTGCAGGGGTCACATGCCCACCCTGTACCTCAGGGCTGGAGGTCATTCCCACTTGGAGGAGGGCAGCTCCCAGAAGGCAGGGAAGGGGGCAGAGATGCGGGGCAGCCAGCATCAGGCTTCCACTACCGGTGCTCAGAGACCAGCCTCCCCGAGGGGATGTGTTCCCTGGCACCTAGTGAGACCTGGGAGACAGCAATCAGCAGAGGCTGGATGTGACAAAGAGCCTCTAAATACCCCTGCTTGCTGACCATCTCACAACTCTGAAAACCTGAGAATGTCACCTAAATAACAGGAGAAAGGGCTGCGAGTCCCTCCGCCCCGTCCTGGGTGACAGGCACCACGGTGAGTCCAGAGCTTTCTCCAGGCTGTGCCAGCGGACTGGTGCACTTGACATTTAAACCGTATTCCACCCCCGGGTTCCTTTGAGAGACTAGAGCGTCTCTGAACTGAATATCCAGGTAAATCGAGAGAAAGATTGGGAGAAGATGCCCTCTTCTGAAACACCTGTTCCTTAGGAGAAGCACAGGGAGGGAGCAGGACCAGTCCTCCTCTGTGACTCTGCACCTTCCACGGGGTCCCAGCTCAGAACCAGGGGTGAGTTCTTTCCAGTATCCCCGCCCTTCTGACCCCCACTTGGTGATCATGGAAAAACCCAGGGACGTGACTTTTCAGGGTCCATAAATGAACTTGGATGGGCAAAAAAAAAAACCCACAACATTTTAATTTTCACTAGCTTCCAACTAAAATGTAGCATTTTCTTCATTAATTGAATGGAGGCAACACGTTACAGCAGCATTAGCAGCACCTGTGATTTTGTCACCAATCGAAATCACAGATATTTCATACCGCATTAATGCTGTTATGAAATCTCGAAACACCACTTCTGCTCGTAACTGCTTTGAAATTGCAGTAGTTATTAGACCTGCCACTGATCTTATTCTACAACATGTTAATAAAAAGCACATAGATCACTTTTCCACAACTATATTTCAACATGCATTTCAATGTACAGTAACTGGTTTCATTTGTCATCCTCTGCATTTTATATTATGCGTTTAAAAATTTGATTCTGAGAAGGGGCCCATGGTCTTCACCAGCCTGCCACCGGGAGCCACAGTACGTCCTATGTGCTGGCACCGTGCTGTGAGTTTTACAAGTGTTATTAAGAGAATCCCCACAACTACACTATGAGGTAGGTATGAAGAATTCCCCCATTTAACAGATGAAAAGATTGAGGCTCACAGAGTGGATGAATTCCCCCAGGACTCAGAGTCAGTAAGTGGCAGAGTTGGAATTCAAATCCAGAGAGTCTGGTGGGGAGCTACCTCGCCTCCTTGACTCAGAGGTGACAGTCAAGCTCTGGTCCAGGGAGGGGGCAGGTGTCAGACCTGTTCCCAAAGCCAGTGCATCCTCCAACCAGGCTCACAGGAAGGTATGAACAGAGCAGGTGCCTGTGGGCACAGGCGGGGCCTTAGAAGGCACACCCTTGAGGGAGGACAGGTGAGAACAAGAGAACCTGCCTCGGGCTATATTCGGGGACCCTTGATTTTTTCCCAAACACTCCTTGCAGTGTTCCCCAAATTTTACTATCTGTGATATCTGACCTACACTTAGATATCTGATTTTAGGTATTTTTTTCAAAAAGAGTCATCAGAAATTTTAAAACAATAAAGAGGAGGTGCAGTGTTTTAGGCTGGTAATAATATTATCAGTTTCTGATCAGTGAGAGAGGTGATATTTTCACTCTTCCACCAAGATCTCTCCATCCCTGTTGATGACAGAGGACTTGACCCATTTCTTTCTTATTCTTTAAACTGGAAAATCCCAGTTCATAGTTAAAGCTCATAATGATTGACGGTGAATAAATAATGGCTCAGAGAGGATTTAAGTTCACAATGAACCCAAAAACTAGGGAGCGATTTCTCAATGAAGAAGATTCTGCTTCCCTGAAAGATCATGGGAGCATCCGGGAAAGCCTGAGTTCCCGCTGGGGAAGCTGACTTTTCTCCCCTCCCCTCCACTCCCCTGTCCTTCCTGATGGTTCCTGGCAGGTCCTCAGCTGCCCAGCACGTCTCTCCCCACCCCGAAGCTCCTCTCCCTGAATCACGCATCAGCAGGGTTTACTTGAAATGATTATTGAACGTTGCATAGAAATGGAAACCAACTAAGGAGAGATGAGTAAAATATCCAGCTCACCTGCTTTCTCAATGGAAAACACTAAACGCAACCCTGTTCACTGTAATTTCATGAGCATATTTGCAAGTGCTCCCGGGTGGGGAGAACTTCTCCATGTGTCTCCAGGTGCCTGGCGCCCATCACATGCTCAGTCTGTGTGGGGTTGGGATGGATGTCGGGCAGATGACCTGGATTGAGGTGGAAGAGGAGGTGAGGGAGGGAAGGAGTGATGGAGGTGGGAAAGGGGAGGAAAGAGGCAGGAAGGGGAGTGAGGGGAGGCGGGAAGCAACTGGAGACAAAGACGGAGCGGGCAGATCAGAGAAGGGAAGGGGTGGAGACGTTGCTCTTCGCAGACTCGGGTTCACATCCTGCTCTGGCCTCACCAGCTACTGAATCTGACCTGCTTCTCACCTGGAGACTGGAGACCCTACACAGACCTCACAGACCACAGAGGTGGTCCCCTCTGCATGTAGACAGGGAGGTGGGCGCCCAGACGGTGGACACGCAGGTGATGTGGGCCTGATGTCCTCTGTCACCTTAAGCTGCTGCTCACCTGGGCTTCAAGGACAGAACGTTCTTCAGTGTCTGATCTCCGTCCGTGTGTTGCCATGGAAACCCTCTCCCCATCCTCCACCTGCTCTTCACTCTGAACCCATCCCGGCCCTTCCGGATCAGATGCCCGCAGCCGCCACCAGCCAGGAGCTGTGGCACCAGACATGGTGTCATGGCCCCCAGAGCACCTGGGACAACCCAGCTGCAGGCCATCACTTTTCCTCTCTGAAGCTCTCAACACAGGATCCTGAGCCCCCTTGTCACCTGTTGGCCCCAGTCCCACAGGAACCAAACTGGGGGTGTCGGTGCTCATGGTCCTATCGTTTCACCTCGTTCCGTGAGCGTTCTCATCTTTAGAGCGACCCGAACATCGCTGAGGGAGCCCAGACTTTCCGCACTTGTCTCCCTATTCCTGAGCTCAAGACGGTGGGAAATGTGGGTTTATCATTTCATTGGCAGCATCGTTCTTACTAAAAACCCCACCCCCTCCACCTCCTGCCATCGTTTCCTGGCTTCCTCACCGTCACAGCTTAGAGACCATAAATAACAAGTCCCTTATCCAAACATCCTTTGGCATCGTTCAGCCCTGAAACCAGGCCACGCCATCATCCAGGTGGGAGTGGCCAGTAAAATTACTACCTCGGTCCCCTGTCCTTAATAACTATCTTTTCTGTGTATAAGATTTAGATATCTTGTCCCTATACACACAAATTGCACATGTGTGATTTTTACTTTTCCTTTTTTAACTAAAATTTTTTTCTCTTTATTTTTACATTTTCCTTAGGTACTGAAATAACAAATAAATTGTCTTAACCCACATTGTAGTCTTTGTGTGTTTGTGTATGTCTGTGTGTACATGTGTGTATGTGTGTGTGTGCATATGTGATTTGTCAGTAGAAAACTTTTATTTTCACTTCGTAAACCTGAAAAATGTCTAAACAACAAACGATACTTTAAATAAAATAACAAAGGTTAAAAATATAATAAAACAAAAAATGAGTGCAAGATATCAACTCCTCTAAATTATTCAATGAATTTAGACCATTTAATAAAAAATTACGACATTTCAGTGGTAGTATATTCAAGGGTTTTTTTTGTTTGTTTGCATTGTGTTTTAAAACCCATCTAATTTATTGGGGGCAAATTTTAGATTACCTGTACAGATTTCTAATAACAGTTCATAGCATACAGAAATGGTCTTTATTATTTTAAACATCTCTCTCTATGTTAAACTTCAATGATGGCTTAAGGAATAGTGACTTTTGATTTAAATTAAAATACATTATTTATACTATCATGTTCTAGACGGTGCAAGACATACAAATAAATTATTCATAAGAATTGTATTAAATAAAACTTTATTTGAAAAATCTTACAAATTATAATGCATTATCTGTATGAATAAAAAATAAATTATGTAATAGAAGCTAAACTAAAAAGATACAAATCAAAATTACTCTAAAAAGGGAAAACACATGCAGGTGTTTCGTCCTGGTTGTGAGTGTCCAGACGCGCCTGCTATGAGCTGAGTCAAACCTGCAAGTGACCCCAGGTCCCTGATCCCTCATGCCATGATCTTCCTCCTTCTGGGGGGGAGGTGGTGCCTGATGACCCAGGGGATCCCCTGACACCTCCGGGCCTCTGTGGGTTGTGGTGGGACAGCAGGAGCACAACGGCCCCTTGGGAAAGGCTGGATGTTGGACTCGACCTTGGCCAGCATCTGCCTGTTGTGGTCACTCTCTTGCCTTGGCTCCTTGAGCTTTCTCTCCATCTCTACCACCCAGCTTTCTTGAGCTTTTTTTCTCATGGAGGCAGGTCTCCTGGTGATAGTAGGAAGTGGTTCTCTCCAATTCTTTGCCCATGTCTTTGGCTATCTTCTTGGAGAGGTTGCGGTTCTGATTATGGAGTTCATGGCTCTACACACGTTGAAAAGTTTCTTCACTCCTAGGCAGCGTGCTTCCTCCTTAAACAATTTTTTGTGAAGTTGCATCACATAGTCGTCATGTGTATCAGGTAGACTTTGAAGTTTCTGCTTCAGCGGCTGAATCTCACTGTCAAGAAGTAAAGTTTCACACTGCAGAGATGCTTCCTCAGTTTGGAGACTCGTGATTTGTCCTGTAAGCTCTTTGATCATTTGCTTTTCTTCCCTCAGTTGTCTGGCTGTTCCTTGATGTTCCTCTTCAGGACGTGGCAGGGACACGTTGCAGTGATGCCCTTCAGGTCAACTTCTGACCCATGGACAGGGCAATGGCCATTTTCTGCTTCCTTCTTTGGCTGGATGTCTGAGCTCCCTTCATCCATGTGATCTCCAAGGGGGTCAGGTGAAGAGAAGATTGTCAGCAGGTGTTCTGCTATGGATCTTAATCTGCTGACTTTATCTTTCAGGACCTGCTCCTTTCGTGCCTTCGACTGCTCCAGGCTTCCTCCCAGCTCCTCCTTTTCCTGGACTCGCCGCTTTTCTCTCTCAATTTCTTGGTCAGACAGTTCTAGACTCTCTGGAAAATCAACATTGTTATTCAGATCATTTGTTTCTTTCTGCTGAGGTTGTTCTCCATCCTCCTCTGATGCTTTAAAGGTGTGTTTTCCATCAGTAACTTGGGAAAGTTGAGGAGGCTGGCTGTGGTGTACCTTTTCCAGAAAGTCCACAGTGTCCTAAAATGATGACCTGCTCAGGTTTGCATTCATTGCCAACAAGCACAGTTTGTAACATGGGAGGACTGGCCTCCACCCAGGTGGCCTGAGGGCTTCATCAGCCTGAGCTATTGGTCCAATATTCTCATTACATTTTCCACAGACTTCATCATGGTCAGAAGACCTTTTCCCTAGGAACTTCACACTTCTTAAAGTGTGCCGTCTCTTTGCTATCAGAACCAGCAGCACAGCACGTAACAGGATCTCGCAGGGAAACGCAGGGAGACCTGGGAGGTGCGTCAAGCTTTGGGGAACCACCAGCAGAGCACCCCACAGGTGTTCCAGGATCAGTTGGAAAGTGGGCCAGGGAGCAGGTGGCAGACCTTCCATGGCTGTGCGGGCTCCACAGATCTGCCTCTGAGGGCCAGTGTCCTCTGGGTCTCAACTGACCACTCAGAACCCTGCAGAGTGTTCCGTCTCCAAGGTAAACAAGTGCCTGACAACCAGGGCTGATCCGTTAGGCTGGGGAAGGGGAGGCCAGCCAGGTTCTAGGAAACAGTTCTCCCTAACTGCTCTGAAATAGAAAGTGATCTAATCACTTACACAGGTCTTGGGGGAGGTGGAAAGTGCTGATCACGGCCTGGAGCTGGACCCCTCTAGGCCCCACCTGGCCCTACAGCAAACCTAGGGGGTCAGAGCAGGGCCAGGCCATGTCTTGTCTGTGCAAAAGAACAAGTCAGTGCAGAGTGGTGGGGCCCTGTCCTATTCGCATTGTGATGAAAAATAACCTCTTCAATACCCAATTTGGTGGAGTTTACCAGCAAACGGCACAATCGTTTCTGCAGGGCTTTACATGGCGATGGATCATGGCTGACACACAATATTTTTGTTCATTTTCTATTTACCATTTTCCTTCCATTTCTATCTCCATCCTCCAGCCAGCCCAGGCCACAGGCCCCCTTGAATCAGCCTGTCTGTCCCCCAGCCATGTAAACACACAGGTGTGTGCTGAGCCCTGGTTATATGTACTCAGCGTATGAAGCCATAGACACAGAAACAACTGGTGGGGATCAGATGTGGCAATCTGGGGCTGTTTTGCCATCTGAACATGAATCCGGTAAGCAAGGAGGGGTCACTTAACTCATAGCACATGGACAAAGGTCATGCCAATTCCAGTTGCAAAGGTGTCAACACACCAGCTGTGACCAAAAATGGTCTTTTCCCTAATATTAGATTTCAAGCAGCATCACACGTTCTAAACCTGCCCAGGAGTATCAAAAGGGTTTACACAAGAAGGGGTTTCCCCTTTCCCTGCTTGCGTCTCACCCTTCTGTTGTGCTCTTACAGAAAAGACAGATTAACTTCTGGCCCAGGTTATGGGATCCTCTCATCTGCTCAGAGAGCGGAGCTGCCGCCAGCTGCTGCGCGTCCAAGGACTCTGTGTTCTCTTGTAGGAGGTTCCTGGATAATTTAAAATTCAAAACCAAGGGCAGTGCACAGAAGCCTGGGGGAGCCCCTGGGTAGCAGTTTTAATGACATCAACAAAACTCAGTCTGGTTATCTTGGCAAGAGAACAACATCAGGAAACAGAAGACCTGGGTTTGAGTCCTGGTTCTGTTCAGTGTCAGCTTTATCGCTGAACTCTGCACCCATGCTGCTTCTGGAAACAGAGCATTTACTGTGAGGAGCCGTGTTCTTTGCAGAACCCCCGCTGGAAGGCTTTGGTTGAGACTTCAATGGAGTCCCCAGGCCACTGTCTTCCCACAGTCTTAAACCAACCATGGATACATCCACCAGGGACCTCATTTTGTGGAGGGGAAACTGAGGCATGGAGTAAGTCACGTGCCCATGGTCACAAAGGCCGGATAGGAGTGATAACCTGAGGTCTGGTCCTAAGCACAATAAACCCTACTGCCAACTTGATGTTTCCAAAGAGATGATGAAACAGCCCACCCTGCCCCCCTCCTTGGACCCTGCCCACCTCCTCCGGCCCCACATCCTGTCCCTCACACACCCGTCAGTCTCCCAGTCCCTATCCGCTGTGAGTGCCCACAGTTTGCAGCTCTCAGGCCCCTAATATGAGGAATAGCTGGGACACAGGGAGGAGGGGGCAGCTAAAGGCAACTTAGTTCTGCTTCTTCTCCACCTTGTGGAAAAGCCGGAAGACAGGCCACAGGAACCTCTTCTCTTTATGACCTCAGATTTGACTATGTTAGGAAAAATAATTTAAAAAGAAATATTATGGTAAAATATACATTTAAAAAAAGGTTTGGAATTTCAGTGGAACTAGGAAAAGGACAAAGAGTGAGGCTAATAGAAGGACTTTGAAAGGATCCATCTCAGCCTGGATGAATGAATTTTTCCTTATCATGCAAGACATTAGGCCATTCTATTTGCTTTAAATAAAAGATGCTTCATCTTAGCTGGCTATGAAAGGGTAAGATTGGAAACACAGACACTGAATTAGAGAGACAAAAAGAAAATGTTCTGTGCCCCCCTCCCTGCCCCAGTTCCACCCCTTTTATTCTGGGTGAGCTTCTCCTCTTTCTAGAACAGTTCTCAAAGTGAGGTCCACAGACAACACCCTTTCAGAGGGATCCTCAAGGTCAAAATGATTTTTTATAATAATATTAAAACATTCACCTTTTTTACTGTGCTGACATTTGCACTGATGGTGCTTAAAGCTCCTGGAAACTTAGCACTAAACTGTACTAGCAATCACGATATTCTTCATCATGTACTTGCAGGAAAAAAATACTAGTTTCCTTTAAAAAATGTCCTTGATAAAGCAGTAAAAATTAAGTTTCTTAATAAGTGAAGACACATCTTTTTAGTTTCTGGGTAATAACATGGAAAAGTACACAGAAGGTCTGGTGCTACTGAGATAGATTGGTTGTCCTGGGAAACGCAGTTGTGGATTTGAGTTGCAAGCTAAACTAACCATTTCATTCATAAGCGCCATTTGTATTTGAAAGACCAACTGACAAATGATGTTTATTCAGACTTGGGTATTTGGCAGGTATTTCTGCAAAAGTAAATGAAATCAGTCTGTCACTTCCAAAAGAACAACTTTGAATATTTGTTGCTGATGATAAAATTTGAGCTTTCAAGTGAAAATTTGAATTTTTGAAAATTTGTATCTGCCACTGGGAGCTTGATAGCTTCTCAGGACTCTGAGAAGCTGGTGGTGCTCAGGACTCAGGTGAAACTGGTGGTGAGAACAACTAATGTGATCGTTTGATATCATATGTTGAAATGAGTCAACATTTTGAAGCAGTGTTTTCCAATGACTAATGCATGTTACAAAACCACACATGGGTAAAAGATCCATTCAAAGTGCAAGATGGACCAATGGAATTTACTGTAACCATAGGAAAGTTTATTGATACGGTTTCATATGCCAACTGGAATTTAAGAAACTACCATTTGTCAGTTTAGGTGTAGTATAAAGCAATATCCAGTTATGTAAAACTGCTATAAAACACACCTGCCTGTTCCAATTACAGATCCCTGTGATGCCTGATTTTCTTCAAAATGTATCACAACAGACTGATGCAGAAGCCAATATAGGAATCCAGCTCTTTCCCACTAAACCAGACATCAAAGAGATTTAAAAACATGTAAAATAGTGCTGTTCTCACTTTTTGGGAAAAAGTTATTTTTTATAAAAATATTAATATAGATGTAATTTCAAAAATGAATCATAGTTTTAAACTTGTTTTAATTTCTAATATGGTTAACATTGAGGACCAGTGGTGTGCTATTAAATGTTTAATAACCTGCTCCCTGAGAAGGGTTGGTGGGGGAAGCCCTGATTTGTAGCGTTTGCTGGTTTCAGTGGTGTAACTTACTCTCGTCCCAAACAAGTTTGAGCTACTAATACCTGGCTGATGCAAAGTTGGGGAGAGGCCCTCACCTTCAGCTCTGGCCAGCCCGTGGCAAGCCGGCTTCAGCACACCACTGATACAATCTACCTAAGTTTTTAGAATCCTCACTTATTTTGGAGAGTAGAAAGGAGGTCCAAGAATGAGCTTGAGAAGAGGTGTCCTAGGGACCACCAACCTCAACTATGATAAGTCATCTTGGCAACATCAGAACTCCAGGGGAGTCAAGGCTTCAGTTACAAAAGTCCTTGAACTTCAAACCCCAATGCTCTTATTAGAAATATCCTAAAATCTCTTCTGTTATCTCTGCCAAACCCCTGGCAAAGACTAGACCCCTGGATTTTTCTATTTTAATCTCTTCTTGAAAATTTTTCGCCTTAAGGAACACTTTTGGGGAATTCCTTCAGGAAGTGCTCACAGTTGGTTCCAGCTTGGTCCCAATTTACTAGGGGATGGGTGTGTGAAATCAGTTAAAGGGAGATGTAATTCTGAGGGACTGAGCAGGTGTGTGTCTGGCGGTTCTGAGCCCAGTATCCTGACTCCACCGCCTCCATGCCGGGGGGGTCGGTGGGGATGAAGAATGAGGACCCTTAAAAGGAGGAGTTTATATAAACAAAATACTTTATTATTTGAGAAAGAAAAGGCCAAATTACAAAACTTTTATACTCCTGCTCATTACCACGCCAAAGGTTTACCATGGATTTGATTTTCCATAACTATTGGGTTGAGCCACATACAACTGCCAACTTCGTAGATGAAACAGACAAACATTGGCAATTTCATGTGGTCAAACCCCATATAAAATGAGCCAATGGCTAAGATTTCTTTTTGGCAGCAAGATGTTCCCAGTCCCATGTCTGTTGATGTTATAAACAGATGTCTGAGAGATAAACAGGTCCTGCTTGAGAAAAACACTTGGGCGTAGTGATACTGGAATACAGTCTTGTGTGGGTACTGAGGCTGTGTGGTGCCCCTTCCAGCTCTGCTCTCCCCCGCTCGCCCTACCACCCAAGCCCCTGGTCTCATCGCATGGATGGACGATTCTTCTTTAGAGGTGTCACCAATGGTCCTAGTATCTCCTCATGCCGCTAGTGAAGGCTGTCCAACTTTGAAACCAACTTGACTTGATCATTTACAAAAGGCAGGAGGCACAGGCTGAACCAGGGATTCCTTTGAAACAACTACAAAAGTCTCCATCATGATCAAGATGTTTTCTTCACAGGAACAACCCCAATCCCTTCTCTTTCCCATCTTGTTGGCCCTCTTTTTGCCTCCGGGCATTCTGCGTCCAAGAAAATAAAACTGTGGACACTAAACAGAAAGGAGCAGCTTGGTATCCAGAAAGCCCAAGACTCGACAGGTAAACAAGATGGGGCAAATCAGGCTTTACTCACATTCAGGAGGTTTAATAAAGCTTCCCCTCCCCCTGCACCTTCAGCTCTGTACGTCAACTTTACATGGAGCTGAGATAAAAATAAAACTTTCTTTACAAATCACACTTTTTTCCAGTGAATTACTTTTGCAGTAAAAATAGCTGCTACATAAATCCCTCCTGATCTCTGAAAAGGAGTCGCATATTTCCAAAAATAGTATTCTTATTTTAATCAAACAGCATAATTTGGGGCACAGGAAGGAAATGGCTGGTCAAGGGGAGGTTAGTTGTTGGGGGAAAAACAGTTGAACTAAAAAATAAGTTTTGTATATAAACTGATTTAAAGGCATGCATAGAAATGGAAAACATATGCCATTTGTCAAGAAAAATACTGCTTTATAGCTTTTACATTACAATTACAGGAGAAGCAGAGAGGCCAGATGGGCCCCCAGATAATAACATTAAGTTTCTTATAAAAATTCCCAAATGTACAAAGTCCTTGCCATAGATAACCCAGACAAAACAAAACGGAAAAAACCAGGAATTAACCCTCTTAGACCTTATTCCTGTAGGTATATTAAATGTAAATAATACACACTTTACAACTTCTCTTAGTCTGCCCTGGCAGATTAAATGTTTGCAAAATGCCACCTGTGCTCCTGATAACTGGAATACATTGCAAAATGCCGTCTGCATTCTTATTTCACATACAGTTATATAATTATTTTAAATTACAATATACAATTTCTGTTAAATAGGTCTGTTAGGGGATTTTGATAACAATTATAAGGTTACAGTCATATATACAAACTAACTTCTGAAATGGCATGATTGTTTCCTTGCACTCTCTTCCCCCTCTGAACCAGAGACCTCTTTGGCATTGGCGTTTCCTGGTTGCAAAAGGCAAAAGAAAATTCAAAAGTGTGTGTCCACAACATGCTCGCTCCTTTGAGAAGACCCAACAGCCTGAACGATCCTGTCACGACGCAGCCCGCCCAGAGCCAGGACGGCTGCCCGGCGCTTCTTTCTGGGCCGTTCTAACGTAACAGCATCTTAAGTTGCGTGTTCCTGGCAGCAGGCGTTAGAAGCGAGAAACTGTGCTGCTTTCGGCGGAGAACCGCGGTACCAGATGAAATAAGGCCACTGCTTCTTGCAGACGTTCCCAGACGCATCGATCCTGCCTTTCAGGGTCCTTGGATGGGTCCCCACGGCCCCAGTTCCAGCCCCGGGCGGCCTCAGTCCTCCGTGTCCGGCTGGACGCCCAGGATGGCGTGCAGCTCCTCGGGCGTGAAGCCCAGCAAGTTCTGGAGGTCGCACACGAAGCGGTACACGTAGCGCTTCCCCGACGTCTTATGGATGATGTTCTTATCGTAATAATAGCGTAAACCCCGGCTCAGCTTCTCGTAGTTCATCTTGGGCTTGTTTTTCCGCTTTCCCCACCGGCGGGCCACCTGCGGGACGGATGGAAAAGAGTTCCATTCCATTTGGCAATTAAGAAAAAGTGCATCACTTTCCCAGCAATGATTCGGACGCATGCTCACTTGACCACTACGTAAGGACCACAGAGGTGTCATCTGCTTTTGTGCACATGCCAGGGCTCTGCATCCCCCGGCTGTTTCTCGGGGGATGGAGGGAGGTGCTGATGCGAGAGCGAGGTGACCCCACCCAAAGCTCCGTCTGCGGAGGCCTCTCACTCAGCAAAACCCCCAGGAGCCAAGGGTTCAGAAGCAGGGAGGTCCCGAGACAAGGGAAACGCTGTGTCCCACCCACCTCCCGGGTTTGAATTCTGACCACCACGTCCACAGCTGCTGAGTGGGATCAGGACCTCAGGACATTCTGCATCCCTCAGTGCTTCTGCTGCCCCAGGATACTGGGGAGGTGACAGACCGCACTCCACTGGTACCAGAGATCATGGGCTCCCCCCTTACACCGTCCTCGAGGGGCTGGTATCGGACCTGCCCTCGGCTTTCTCCTCCAGATGGGGCTGGAGCAGCCCCGCCAACCTCAGCTGAGGAGACGGCTCAGTCCGTCCAAGGGAAAAGGCAAATTTCCTAAAACACCTTCAGATGATCAGGCGAGAGCCTCAGTGGACAGCTTTCACCTTTTAACTAGATGACAGAGCAGGGCGGTGAAGCCTGCCTGGTGCTGGGTGCATAAACAGGGGACACTATAAGCTGTTCATCAGCGAAACAAGACTCCACATTTCCCGACAGTCAGGGACGCCTCCTGTGGAAGTGCTCTCATCTGTATACTGGTGACCCCAGAGAACTGGATCTGTGAACCCCAAGTGATGGAATCAGGTTTGAGAGCCTGGAGAGCAAGTTCCCAGGTTCTGGACGTACCTCATCGGGGTCAGCCAGCTTAAACTCCCATCCGTCCCCCGTCCAGCTGATGAAAGGCTGGCAGGATTTGTCGGACAGCAATTCTAGAAGAAACTGCCACAGCTGGATAGGTCCGCTTCCTGAGGGGATAGGGGGTGGGTTGTGTTTTTCTAGATTTGAAATACAGCATGGCTTTAGTCATCCTACTGAAACAAGGAGTGTGAGATCTGGCTCTGGACTGGGTGTTGAGGTGAAGGTGACTCTGGGTGCTGGTGAGAATCCTGGAGGGCTTCCTCCACGCCTCCTGCTCTTGAAAAAGGGGCCACTGGGCCCTTGATTGCTGGGGTTGGTCTTTTTGGAAAAAAAAAAAAAAAAATTCTGGGCCACCAACTCTTGGCATCAAAATTCCTCACCCTATTTAATTGTTTCTTATGTAATAACTTTCAAGGTTTATTTCTAGAAACACCCAGTGGCACAGGGGTGCGGGCGGTGGAAGGAGCCTTTCAACACAGGATGAGGCGTGTCATTCTCCGAATCCCATGCGTAGCTTTCTTGCCAGATGACAATGGGCAAACTGCTTAACCCAAGACTTGGTTGACTCAGAGGTCACTGGGGCATTTGGGGTTGTAGCCATGGCCTCACCGCCTCTATTTGATGAGGTATAATGCTTTGCAAAGTACTCTTCATATACCTTCTCATATACCTTCTCTTAGAACTGCCGCCACCTTGTGAAGTATCACTGTATCAGTATTTTAAAGATGAAGGATAAGATGGGCTCAGCGGCCGGGTGCCTTTCCCTGGATCACACGCTTATCCAAGCGCCGTTCCGCAAGGCACAGTGGCTATATTGTCGATAAGGCTGTGTGCCCTTTGTGACCACAGACTGCTATCTTCCTCTGAGCCCACTTCCCCACCTGTAAAATGGGTTAATACCACCCATGCTAGGCTGTCCTAGGGTCTACTGACCATAGGCTTAGTTAACCACACGGAGCTGGCAGGCAACGAATGGTAACTAATATTAAAATGAAAACCACCAACACCATGGCTGTTTACTTTCCTATCAGGCCCTGATGCCCATGTATGAAAGTTACAGTAGTTTCCACACTCTCTGAGTATTTTAACCCTTTTTCATGGCTATTTGTTTTCTATGACGGGAAAAAAATGGGTGCCTACGTATTCTTATTTTAACCTATTGGATTTTTTAAAGTAGGTATTTTTTTAAAATCCCCAATGGCTCCATATGTTCAAAATATGAAGAAAGAAAAAAAGCACATTTAAGAACACATGAAGCAACGAAAAAAATTTTCTGATATTTTCGCTAAAGTACTGGAAATATCTGGTTCTAAAAACAGCTTTAATATTTGTCCCCGGCCTAGAATAGCTCTTACCCAAACCTTCAAAATAAGATGGATTTGAGAAGCAAGAAAAGGTAAACAGTCCCCGGGTTACTGGAGGCTGGCTCTGCGGCCCCTCCCCCAGCCAGTTTACATTCTCTGAAATTCCAGGCGCGGCTGAGTCAGAGCTCCAGCCTCCACAGGCCCATGTCCCCTGCTGCTGCCCGGCTAGGCACTGGCTGGGCGCATCCCAGGTGAGGGAGCCGCCTGAAGATTCTCATCCACACCACGGAGCCCTGTGTCCACGGACATCCCTGCAAATTTGGCCTTTTCTGAATTCAGGGAGACAGCTCGCTTGGGTTCAGGATTACACCCCACGCATAAAACGTGGGGTGTCAACACAATGCGGTCCAGCGAGAAACGCCCTTGACAAACAGGGCGGGCGCGGGGCTGGGCGGGTGCAGGGGAGGGGACGGGGACCCGGGGTGGCACCCACCTGTGAAGCCGGCCAGCACGGCCGCAGGTATAACTGGTTTGCCCTGCTCCACCGGGTCGCTTCTCTCCTGGATGTAGTCCTTGAAGGACATGGTCGGCTTGCTGAGGCCGAGGGACTGGCTGCAGTCGTCCTCGAAGCTCTCGAAGGACGGTACCCGCTGCACGTCCAGCAGGGACGACTGGCTGTTCCAGGACTGCAGCAGTGACTCCGAGCTCTCGAAGCTGTCGGCGCCCGTCTCGGCGGAGTCGTGGTCTCCGGGCTTCCCTGGCAGAGACAACGACAGACTCTGACCCTCCAGGACAACGGAACGTCCGGTGCTACCACCCACGGAGGCGGCGTCATTGCCATCACCCCCTTTAAACGTTCGCCCTGCTGGTGCAGGATCACCCAGACTTTTCACGATGCCCTGAAACAGAGCTGCTTATTCCTTATGATACATAAGCTACACAGTCGCATCTTCTATCAACGGCAGGATGGAGGCATCAAATGTAGCTCCGAGCAGAGGGCTGACCAGCAAGGAAAAGGGCAGCAACGCGGATGGACCTCAGGCGCGCACAATGTGAGCAACAAACACAGAAGAAAACACAACTTGTATCAGGTTCAAGAATGGCAGAACTATGGCGATAAAAGTCAGGACGATGAGATCCTCTTGGGGTGGGGACGCTATTAACTGGGAGGGGCCGTGAGGGGGCCTTGTGGGGTGCTGGTACCCTCTCCACGTCAATCTGGGTGGCGGCCACGCAGGGGTGTATGTGGAAAAATCCAACCTGAGCTTCATGCACAGCACATACGCATCCCCGTACAAAGAGATCTGTCACCTTCCTACACTGCCTCCCCCAGTAGCCCACTGCGTGGACGATGCTGGCCACAGGAGCAAGGACTGTGTCATTTACCCGGCACCCCCAGTGCCCGGGACCCGAGGTACGTTAGGAGTAAGCTCGCCGAGCGCCACTGTTGGGACCGTGACCCAACGGACCAGTCCTTGACCTCCTCCACTGGCCGAACTCCGCATGTCTGAGCTCAGGTCACCGTGGCTCCGGGAATCAAACCGACAGCCCTGCTGAGAAGGGCGCTCGGAAGCCTGGATCTTACCAGAACTGCTGGAGAGCAGATTCAAGGTGCCGGCCGGGAAGTCCTGGCTGATGGAGCAGTAGTTGACGCTGACGGTGCTGAGCCGGGCCTTGGGAAACATCTGGAAGTCCTGCTCGGGACCGAGTGTGCTGGGCGCTGAGGATGCTGGGTACAGGCCATCCAGGAGGCCGCCTTTGGGGTAGTTCTGCGTTTGCATTCCATACAGCGCCTGCTCCGCGCCAAAACCTGCAACAGGACCACAGATGGCGGAGCCGTCAGGCGACATCAACGCGACGACCAGAGACCCTCCACACCTCAAAACGGAGGGCGTGCAGCTCTGCCCGCTCCAGCCCTCCCTCCCCAAAACCCCAGTGGCCGTGTGGGCTTGGGCGGGCAGGTTTTCTACTGTGTCCTCCCCTTCTCTAACTGTTCGTCTTCTCAGTCAGTGAGCCCTTTTCCAAAACGCCTGCAGCCCCTGCACCCCGGATGCAATGCCTCATGTGAATATTTCTACATCTCTTTGTTTTTCAAGTGCTTCCATGTGAGCCTTGGGACAACGGGGTCACTGGATCTTTCAGCTTCTGAGGAAACTAAGGCTCAGACAGATGAAGTGATCTGCCGTCCAGCCAGTAACCCATAAGGGAGTATCTCCAGTTGCCCTGCCCACTCTGGCTGGGGGACCACCAAAACCTACACTCGCCAGTGTCAACCACCAGGAGGAGGGACAGAATTCCATGACACCTATTTAAACCCCAAAGCTCAGAGCACATTTAGTATTGCTGTCCACACACTTCCTGGGCCTGCCACCTTTGTTTGTTACACTAATCTGACCACAGCAATTGGCTCACTCCATTCTGCCCCTCGAGCTATAAATTGCCAATTTATAGCCCTGGCCAAAGCAAAGATAACATAAGTCACTGATGTGATGTTAAATTTTCTAGTAGCCACACTGAAAAACTAAAAAGACACTGGCGAAATGAATTTGAATATTTTACTTGACCTAAGAGAGCCATTATCATTTCAATATGTAATCAGAATTTTTAAAATTATTCAGGAGATATTGACATTCTCTGTTCAATCCTAAGACTTTCAGATGGGACGGGTGTGCGTTATATTCTCACCACACATCTCAATGTGGACCAGCCGCACTTCTGGATTTGTGAATGTGTGCGATCACCGTATGGGACAGTGCAGGTTCTGCCTTCGAACCTTCCGTGAACCTAACGGGAAGACTCAGAAGCTCTTAAGGGCAGAATCAATTGCACTGACCTAACGAATTGCTATTAATCCAATGAGGAACTGAGTTGAGGTGTGAATTTTCTTCATACTGATCTTCTGTCTTTTCTTGGTTTTCTGAAAAATAGACAGAGGAGACATAAGATTACAAATTGAGAGGTTTAAACTACACACACAAAAAAGTTCCTTTCTGAATTACTGTTCTATGGTTATTTCAGCATAACAAAATGCATTTTAGCACTTCCCACTTAATCCGACGGTGTTCCATGTCATCACATTGTTTAAAAGCACTAGAGACAGAAATGCATTTTTCTAATAACTAGAATAAGTCTTCTAAACTCCTCAGTGCTGTCATTGGCAAAGTTAAATTTTCTAGTATACAATTTGAGAGATCTAGATGGTGTATTGAATTCATCTATGTAGTCGGCAAAGGGTTAAATGTTTACAAAGTACCCCCTGTACCAGGGGCTGGAATACAGCAGATTAGTAACATGGACACAGTTCCTGCCCTGGTGAAGCTTCTGACCCACTGCCTCAAACCCTGAGGTGTGTCCAGAGGTGGTGAGCGCTACAGAAAGAGAGGTCCAAGCAGCGTTATGGGCATCCGAACGGCGACACACACGCCCAGGAACTTACAGGGAAAAGGTTAGCATTCCCTGTACGTGCTTACGTCCTACCAACACGCAACCACATGCACACCCACAAATCCAGACCCACACAGACTCACACAGCGAGAAATGGCAAAACAGGTCTAACTGGCCAGCAAATGGATTCACCAGAAACTTGTCAGACCAGACGTGTCCAAGTTCAGGGAAAATTTGAGGGTCTTTAAGTTTCCCTGGCCCTCAGAAGCCATATCTAAGAAGAGCTGGCGGGCGACCCTGAGATCTTTTTAAGATTCTGAGTCTGTAACAGACGTTGAAACTCAGAGTTTAAAATCAATTAAATGAGGAATACTTCCCTGAACTCTTCTAATGGGCTTATTTTCTTACATTTTTAACTTGAAGGATTCCCTCACTATACCGTTTCTCCTTTGTAACTCAATATATTTTTAACATTGGTGTCAATGCTCTTTTTAGGTCTAAATCAAGACTTTCTATATAAGAGCTCTTTTGCTCAAAGGCCAGTTCCCGTATAATATGTCAGTGTGTAAATATGTATCAATTACTTCTACACTGGTTTATAAACATAAAACAAAAAAATTCTCTGTTGGATTCCATTTGGTCTTAGGAAATGTTACTATAAAATTCCCAGTTTATCTGAACAAAGGCTCACTTTCGCCGAGGCTGACTTATTTCCTAAGGCTCTGTAAAGTGAGCCCCAAACACGGGCCTTCTTGCTGTCCCCTCACCTGAGCCACACGTATGCCTCCAACTCCAACTCATGACGTCTGGCGACACTGAACACCTTGGTGACTAAGGCTCCTGCCTTGTGGCCAATGCTCCCCACACACGTACTTAAGTGGAGTCAAAATCCATAAATCACCGCCACGTAGCTGACTCACGCCAGTGGCATTTTCAGACAATCTGCCCTACATCACTGAAATGCCAGCCCTACGGTTGGCAAGCATGACCCCCCCCCCCATCACTCTTCCCTGCTACGCTCACCCCGCCCCGGGAACCCAGTTGCTCACCGGTACCTTTGATCATCTGCTCCAGGTGTTCCCAGAGAATGTCACCCACAAAGTCAGGCGCCAGCTCCAGAAAGCGCTCCTTGCCAAGGTTACACAACACCTGGCCGGTCATGCCAAACCTCTGGAGGTTGACGTCCACCAGACTGAACTCGTTGGTGGCCCAGAGAAGCCACTGGCACACCTGTTGCTCAGTCCACAGCCAGGGATCTACAGGGGAGGGAAGAAAAGGAGGCAGTAAGGCCAGAAGCACTCCTGATTTACCCACAGAGCCCAGACGGGCACCAGAGTCCAAGGAAATGAACGAGACACCCAGGAAGATGTTGAGGCACTGACAGCAGTGCTGGATGAAGTGTTCATTTGGTTGGATTTTGAAATAAAAACTGGCTCAGCTTAATGACAGCTCTGTCCCTCTTTTCAATACGCCCTAAACAAACGCTTGAAATTAAGTCATCTCAAGCTATGGCAGCCTGATGGCTCTGTCTAGTACAGCGCAGGCGCAGAAAGCTCCAGGAAGGAGCGCTTACTCTTCGGGATGCCAAGGCGGCGCTGCTCCTTTTTGAAGCCACTGAAGGTAGCTTTTAAGGCTTGACTCATCACAGCCTTGCTGCATGGGGTCAACAGAGGCAACTCACAGTTGGTCGAGTCTGGAAAAGAAACCCCACGGGGATGTTAGGAGTTCAAGCTGGCAGCAACACAGGGAGAATTGAGGGGGGGAAGTCTTAGCTTCTAGGGAAGAACAATTCTGATCTCAAATCTTCCGCATCATTCCTTAGATGAGTGTAAATATTAACAAAAACTGGTTTTTTTTGACTGCAATTGAGAAAATATTATACATCTCATAACTACACTTATTTAAAAAAATCTAAAATAAAACCCGAGTTTGATTTTTTGCCAAACTTCATAGAATAGTGATGCCTAGATAACATTTCTATTTAAGGCTATTCTTACATTTTTGACAATGGAAGAAGTTGCAAGGTTTTTGTCCAAAAGCCTTAAGGGGTTGTAAATGGCTAATTTGGAAGCGACTTCCATTAAACTAAGCGGCAGCAAAGGAACATCAGATGTAACAGGAACACACAGCACTTAGCACCCGTGACGTCAATTTTTATTGAAACACAGCCTTCTCTGGATTCCCTCAGCAATTTCAAGAATGATAAATGACCGTCACGTGATGGCACGCTTACGCAAGCATGTGTGTTTTAATTAATTTTCTGGGCTGTATTTTCTAGCACCTACTTCATATGACAAAGTAATTTCTGGAATGTTTCCAACTAATAACTCTATCACAGTAATCTCAGAGGCATTACTTGACGTGCTATTCCCTTAAAAAGAATAAACAATGACGTTAAGAACTACAGAAGCAAACGCAGATGGGTAAAGATGAGCAGGAATAATTTGTTGCCCCAAAACTCGGGGTAGGGGAGGAAGATCCAGCTAAGGATGCGAACCCGGGATGAAAAGTTGGGGTGCATTTTCATGTCTACTGGACTGCTTCACAGAGGGGACTGGGAGATGGGGCCCGGGCTGGCTGCAGCGTTGAAATATCCTAAAGAGAAGCTGGGGCGTCGGGGGGGAGACCCCCTGTGGTTTGCTCCCAGCAGGGCACCCACCCTCCCTGGGGTGTGTCTGGCAAGTGAGGACTTCCGAGTCACCAAGCGCATAAAAAAGGAAAACTGTCTTCTCTCAGATCTGAGCCTCTACCGGACTTTTCATACAGAGATTCAAGATACCAACATTCGTCACTTATGAATTATAATCTATGAACTGAACTACTTAGGGACGTCACGCGCAACTTGTCAAGTCTGAGTAACAAATTACCATGAGAAATTGAATCCAAGCCCGTTGGCACTTCCTGGAGTGTTTGCTCTTCATTTAGGGAGGGGAAAACAGCGAGCAGGGAGCCATCAAAGGTGTCAAAGGCAGGCTGGCGCTGCAAAGGCAGAGGGAGAGAAAACGGAAACGTGACATTTAAGCTTATTTAATGACCTATTTTCAAAGTGGTCCGTGGGCAGCCTCACGGATGCTCCCTGATTAAGCCGCCAGTCATAAAGCCACGCATGGAATCAACCAGCCAGTACTCTGAGTAGACTTCTGACAGGGTCAAGGTGACCAGAAGGATTCTATTTTACCCTGGATCACTTACAGGCATACCTTGGAGATACTGCAGGTGTGGTTCCAGACCATCAAAATAAAGCGAATATTGCAGGAAAGCGAGTCACACACATTTTTTCGTTTCCCAATATGTGTAAAAGTTACGTTTACACTATTAATTGTGCAATAGCATTATGTCTAAAAACTAGGCATACCTTAATTAAAAAATACTTTATTGCTAAAAAATGCTAACCATCATCTAAGCCTTCAGAGAGCTGTAATCATTTCGCTGGTGGAGGGTTTGAAATATTTCGAGGATTACCAAAATGTGACACAGAGACACGAAGAGAGCAAATGCTGTTGGAAGGATGGTGCCGATAAACTTACGATGCAGGGTTGGCACAAACCTTCAATTTGTAAAAAGCCCAGTAAAGCGAAGTACAACACAACAAGGTCTGCCTGTCATCAACCACAGAGCTAGAATGACTGGGAATTTATTTTTAATGGCCTAACCAATTTAAATGAATAAATTAAGTAAACAAACCTAAAACCAAGAGAATCTTAGAACAGTGCCTAGAGGGACTCAGAGACCACTGCGGTCCAAACACCTGGGCCCTCTAAGCTACTTGGGAGAGATGCTTAGGCTGTGTGTATAAGAAAAACGACTTGGTTCACTGCAGTTAAAATGAAAGGCGAGTGATTTAACGAAAATGAAAAATCAAACAACAAAATACATTACTTTTTCTGTTGAAGCATTTATTCTGAAATGTTTACCATGAAACACTGCAACTGAAACTACACGTCTTTCCTCATCTATTCCAACCGTTCAGAAAATAATAATACATATGAGAACATTCCTTAAGACTTAATTTTGTAAAAGTTTAGTGTATTGAAAAGGACACCCCTCCCCCATCATCTATTAAGGGGAAAGATTTCTAAATGAAATAGGTTTAAAGTTAAACTACCTATAATTTAGGGGAAAGAGGGGGAGAAATACACAGAGAAAGATAAGCCTGGAGCTGTGAGGATTTCTAATAATCTCATCTAACATTTACAAATGGAATAGGCTTTAATGTAAGACTCACTGGGACTTCCCTGGTGGTCCAGTGGTTAAGACTGCACTTCCACTGCAGGGGGCACAGGTTCGATCCCTGGTTGAGAACTAAGACCCCTCATGCTGCATGGCACGGTCAAAAAAAGGAAAAAAGACTCATTTATGAGTAACACATGTAACAGATAAAGGCTTGATTCATCATTGCCTAACTTGTTGAAGAAAAAAGTGAAGAAAGGTTATATTTTTCCAACATAAGCTGGAAATCCCATGTCATGTGCAATGCAATGATCCATCTGTTGAGTCATCAATTAAAAAATGTGTAACACATTTACAAATCAGTTTGTGTGCTTTCTTTTTAGAAATGCAGAACAATGAATGACGCATTACATAAGAAGTAGGAGCTCAACCCAATGATGTCCCAATGATGTTGGAGCCCAGCCCCCCAAAACCCAAAGCAAGGATGTCCAATTGCCCAAAACCCACGGGGGAAAGACCAATCCTGCGAGTGTGAAATACGCATCTCGGCTTATGAACTACCTTACAGCAGTGCCAATTTTGGTGAAGTAGTCAATAGATTTTAAAAATTCCCACTAGCATTGCCCAGGTGACTAAGAAACGCCTGCCCTTTCCTGACTGTTCTTTTTTTTAAAACCAGGAAGCCAAAAGACAAGACAAATTCCTGCTGCGTATTTCAACACATCAAATTTCAGCAATGACAGTTTCTTCTCCAAGCCCAGAGGTCGCACGCACAGGCATCGTCAAACTCTTCTAGTTTATAGGAGAAGTCTTCTCTCTAGAGGGGTCGTTTCAAACTTAATACCATAATTTCTTGTATGGTTTCTGCCATGCCAACAACTGAAAACGTCTGACCAAAATGAACAGAAAAAAGAAAACCTCGCTGACTTGACGTCTGATAAATTTCATGACACTCTAGAAAGGCCTGTGCCAATTTTTGCCTCTTGGGGCTCTATCAGACCGATAACCTCACGCTGATCTACTGAGAAAAATGTAACATGCCAGAGACACATTATCATACAAAACACCAAGCTAGGAGGAGGCCAATTTAAAATCGCTGTTTCTGAGACATGTTTACTACTCAACACTAAAAAAACCCCCATCAAATCTCATTGTCACATTTGTAGAAGGTAAATGGGAAATTATCAGTTTGTGCTGCTAAAGAATGTTCCCCAAAGGGATTGAGACAGAAACTACACAGAATGTTTATTACGCAGCTGAGAAGTCTCTTTCATCTTTAATCTGTCCTTTGGTTTATATAAACAGGCGCAGTTGTGCCTGGAAGGACAGACTGCCTGCATCCCGCTGGGCACTGACCCTTCTGATGGGAGCAGTTGGGCCCGCCTGCCTCTTCTAAGCTCTTTCATTTCAGTTCTTAAACAGCTTTTCTGTCACCCAAGAAAACTCCTGGGGGGACAGAACAGATAGCTCCCCCAGCTCTGTTCTCTGGAGAATTCATAGGATTTTTCACCTGGTAGGAGCCTCCGAAAGAAACTACAAAGGCCTCACCATCTACAAATTAAATGGTTTCACATCTTGGAGGACAAATCGAACAAGCACCAGGACACCCATTTTGCAGACTAGAAAACGGAGACCCAGAGAGATTAAGCAAACAGTCCAGAGTCACACAGCCAGTTAATTAAAAAGCTAGGGCTAGAACCGGTCTTCTGGGACCCAACCCACTGTTTTTTCTCCTAGAGATTGAGTTTTCCAATTTTTTTTTTTTTTTTAAGTTTTAGTTAAAACTTGTTCACTCACCTTGAGTGTCCCTCTGTAACTGCTGGACACAGGGGCCACCTGGTCCATGTTCTTGATGCCAAAATCATTCATCTTAAAAAAAAAAAAGAAAAGAAATGAAGAAAGTCAAAGAGGCAACAAATCAAGTCCATTTTTAAGAAGTCTGCATGGGCGCATCCACACCTAATTCTGGCACAGTTGGTCCAAGTTCTCCAGCCCTAACAGGTCATTCAAAACTGAATGCCAGGAATTCTTCTCACAAGCGGCATGCTACTTAAGTAATTAAACAATAATGCTGATTCTCCGCTGAATTCTATTTAGATTTGAGGCATACGGATAAAGTTGCCTTCTGGCTGGCTGGGTGAGCTGGGCTGGGGGCCTGGGTCCTTCCAGGACAGGAGTGGGAGAGTCTGCTTTCCGCCGTCAATTCCAAGGTCACCTCGGGGAGTGGGCCTGGGGGGCCTGCCGGGCAGGCCGAGGGCTATCTCCCATACGCAAGGGCGACAGTCAGCTCAACCTGGGAGCTCCAGGGCAAGCGCAGGGATGACGTGCCACTGCAGCTCCCAGACAGATCCAGATCCAGGAAAGCCTGCTGGGAGACCCTCCTGGGAGGCCCCCTCCCCTCTCCAAGCTGTGAGGAAGCACAGGCCCAGGAAGCAGATAAAAAGGAGAACCAGGGCTGGAGCTCAAACCCTCTTGGCGTTGTCTAGATCCTCCTGCGTTGAATACACAAGCTCAAAATACGTCTGCTTGGCGTGTTGCTCAGCTGTGCATTTCTTCAAGAGGAAGTAATTCTGATCACGGATCTGCCTTACTTGCTTGGTCTGGGCTTATCCTGGACCTGCACTGACCAACGTGGCGGCCACCAGCCATGCGGGGCTCCTGAGCGCTTGGCACTGGGCTAGGGCGAACTCCGTCCGATGTGCTCAGCATGCAAAACACACTCTCAATTTCAAAGATTTCGTAGCGAAAAGTAAAGTATCTCGGTACTAATTTTGTATTTACTGCATGTTTATGTAATATTTTGAATGTGCGAGGTTAATTGAAATACATGGAAATTAATTTCACCATATTTACCGTGGCTATTAGGAAACTTAGAGCTACATGGGTGACTGGCATTTGGACAGTTCCATATGTGACCTGTGATTGCTGTAATCAACTGAAAACTTATTTGGGGCCCTAAAATGTAATTGTTTGGCGGGGTAAGTTAAACATTAATAAGTGAGAAAGGTACTTAGATAATCCTGCCCTAGTGTTAGATTAAAAAAACAGAGCAACTAAAGCTGATTTTCAAATAACCTGGGAATCCCCTATGACAGTAACCCACCCTTCCTGCTTCATGGCCTTGAAGTGGAGGTCTAGAAGGAAGCTCTATGGGGTACCTCTAACTGCCCACCCTGCGGTCTCCACTGAGCACTCCTACCTGTTACAACTGAGAACCTTGAGTAATTAAAACATTGCGCAATGGATAGACTCACTGGCGGAGGCAAACAGCTTATTTTCCTGTAACTACTTAATTCGAGTTTGTACTTTCTTGTTTTCTCTTTATAGTCAACGTTATGGCTAAACAGACCTCCCAACAACTCAGCACACAGACACACACCCCCTTGGCTAGAAAGGCAGTATGGGAGGAGAGTCCCAGCCACCAGGGAGGCCAGAGGCACTGGACAGGCCTGTAAAAACCCTCAGAGTGCGGGTAATTATATTGGGGGCCAGTGGAGGCACGAAAGCTTTGACAGTAAATCATAGTTGGGAGTGGAGGGGTGGGAGTAGGGGTTTGGAGGGGAGGAGTTGTCCTGGATCAAAAGTGACTCGCGCGTTTGCTCAGAATCTCCACTTGGTGGATCCTGTCATCCACAGGCACTCAAGAATCAATACTCATTACTGATGATCACTGCCCTGGTAGAACCCACCTTGCTAAGGGCTAAGCCTGAGCTGGGGCACCACACCTTCCCTCCTCACTCAACTGTCTGACACCCCTGAGAGGCAGATGTTATACCATCTTACAGTGAGGCAACAGAGACCTCGGGATCTTGCCCAGGATCACACAGCTACTGCGGGGGCATCTAAGGGGCACAGGGTAGACCAAACCCCCGGGGAGTATGGCCCTACCTCCTGAGCTCCTCCAGGAGCCAGGATCACCCGAATGATGAGGCGTGTGCCCTCCTCCCAGCACATCAATAAAGAGCAGAGATGGCACACAGATATCATTAGACTAGGCCCCTGCTCGAGACGCTTCATGACGTGAAATGTTCCTTAAGGTAGAGCTTTATGCCACTGACCTGGATGAACTAAGTCCTGTCACCTGTTGATTACATCAGCAAGCCTCAAACAGGAGACCAAAATGAAAGCACACCTTGGGTGTTGTCAGTTACCCATCTTCTTCGCCTGGTTTGCAGACTTTATTCCACATTCTTCAGCTTCACGGAGATGGACAGAGAATAGATGTGGAAGGCAATGGAGAAGCCTCGCCTGGTTTTTGTGTACAAATACCAGGAGGAGAGGCGGTCTACCACTCCCACATAAAGAGCTGTAATGACTAGCTATGGAATAGAATTCTTCTGTTGTCCGGCTTTTAATTTGTTTTGTAAAAACCATGTAGAATCAAAATGCTCTACCAATGGTTTCTGACAAACACATAGCTAATCAAATTTAAGTTCCCTTATTTTACTCGACACAGCTTGTGAAGGTGGCAGACAGGCCAAGTTTCTCCACCTAAGTCAATTTCACATTTAGATCTTTTTGGTGTTGCCCTATTGATCGATGCTTTTGAACAACAAAAAAAAAGGGAAAATGGCAGAAGTGGAAGGGCTGAGAATGGTTAAATTTTAAAACAAGCAGAACTTGCCGGACAACAGTACCCTTATGGGAACAAGTGATCGCTTATGTGAGATTAGAGCACAGGTTTGCATTTAGGTAACTTTAAAAAAAGCAAGAATAAAGAAAAACAAAAACAAACCTGAAACGCACTTTTGAAGATTGGTTTGCTTTTTCCTTTGAAAGTTATCAATTTAGAGAGAGGAATGACTAATCCCAGAAATGAGTGTTTGACTATTTCCCTGCAGGACTCAGAGCGCTAGCGTTTACTATATTGTGATATTATTCAGAATTTTAATAAACCTTAACTTAGAGATTTCTCTCTCTGATTGGTGGTGATGTGGGCAAGCAGACAGCGCACAGCCGCTTCCACTGTACAGAACAAACATAATCTCTTACGGGTAAATTAAAATAAATTACCCCTATCTCCAAAGGGGACTGCTCACTTCTTTACTTTCTAAATCAGTAGAAGCAGGTCAACTACTATTTTCGGATACCCTAAAATTGAATACAGGCCAATATAAAAGTCTCATGTGCTAAAAAAAAAAAAGCCATACACGCTCAAACGCTGTTACCCCTTCATCCAAAATGCTCTAAAAACGGGAAAATAAAGTCAGCCTTGTGCACCCACATCTCCATTTCCGACAGGCTCCCCATGTTCGCCTCGTAGGACCGAGGGGCCCGGATCCAGAGGTCCTGGGGCGCCCGTGGGGGTCCCACTGGAGCCGCAGGCCCCTCCCTCGCCCGCCGCCCCGGCCGGGCCCGGGACCTGGCCGCGCAGGTGACCGGGGGATTGGGATCGGCGCGTTTTCGGGAAGCCGCAGCCTCCCAGGTGTTTCAGGCGCCCGGCACCCCAGATCTTCCCGGGCCCGGCGTCCTCCCGTAAGTCACCCGCAAACCCGGGCGCGCCGGGGCCCCTCGGACACCTTCTCCAGCGTCCCCCACCCCTTCGCGAAATCAGGTCCGCCGGGCGCCCACTGGCAGAAGCCCCCCTACCACGCCCGCGTTTCCTTTTAAAACAAAAGCAAGTGAAACAAGCCGGCGCGCCCCGCCCGCCCCTGCCACCTCGACGACCCCGGGGCCGCGGCCCAAGTTCGCAGGCTGCTCCGCCCGTCACCGCCGGGCCCACTCCGAGCTCGGCCCGCCGCCCCAAAAGCCACTCGGCCCCAGGAACACGAGCCCCGAGCGGACCGGATCCCAGACGCGCGACCCCCGAATGCTACGGATAGCCGCCACCCCGCCTGGACCCCGGCTGCGCCCCGGGATCCGGACCTCGGCGCCACCCACGTCCCCCGCCCGGTTCCTGGGTCCCCCGATAGAGGATCCGGCGCCGGAGGACGCTCCCCGCCGGACCCCGGCCGCCCGCCCGGCCCGATCCCGCTCTTACCGCGCCTCTTCGGGCAGGGCCGCCGGCGGTTCGGGGCCCGGGGTCCTCGGTGCGCACCGACTGGGGCGCGGGCGCGGCCGCGGGCGCGCGGGGGGGGATGTCCGGGAGGCCGGGACGGGCGGGGGGCGGCGGGCGGCGGGCTGCTGGCGGGCGGGCTCCGGGCGCTCGGGGCTGGGGCTACACCGCGCTCCGCGCAGCCGCTGGAGGAAGTAACCGGCTGCTCTCCTCCGCCGCGCGCTCTTCAGGAGCCGGGGGAGAAGGGAGGAGGGAGGAGGGAGGGGAGACGGCAGCGAGGAGGGGAGGAGGGGCTGAGGGGGAGGGGAAAAAGGAGGGAGGGGAGGGGAGGAGTGGAGGAGAGACTGCAGAGGGCGGGTGGAGGGGAGGGGAGGAGAGAGAGGAGGGGTGGGAAGCGGAGGGGAGGGCAGCGGGGGGGAGGGGGGAGGAGAAGAGCAGGGGGCGGAGCCGGACCTTTCAGGCGGGACCTCGCTCGGCGCCCGATGTCACTCTGCTGTCCCTCGCCTGCTGTTCCAGGGCCGCTCTGGGCCGGGGACTCCGCGGCCTGGCGCCCCGTGCCCTGTGTGTCCCGGGAGCTCAGGAGGAGAGTCTTTCTTTGGTTTCTTCCCCGGGTCCGGAGGCTTTAACCCCAAACGCGCCCTGGCAGGACTGGAGTAGTGCTGGTGCCACCGAGTGGCCGCAGGGCTTGGGGTCATGAGGGATTCATTCTGGCCCCATTCTTGGACCTCCTCGTGGACTTACGATTTCTGATCATTTTTATTTCTGATCATTCTGTCATGCTGACGCTGAGATGATAAAGATGCAAAATGGGCCCTTTTATGGATCACGGAGTCGCCCTGCTCCGAGAAGCCCCATTCCTACAGCCTCCGTGTGAGTGGCACCCCCTAGAGTTGAGCGGTGCCTTAGTAGTAACCAGCCTTGACTGAGCTTCCCTGGGCTAATCCTCATGATAATTCTCCAAGGCATTATTGTCCCCACTTTAAATATGAGGGAGTTAGTTGACCCTCAGGGTAAATAACTTGCCAAGTCATAAGACATACAAATGGGAAATTCAGGGTTGAAACTCCAGTTTATCTGACTTCTAACTATGATCAAAACCATCACCCATACCTCCCATTTCCATTTTTTTTTATTTATTTATTTATTTATTTATTTATTTATTTATTTATTTTTGGCTGTGTTGGGTCTTCGGTTCGTGCGAGGGCTTTCTCCAGTTGCGGCAAGCGGGGGCCACTCTTCATCGCGGTGCGGGGACCGCTCTTCATCGCGGTGCGCGGGCCTTTCACTATCGCGGCCCCTCCCGTTGCGGGGCACAGGCTCCAGACGCGCAGGCTCAGCAGTTGTGGCTCACGGGCCCAGCCACTCCGTGGCATGTGGGATCTTCCCAGACCAGGGCTCGAACCCGTGTCCCCTGCATTAGCAGGCAGATTCTCAACCACTGCGCCACCAGGGAAGCCCCCATTTCCATTTTTAGCAGGAAATATTCAATGCTTGAGTCCCTGGCTAGAAACGTGCACATTTCCTATTCAGATTCCGGTCAGATTCTCAATATTTTGGAGGAATATTTAGATTCCTAAAAGTGGTTATTAAATGAAATAGCTCAGCTTAGGCAAGGCCAGGGGCTGAAATTTGGTGCATCTCAGGGACTGCAGTGCTGAGAAGGGAGAGAGGAAAGGCCTCACTTCTCTGTTACCAAGGTTCCTGGTTTCCATGGCAACCCTAAACCAGGAGTTATCCAGATAATTGAGATACTATTGCACCTTAATGTTTCCAGGTACCTGAGGGTCTCCAGGTATCACCATTGCATGGGTCAGAGGCAGGGTCTACACGGCTCAAACAACCAGATGCTGAGAAGATTGATATTTCCAGCAGATGGAACTGATTCTGATGGTTTCTCCATGTACATTCAGGCCTGGAACAGAAATCACAGATAGGTCAAGAAGGAGTTTCATAAATGGGATACAGATCCATAGTAAGTTACCATGGAGACATAAAGAGTATGTTTTTTTTTTTTTTTTTTAACTGTAGCAGAAAATACTGACTCATCTGGGCTGCAGTTTCAGCTAATACAGGGTCTTTTCCCCCAGGCTACTGAAAACATCTGAGAAGCTTGGTACAGACAGCCATTAGGTCAAGTTCAGTTGCCCGGAGTGGGGCTGCCTTGTCCATAGGACCTGTTCCCGTGCCCGTGGGTTTCCGGTGCTAGGTGATCAGGGGCTCCCTGAGTCCCTGAGGTCCATTGACTCTTTGGGAAGACATCTTTCCTCCTTGAGGGGCTGGTCAGGGGGAGGGGCGTTTCCAACACATCTGAGCAGAAAGATGTCAAAAGATGCCGCATTGGAGTCTGGAGACAGTCCGTTCCTGGCAACCAACTTTTCCTCTGCTCTAACTGGCTAAACCTTGGGCCAGTTCTCGCCTCTATAGAAGCAAGGGTGATTATGGCACCTATGTCATCAGGCTGTGATGGGCATTCGACACAGAACCAAATTTGTAAAGAATTTGTTCAGCACATGGTAGAAAGAGGTTCAAAATGATATAGGTATTAAGTGTCTTTTTCCAAGCTCCCTTCTGGGAGCATTTTATGAAAAATCCTTTAAAAAATATATACATGAAAAAAAAAATCATCTTTATCCTCTCAGATATAAATGTGTGAAACCCGATAGAAAATAATCTAACCAGGAGCAAAATGCAGAGCTGAAAGAGATGCAGAGGCTGGAGAGAGGAAGCTGGGGTCACACACAAGCCGGTACTCCTGACTCCCACCCAGGCCTGTTCCCCTTCCCAGGAGCCCTGGGCTCAGTCAAGCAACCCCCTTGCCCTGGGTCCTACGCGGTGGCTGATCCCCCTCTACGCTTGGGTGGTCACATGCTCATAATAAAATGTCTTATCCTAGTTCTGGGGCCATATCAGGGTTCCTAACATTTTTTACCTTCCTGTTGTTAGTCGGTTTCCTAGTTACTCAGCAGAACTAAAACCCAGCCTGGCTGCAGCCTGTGATTATTCATTGACTATTATGGCTTGATTCACAAGGAACATCGGGTTTTCCAGTAAATTAAACCCAATAAAAGTATGGCCCTTGCGCTTCAAGATCAAAAGTCAAAGGTGTTAGAAGGAAATTAAAAGTCAGGAGGCCCATCAGGTGAAATGACCAGATGTACCACGTCAGGCTGAGTGTGAGAGCAGTCTTAACTCTTCCTTTAAGAAAGAGGGAAGCTCATAGAGGAGAAGAAGAAAGAGGAAATTACAGTAGAATGTATGCATTATAAATAGTAAATGTCTAGAGGGTAAAATGCAGATAAAGAGTTCTTTAGAATCCAGACATAATTATTAAAAATGATTAGCTTACCAAGTTATCCTGTAAAAACAACAACAAAAACTTTTCCTTAGAAACACGTCTGTATTTATCTTGAAATCCAAATCAATAATCAGCATACAGTTGCAAGTAGAAACCATACAGGTGGTTTCCACTTGCAAGCTAAACAGACGTCATCTGGTCTGAGATGTATCATTTATTCATTTAGCAAACACAGTGTCAGCGGCTGAGAAGACAGATGAGTAAGGGCTTAGTCCCTGCCCTTGAAGAAGTAAAAATGAAGTCCACTGTTCTGCAAAAATCATGCACAAATGTGAGACTTTGGAAATCCTGGGAGGGGGGTGGGCAGTGGAGGGGGAAATGCACTTAGAGATAGAAATAATTTAATGCGTGCATATTTTTCTGGCACCTACATTTCCTTTGCTGACCATTCACCCTGCAGTCACGGGGTCATGAAGGGCAGTAGTTATTCCACTGATGCATGTTGGGGTCAAGGAACAGATGAAATTAAACTTTATAATCTCCCCCATTTCCTCTCACCACACACAACAAATATGCACACAATGTGTATACCATCCAGCTGCGCTCTCTTTGTGCCCATCTACAGGCTGGCACTGGTTCCTGGAATCCGGGTCAAGCTAGGGTCATCCAGCAGCCTCCCAGCCCCCTCCCCCGGACAAGGTGGTCCCACACTATGCATGAGCAGGTAGTTTATACCCTTTTTTTAAGATTCCTCGGAACAGCCAACATGGGACTACCCATGGGAGGTCAAAAACTTCTCCTAATGTCCTGTGTTAATTTCAGCTGCTTTTGGCAGCCTCATTGGAACCTTGTGTTTCCTGGGGCATGAAGGCAGGGTAACTAGATAGAGCCTGCAATCTTATCCTCTGAAGGGCGGCCTGTGGGGTCAGACTTCCTGGGGTCAAATCCCAGCTCAGCCTTTCACTAGCTGTACAGCTGTGGCCCCAGCAAGTTACTTAAAACTGTCTGGATCTCAGTTTCCTTCTCTGTCAAGTTTGCATAATAGCCTTGCTTTTCTTCTAGGATTGTGTGACGATTAAGTGAGTTAAAGTTTCTTAAGTACTTAGAACAATGCCTGGCACATAATTAAGTCTACGGTTGTGATAAACAAGCAACAGCTCCGCAGAGTTGGTCCTGCCATCCCCTTCAGCCACCTCTGATCATGCCTTCTTCTACACTCTAAGCAGGATTTTGATTCACAGCAGGGAATAAGGTCAAGACCAATGCTGTCCATTGGAGCTCACAGTTTCACTATAATTCTCTTGCCTTTGGTAGCAGGAGACCAGGGAATGAAACACTGAATTTTAAAACTGGAAAAGTCTTTAGAGTTGATAAGTGAGACCAACTCCTGTTTCTACCAGGAAACTGAGGCCCAAGAAGGATCATTTCCTTGCCAATGGTCATAGGACTATTTCCTGGTGGGCCTGGGGCCTCAGTCTAGACCTACTGCCCCCACTGCCTCCCTGACGCAGTCATTTTTTCCTTATAAGGCAGTGCTCTTGGAGTATAAAAACCACCTTCAAAATCCGCTGTGATATTAAACTGTGTGATGACATGCTTTAGGCAAGTCTGAACAGCAAAAATAGTAAGAGGGACCTGCTGTATTCTGTAGGATTGATAATCCCTAAATAAATGTGTCTGCAGTGTGAGTCAGACCTGTACAGATAGAGGACTTTGGAGTTGTGTGTGTTTCTTCTGAAGCACAGAATGATTCCCACAGTACACACAGGACTGAATGATGCTTCGAGCACCAACTTGATTATTTGTCTTGCAAACTGGACGCGGAACTGCTAGTCTTCACACAAATGAAGACTTAGTCTCTATTGTACCTGTCAGTCCAGCAAACGATTAAGGAAGGCTAATTCTCATGCCACTTTAGGTGACAACATAAAACCTGGATTAGCGTTTTAAAGCTCAATAATGTAACAGACATAAGCAACACATGAATAAATCATTAAAACGGGATATTTATATTATGTCCATTTGAAACCGCACACCTCAAGCTGGGAGATGAACCCACAGGCCGGGACTAGAATCCAGCCTAAACCCAGATTGGGACTTGAACTCACCATCTTTTAATTGAGATTGCACACCCGGTCGCAGGACTTAATGAAACTCAGGTTCTTTATGTCTCAGCGCAGAAGGAATTCAACGAGAGGCAAAGTGATAGGTGAGAAGTGAATTTATTTAGAGAGATACACATTCCATAGACAGAATGAGGTCTATCTCAAGAGGCAAGAAGGGCCCTGGGGAGTGAAACAGGCAGACTCTACAGACAGGGTGTGGGGCATCTCAAAAGGCTAGATGCCCCGAAATATGAGGTGGTTAGTTTTTATGGGCTGAGTAATTTCATAGGCTAATGAGTGGGAGGATTATTCCTACTATTTTGGAGAAAGGGTGGAGATTTCCAAGAATTGGGCCACCGCCTACTTTTCGGCCTTTTAGGGTTACCCTTGGAACAGTCATGGCGCCTGTGGGCGTGTCATATAGCACGTGCTGATGTATTACAATGAGCGTATAATGAGGCTTAAGGTCCACTGGAAGTCGAATCTTCTGCCACCTTGGACCTAGTTGGTTCTAACCAGTTTATGTTGTATCCTCAACTGGTATGTCATTCTTTTAGAGGTTGTGCCCTGCCCCCTTCCCTCCTGTTTCACCTTCTTTTGAGGAATGGCTTTCCAATTGCTGCAAGATTTTTTCCCTCACTTCTTCACTTTTATGAATTTTGGTGTCCATTTCAGACCCACTGAGTTGTTAGCGCCTCTTGTTTATAGCCGTTATGTAAATCACCTCTTTTCATTAAAGCTAATGCTTGCTTTACCTCTAAATTCCAGACTTGTCACCTTGAACATACCTCTTTGGTTCTGGTTGAGGGTGAGGAGGAGGGCCCACCCTCCACTTTCAGCTGTCAAGGGGGATAACCAGCAGCGCTCATCTTCTGGAAGGTTCTCACAGAATGCTGCAGGAGGCACCCCAGCTCTCCTAGCAAAGGAACATCCCTTTATGCGCCCCCTTAATCAAAACAAAGCAGAGCTGACTAGCAGGGACACCCCCCTCCCCCTCCACGCCTGGAGAAAGGGACAGTGAAGGGACCAGGTCCCAGTCGCCATCTTGAAATTCTTAACACTTTAAAATTATTTATTTATTTTTAATTTTTTGGCCATGCCCCTCGGCTTGTGGGATCTTAGTTCCCTGACCAGAGATCTAACCTGCGCCCTCGGCAGTGAAAGCACCGAGTTCTAACCACTGGACCACCAGGGAATTCCCTTAGTACTTCTTTTAAAAAATAAGAGGCTCTTTTCCATTTTGCAGAAGGCTCTGCAAATTATGTAGTCGGTCCTAGGTGGGACATTTCTCCCACGCCCTTCCCCACGTGCAGGGAGCCAGCGGGCACTTCTGTCACACAGAACACACGGCAGACGTGTAGCCATCAGTCCCCCGCTCCTGAGGCAGGTCTGGGGCTCTGTGTCAGTCTGACTTGGTCTCTTCAAAGTACACACTCCACAAACGCACATCAGCACCTTTATTGAGATATAATTCACATACCATAAAATTGATCCATTTACAGTATAGATAATTCGTTGTTGGTTTTTAGAATATTCACAAATATGTGCAACTCTCACCCCAGTCAATTTTAGAACATTTTCATCACCTCAGAAAGAAGCCCTGTGTCCATTAGCTATCACCCCATCGGCCCTTCTATCCCCATCCAGCCTTATGTAACCATTAATCTGCTTTCTGTCTGCCTATTCTGGGCATTTCCTATGAACCGAATCGTACCATACGTAGTCTTTTGTGACTGGCTTCTTTCACTCAGCCTACTGTTCTCAAGGGTCACCCATGTTATAGCCTGTGTCAGCGTTTCATTTTTCTTTATGGCCAATATATATTTTATTATATACAATTGTCTGGTTTCTGTTGGCAACTACCTGTGAAACTGCTGGCCTATCAATGAGTCTTAGAGCATCTTGAACACCCAGAGAGGGGTGATCCCTTGATGTTCTTTTCCTGGACCAGCCTGGGTAGCAGACGAAGAAGCAAAGCCAGTCCAGGCAGGAGCAGCCTGGGCTATGCCAGACGGTCCATCACAGGGCTTCCTTTAGGTCCCATCTGTGCTTCCCTCACAGCGGACCCCCCGGCAGTGGGCCACACCAGGAACAGCCGGGCCTTCCTCGTAGGGGATGGACGAGAGACCAAGAAGACCAAGAGGTGACCCTAAAGATCACCTCTGATCTCTAGCACATGTGTTTCTTGGTAAGGAGGGAGAAGAATGTCTGATGAAACTTAGCGAGTTGTGTCTTCTTTGTTCCTTTATTTTCACCCTACACTTTGAGGTTTGTATAGAAAAATGAGTCAACTATTTCCCTGCAAGAACCACCTGATCTGGTTTAATTTTTTAAAAAGTAACTATTTGACATTTTATTCATTCATTCATTCATTCTAGTTTTATTGAGATCTAATTGGCATCATTTGACATTTTAAAAATGACTTTTCAGTGTGACTTATACTCATTTCTAAAGACCTAAACACTGTGCTTGTTTTCAACACAGCAGCCAGAGGGATCCTGTTAAAAAAAATCCGTCAGACCTGTCCCTCAACAGCTGAAACCCTCCAGTGGCCCCGGGTGACTCAGAGGAAAAGCTTGAGGCCCCACCAGGACCCCCGAGGTCCTGTGACCCGGCCTCCCTCCGTGTCTGTGATTCTCTTCTTTCCCCAATCCTGGTACTCCTCAGGGCACCAGCTGGCCTTCCCCAAACACCAGGCGGGATCTTTCCTCTCCTGGGAAAGCTCCTCCCCCATTGAACATTTCAACCATTGCTCCTCTGACACAGCATGATTTTTTTTTCTAAAGCCCTTGTCATTATGTAAGGTTCCTTTGACATTCTACTTTTTTACCCTGCTAATTCTCTATTTCCCTAGCATTAATTCTACTCCATCAGGGCAGGGCTTTCATCCGTTTGGGGCACTACTTTTCTACAGTGCTCAGAACAATTCCTGACACACCACTCAATAAATATTTGTTAAGTAAATGACACTCATGAATTCCGAGGATGAATTTTTGTCACCTTTCCGAGGAACACGTAAAATGTTGGTTGATAAGTATGGATGCAGATGTTAAAAGTTTTATCAATAAAAAGAGATAAATACATTATACGATGTCTTTCGTTTTTTAATTTTTTTTAAAAATGTTATTTTATGTTGGAGTTTAGTTGATTTACAACGTTGTGTTAGTTTCAGGTGTACAGCAAAGTGATTCATTTATACATATACATATATCTGTTCTTTTTCAAGTTCTTTTCCAATTTAGGTTATTACAGAATATTGAGTAGAGTCCCCTGTGCTATACAGTAGGTCCTTGTTGATTATCTATTTTATATATAGTAGTGTGTATATGTCAATCCCAAACTCCTAATTTATCCCTCGCCCTCACCTTCCCCCCTGGTAACCGTAAGATTGTTTTCGAAGTCTGTGAGTCTGTTTCTGTTTTGAAAATAAGTTCATTTGTATCATTTTTTTAGATTACAAATGTGATATCATGTGGTATTTGTCTTTGTCTGTCTGTCTTACTTCATTTAGTATGATAATCTCCAAGTCCATCCATGTTGCTGCAAATGGCATTATTTCATTCTTTTTTAAGGCTGAGTAATATTCCATTATATATATATATATATATATATATATGCCACATCTTCTTTATCCATTCATCTGTCAATGGACATTTAGGTTGCTTCCATGTCCTGGCTGTTGTAAACAGTGCTGCAGTGAACATTGGGGTGCATGTATCTTTTCGAATTATGGTTTTCTCCGGATATATGCCCAGGAGTGGGGTTGCAGGATCGTATGGTAGCTCTATTTGTAGTTTTTTAGCAATGTCTTTTATAATACTTTGCTGAAATAGTAAAAACCAGAATAGTGACAGAACCTTGCATTTACATTGTACTTTATGCTTTTCCTAGGTTTACCTTCTGTGACCTTACTTATTTTGGATACCATTAGTATTTCCAATTTAATGAATTGTCCAAAGTCACAGAGCAAACTTCAAGGTGATTCAGGACTAAAATCTCCTGAAGTTTTCATTGAGAGTGTCTTCCCGTTAAAGTACATAGTACTTCACATGTGTGTAGCCCTTGACAGTTTGCACACTGTTTCACAGACATCAGCTGCCCGTCCCTTGCCCTATGGGAAGCAGAACATGCCCTGTTATCCCTGTTAACCAGTGAGGGAACTGTGACTCAGCCTGGCTAGCGTCTTGCCCTGTGGACGTTGGCCAAGCTGAAGGCCAGGACCAGGCCTCTGCTCTGTGTACTGACTGGATAACAGATAAGGGTTATCTGTGGCTATGGGGGGAAGGGGTTCCCCCACTGCCCAGTGTGCTTTTCACCTTGACTTGGGTGGGTTCCCCTTCTCTTGGCCTGTGCAGTAACTCTCCACGAGAGGTAGTGGTCATATCCCTGAAGTGAGCTGACTGGTGGCCCCCCCAAAGATATGTCTATGTCCTAACCCCCTACGAATGTGACCTTATTGGGAAAAAAAGTTTTTTGCAGATGTACTTAGTGAAGAATCTTAAGATGAAACCATGCTGTGTTACTCTGGCAGCCCCTAAATCAAGCGATAAGTGTTGAGGAGAGACACAGGGAGAAGAGGAGGAGGCCAGGTGAAGACGGAAGCTGGGGTTGGAGTGATGCGGCCACAAGCCAAGGGACATCTGGAGCCACCAGAGGCTGGCAGAGGCAGGAAGGACCCTCCCCCAGAGCCTCCAGAGGGAGCGTGGCCCTAGTGACACCTTGATTTTGTACTGCTGGCCTCCAGAACTGTGACAGAATTAATGTCCATTTTTTCAAGCCACCGAGTTTGCGGTAATTCATTACAGCAGCCACAGGAGACTAATACAATCCCTTTGTGAGACAAGACACTGAAAGGAGAGAAAGGAGCCGCCAGGGGTGAAGTCAAGGGACAGGAACCTTTCTAAGAAACTGAGGGGTCTTAGCAGCAGTAAGGAAGTTTTGAGTAAACTGAAAAAATAGGGTAACAAGTAAAAAGTTGAATTAGGCAGTGACTTGGATCTTTGACATTCTCTACAAGAAAATGAGAAAAAGGGGTGTATGAAACTTCTTTCTCGAATGCTCCAGCCAGTGGGGGCAACATGCGTTTATGGTGGCAATTACACGTTGGATTCTTAAGTGCAATCTTGGGAGTGAGTCACCGTCTATGATTCATGTGAAAAAAATCATTAAAATAAAAGAATAAGAGCTTAGAATTCAGATCAATTACATGTTAATAATGTTGTGAAGTGGTCAATGACCCGAAGATTAGAAGAAACCAGAAGGTCGCCTTTGGCTCTCCTGTCCCTGTTTGTTCCTAGTTTCTCCTTGTTGGGCTCTCTGGGGCCCCTCAACATTGGGATCTGATCCAGTCCCTGTTCCTGAGTTGGGAAGAGAACTGGGCTGGCCCCATGGACTTTTGGATAGCAGCTAAAAGTACCTCAATAGGAAGCCCCGTGGTCTGGTGGAGATTGGACCCAGGGTCACTGCTGGGTCCTGAGAAGTCCCCTGGTCACTGCTGTTCTGTGCACCAGGACCTCTTCCTTCCCTCACTTCTGGTCTCCAGGACGGAGCTTCTGCCTTGGTCTTGTTTCTTCAGTTCAATCTTCTCCCCTGCTTGGTGTCCTCAGTCCCCTCCCTGGCCAGAAGCATGTCCAAGTTCTGCCATCCAAGGACAGTCCCTTATAGTGACCACCTGTCTGTCTCTCCTCTGAGCATGAACCACATTGGGATTTCCTTCCAGCCCGTCTGTTAGCACGTGCGAGTGTTTCTGTGGGACTCCGGGGCTGATCTCAACATACTCCATCACAGACTGTGGAGGACAGGAGTGGGGGCCTCAGGAAGGCCAGCCAGGTGATTGCACTGGGAGTAAAGGTAGGGTCCAGGGTGGCTTGAACCACCAGTGACTTAATGGTGGAGATGGAGAAAACGATTCACCATCTTAGGAACCAGCACCACCATCCAGTTACTCAAGCCAAGATCCTGGGAGTCATCCTTGATTTCTTTCCTTTCTCAGCCCCATAAACCATCAGCAAATCCTGTGGACTCTACTTCCATAGCGTATCTCAAATCTAACCATGTCTCACTCTTTCTGCTTCTATACTCTTGTCACCATTTTGCTCACCTTGACCGTGCATCTGTCTCCTAAATGTGGACCATCCTCCACTGCAGCCCTCCTATGAGTCATCCTTCACACAGCAGTCAACCTAGTCTTGAAAAAGTAAATCCCGCAATGCTACATCTCTCCTAAGAATCCTCCAAAAGCTTCTCATTCTAAGTAGAATAGAATCTCAACTTCTTCCAGTGCTCTGAACACCTGGCCCCACCTTCTTGCCCATCATTCTTCCCCTTGATCATTATACTCCAGCACGCCTACTTCTGTCTGTTCCTGAAACACCTGAAACTGCTCCCACCCCAGGGCCTTTGCACTTGCCCTTCTCCAGAATGTTCTTTGCCCTGTCTCTGCACCCAGGATAAATATCACTGGCTCAAAGCAGTCCTTTCTGACCCCTGATGAGAAGGAGCCTCACCTTCCCGTCACTATCACATCACACTTGTAACACTCTTTCTAGCATTTAGCACTTCAAAAATTGTCATTAATCTGTTTCTTTTATTTTGCTGTCTTTCTACTGCAAACTAAAACACAAGCTCAGTGACAGCAGAGCCCATGTCCATCTTGTTCATTGCTGGGTCCCAGCACCTTCAGTGAATGAATGAATGAGTGAATGAATGAATGAATCTGACTGGATTCAGTGTACCAGTCCTACCTCTCAGATCTTTATGACTCCCAAGTTTTGTTATCCAAAGTATCTTCCATTACTAACCACTTTGAGTAAACTATAACCTTGATAAGCAAGTCGTTGAACAAATAGCGACTAAGAATCAGTAGTATGTCACTAGGACTCTCCCTCTGGGTGACGATAACCTAGGAATGATTAACTCATTTTGTATAACTGCCCTTAAAGATATGAGACATTGGGCGAAATATCCTGCTGAAGAACAAATAACATGTCACATTCACCTTTTCTGCTTCACCAATAAGCCCATCAGGTGCCACCGACGGAACTTGATTTTGTGAAATCCTAGCGACCCTGAGGCCCTCACTCAGTCAGGAGTGTGTCCTGGTTCAGCCCTGCCAGAGCAGTTGTGAAGTGTCTGCTGCTGCCCGGATGCCTGCTGCACTCCTAAACGGCCTCTGTTCCCGGGCTGGCATGGGCTGTGGACACCTCACAGGGCAGAGCTTGTGGGCAGAGGATGGGTGGCTCTGAGAGCCTTTAGTCCAGTGATAGAGTTTCTCCACCTGTTGGTCCCTTAAAATACAGCAAAAGCAAATGTGTCTGCCCTTCACATAGGGTGGCATGTAAACATGTCAGAAACAAGACACCAAATACAGGGGCTTAAATGAGATGGAATTTTACTGATCCTGGGCATAACACTCGGAGAAGGTGGTCCAAAGCTGGTTTTGGTGGCTCAGTGATGTTGGGACCTAGGCTCCTCCCATCTTGTTCAGCCCTTGTCCCCCTGGTAGAAGATGACTCACTACCATGTCCACATTCCTTCCTGGGATAGGAGGGAAGAGAAGCAGAGTCCCTTCCTTTTAGGGGCACGATTCAGAATTGCACATGGCAGTCCAGCTTGTTCCCATTGGTCTGGATTGAGTCACATGACTTCATCTAGCTGCAAGGGAGGCTAGGAAGTGTAGTCTCTGGCTGGATGAGCCTGTGATAAGAATGGCTACCCACAGGGCAAGCAGAGACTCAGCTACATCCATCCCTGAGATATGCCCCTCCCCCTGGGCTATTTCCCTGTTGACCAGGGGCATTCCTCAGGCTCTCCGTCTCTTGCCCTCTCCAAATCAATCTGAAACGGAAACTGCGGATACTAGCTCTGACATTTCCCTAACAATCTCTTCTTCCTGTTCTTACTGATCTAATAGGGATGAGCACAGTAGTGTCAGCCAGTTGTTTTCCCATCAGATGCCCTCCCCCTGGTACCTTCCTTTCGGTCAGTACTACACCAGGCAGCCCAATACGCTTCCTAATCCATTGCTCTGATTATGTTATTCCCCTGCTCAAAGACTTTCAGTGCCTCAGCACTGCCCTCAAAATGAAATCTAAACAGCTTGGCACGGCTTTCATCTGCATTGCCAACCTTGTCTCCTGCTACCCCACATCACCTACCCTGTGAGCCTCAAGATCCAGCCAAGGGAAGGGAAGAGAGTGAGGAGAAAACAAAATGGAAATGTACTGAGGGTTTTTTGAATAATCATTTCTATGATCTGAATGTTTGTGTGGCCCCCAAATTCATATGCTGAAACCTAACCCACCCTGAGATGGTATTCGGAGGTGGGGGATTTGGGAGGTGATTGGATCATGAGGTCTCTGCTTATTTTGCACACGGTCCTCACAGTAGCCTTGCTGGCTCTCTGAGCCGACTCCTGGGTCTTAATCCCTGGGCTGTAACGGTCAGCTTTGCCTGTTTCTGCCTAGAGACTCTAAGCTTCCTGAAGGTCCAGAAAATTCCCCTTTCTCCCAGGCCTTGAGCCTTCTTGGGTGAAGGGAGCATCAGATCTTTTAGAGGAGTTGCAGGCGGTTACTTCCAGGCTGGAGAGGCTGAGATTGAAATGGGCTCCACAAGCTCAGTGGATGTCAGGGTCCTGGCTGCCTGATTGCAAGAACCCCTCTTCCTTCCCAGAGATTTCCAGAAGAGGCAGCCAGGCCTGGTCTGTGGCTGTGGTTACTGAATCCTGGACTTAACCAGGAGCAAAAGCGGTGTGTGGCCCTCAGAGGGCATGCCTCACATAGCAGGAAACACTCCGGGGCTGGTGCACGGGGCTTGACCTGTGTCACCACACTGAACTTGGAAGGCTTTCTGTGGATTCCAAAGCCTGGATCTGTTCACAGACCCAGAGATCTCCTCACACCACCCGCGTTGATCTGAGCCTTCCTGCTGAGCTCCTCCGAAGGGCTCTGAGTGCTTTCCTGGGAATCTGTGCATCTTTCAGTGTCAACTGGACACAGGCTCTCTGTTAATACCAACTCCAGGGGGCTCAGATACCCCCAGGATCGACTGGAGAAGGGGTTGCCTTCTGGGGTCGGGTTATAGAGCCATGTTACAGAGGAAGCTACAACAGGAAGTTTGGGCTTTACCACCACCATGGGACCTCCAACAGGGACCTTCACTTCCGATGCCTCAGTTTCTCCCATAAAACAGTGACAATGCAACCTGCCCTGTCAATTATACAGATACTGGAAGAGCTATGCCCCGGTCTCCTCCCCCTCCCCCTCCCCCTCCCTCCCATCCACAGATATTTATCAGGTGCCTGCCACGTGCCAGCCCCAGTTCTAGGCAGCCTGGGATACTTTAAAACAAAATAGACAAACATCTCAGCCCTCATGGAGTTTATACACCAGCAGAGAAATACACATGACAAACAAGAAGCATAACAAGTAAGTAAAGTGTTGAGTAATTAAAATGACCATAAGTGCATTGTGGGTAAAGAGGAAAAAAAAAACTGACAACAAGGCAAGGAAATCTAAATTATGAATGACAAAGGGACCTTAAGATGACTTAGTGCGATGGGTGTCAAATCTTTTTGTCTCAGGATGCCTTTATATTCTTAAAACTTCTTGTTTATATGGATCATATACATTTTTACCATATTAGAAATCAAAACTGAAACATGTCGAAAATATTTATTTATTTAAAAATACTGACCATAGACCTATTACATGTTCACCTGAATAACATTTCTTAATGAAAGGTAACTGAATGTTCTAAAACAACAAAACATTAGTGTGATCCATGGAATTGTTTTACATTTTTGTGAATCTTCTTAATGTCTGGCTTCATGGAAGGCATTTGGATTCTCATCTCTGCTTCTTTCTTTTTTTTAATTTTATTTATTCATTTTTGGCTGTGTTGGGTCTTCATTGATGTGCACGGGCTTTCTCTAGTTGCGGCGAGCGGGGGCGACTCTTCGTTGCGGCACAGGCTTTTCATTGCGGTGGCTTCTCTCGTTGCAGAGCACAGGCTCTAGGTGCACGGGCTTCAGTAGTTGTGGCATGCAGCCTCAGTAGTTGTGGCACACGGGCTCTAGAGCGCAGGCTCAGTAGTTGTGGCGCATGGGCTTAGTTGCTCTGCGGCATGTGGGATCTTCCCGGACCAGGGCTCGAACCCATGTCCCCTGCATTGGCAGGCAGATTCTTAACCACTGTGCCACCAGGGAAGTCCTCATATCAGCTTCTGAATTCAATCCCTTGCAAAATCACATGTCATTGAAAAGCTCCACTGGACACTCATGAGAGAGTGAGAATGAAAAAAGCAAATATGTAAGTTTTGCCCTCACAGACACTGGGAAAAAGGCTCAGGGACCCATAGGTGCCCTGGAACACACTTTGAGAACTACTGCCCTGTTGTATTCCAATCTCATTTTTTAGATGAGAAAACAGAGATCCCAATGTGAGTTTATGAGGCCTGTCAGCTGATCAGTACCACGTACTGAGGACCAGATGCACAACTTCTTACCTTAGCCCAAGATTCTCTCCCCAGCATAATGTTTGTTGCTTGATCATTTTAATGCAAAGCAAATGCCTAGGTATTTAATTATGCTTAAAATGAAGGCACAACTTTTGAAATAAATACGGTATCAACTCAATGGCCACCCACAGCCCAAGGTAAGTCATACGTGCCAGAGGAGCACAGCTGTCAATGGCATGTTTACTACTTCCTCCATCTCACTGGGCTCTGGTTTACACAGTGCCCCTTTGTGCTTTCTGAAAGGCCTGTGTGTCTTAAGTGTAGCCTTGGGTACAGTGAGAAGAGTCATTACAATAACAGTAAATATTCCCTTTGATGAATGGAGCAAAGGTGATTTAAGCTGCGTCTTGATGGAAGGGAGAGAGGTAATGAGCTGCTCTGTGTCAGCTGGTCACACTTCGAAGCGCTTCTCACCTTCTGGACAGGTGTATTTGACACACCTTGACTTCAGTCCCGGGAGGCCCCAAGTCGGCTTAATCACAGCCAACTAGAGTGAATGGATCAACTCCTCTTGTTCAGGGACTGCAGGGACATAGCCACCAACCGGCACCACTTGATCCCTATTCCGGGAAGGACAAGCCCTTGGAGCAAGTGTGGTCTGAACAAACAGTGCCTTCACCGAGCTTCCCAGGTGTTGTAGGCATTAGTCATCTAGGTGTTATCAAGATGTAGAAAGTCCTGACTGGGTTGGGAGTGAGTCACTGGGCCCCATCAAAGACCAATGAGACAAACAGAAACGGAGCAGAAAAATCAATATGGTGCCCTTCACCCGATGGGCCCGGCAGGGATTGTGCAAGCAAAGATTTCACCACCTGGAAGGAAGGTAATGTCGCCTGTACCCAGCTGATGGGGCCCAGAGAATTGGTGGGGATCTCTAAGCTGAGACCCAAGACCTGTTATGTTCGTCCACTACCTCTCTGATCTCTCAAGGTGGTCTGTACCCCTTTTAGAATGTAAAAATGTAAAACCAGCCTCATGGGGGTACGGCGGAGGCATTTCTGGGAAGGAGGAAAGGGAAGGGGGCTTTGCAAGAGAAAGAAATGGGTTGTTATTAGAATTAGGAAGAGCAACTCCAGAGTTCTCAAGTTTATTCCTTTAACGGCTTTAAGTAAGGATCTATATTTTAAGATTTCAGTTCCTTGTTTTTCTTCAGACATTTCTGATATAAAATAATTTGGTTGATAAGGCTTTTAGAGCCATCATAAATTTGAATTATTAAATATTTACCATGTTTACTGAGACTCTAGGGTAAGTTTAAGGTGACATTTAATGTACTGTTCTCTATAAAATAATTCATTTTCATGTTCCCCTTTTCAAACTGTCAACTCTGTTCATAAAGCTGTATTATAATTAAGCATAAACGGAGAAAATCTGGGCCTGTAAATACTGTCTCATGAGAGGCTCAATACGAATGCCAACTTAAAAAAAAAAGTCATTGCTTTAAAATCTAGAGAAATGATCTAGACAAAAGTTAGAATATATAACTAATTTTACACCATATTTAATGCTATGTTAAATAGTTTAAAGAACTATTGACTTATTTCTATTGAAATGACGTTTAAATACCCTTATCCCTCTCACTATAAGAGCTGGACATTCTTATTAGTGACATTCACTCATCTGTATCACTTATGACTGGGGACAGTCACACACCAAAGACCCTGACATTAAGCTCTCTGCATTGGGTCAGTGTTGTGGAGGTGTGTAAGGTGAGAAGCTTTGCTTTTGTTCGTGTCTGACAAAGTTAGTGCCCATCTTTCCATGTATCCTAAGGACTTGGACCCCTTACTCAATTTAGCATGTTCATAGGAACATTCTAGATCTACCTGAATCAGATGCACTATGTTTTTCCCAGTGGTATAATATAGTGAATGAGAACATGCAGGCTTCTTAAGTGAAGCATGTTCCTGCTTCTCCTTATGTCAATTCACTCAGCAGGTAGTAGATGCTCAATAAATATTTACTGAATGAATGTCAGAAACAGATTGTAGAAGAAACAATATATATTACAAAGTCATTAAACCATAAATTTCACAAGGAAATTCCTATCTTGATTAAAAAAAAAAAAACACTTAAAAAAATGGTTGCTTAGTGGTGGATACTCGGGATGAGCAGGAATTTCAGGAGAAACTTGAGAAAAATTAGGCAGTAAACATGCAGTTACAGAGACCATAACCCGACTGCGTTCCCAGGCATCTGGCTTGGCCCTCACAGGAAAAGATAAGTCCCCCTGGAACCTCCATCCCCCCAGCCTCGAGGGCCAAGGTGACCACTAAACTCTGCAGCTTTAGGTATTGTTGAAATAAATTACCAGGCCCCAGGTGGAGGTGCTCTGGACCCAGGGGTACCACGTCAGCAAACCGAAACATAACTTTGGTGGCCCTGTAAATGCTCTGCTTGACCAGAAACGCAGTGTCTCTGGCCAGGCACTCCCCAAACGCCAAGCCAAATCTGGGCTCTACACTCAAGTCCTTGTTTTTCATGCTTTATCCTGTAAACGCCTCCTGCCTTCTGCCGCATTTTGCCATTTTCCTAATGGAGACTGTCCGCTTCATGAAGGGTTAAGTAAAATTTGTTTGTATCACCTAAGCTGTCTTTAATCATTTTTTAACAGTACCTTTGGGGCCTGTTAAAGGAGGAACTAAGGCCTATTAAAATGTTTTGAATTTCTTTGAGCAAAAATCTATTCAAATCGGGCAGTACCAGACTGGAAATGGTTCTCAGCCCTCCACCCACTATTCCCAGAGAAGAAAGATACATATAGAGAGAGTGTGGAGGCAAAGACAGGAAATCACTGGTTGATTGTAGCGTGAGGCTTAGTTGGCTGTTTGCAATTGGTTGCCCTTAGCTTTTGATTTGGGAACTTTGAGGCATTTACAGGCTTAGGTTCTGGTTTGCTTATGAAGCTGCCACAGCATCAAGCCACGTCAGACTAATGGCCTCTTTGTTTAATTAACTTAATGGGCCTAAACTGCCACATTTGGGCTTAGAAACCTATAAAAACTTAATTTTAGGACAGAGCTTTAAAAGAAATAGTTGGCCCCAAAACAGTCGCATTTAGACTAATATACAGTATGCTGGCTTATTTTTTTATTTTTGTAATTTTTATTTTTTTTGCTACTGGATATTTTAGTTTGCAGTGCACTAAGATGTAATTCAATTCAGTAGCAACCCAGTAGAATTAACTGTTCGCACTATACAAAGTGTGAGTTCTGTTTTGGATGTATTTTGAGAGGCAGCCAGACAGTGTGGATTAGATTCTGGTATGGATCAGATCTTGGCTTTGCCTTTCACTAGCTGTGTGACCTTGGGCTAGGTGTTGACCCTCTCTGGGCCTCAGCTATAACATGGCGATCGTTAACACCTACCTCAGTGGTGTCGTGAGGGTAAGTAGCCACCCTGATGATTGATTGATTGATCTATCTATTTATCCATCTTCTGTCTATGTATCTATCATCTATCTATCTACCTATCACACAGTCTGTAGACCAGGCTACAGTGTTTTGGCACAATATGTGCAGGAAATACAAATGCTGTCATTGACTACACTGCATCCAAAAATGATTCGATTTTATGCTTTTGTCTCTCTCTCTCTCTTTTTAATTGAAGTATAGTTGATTTACAATGTTGCGTTAGTTTCAGGTGTACAGCACAGTGATTCAGTTATACATATATATATTTTTTTCAGACTATTTTCCCTCATAGGTTATTATAAAATATTGAGTACAGTTCCCTGTGCTATACTGTAGGTCCTTGTTAGTTATCTATTTTATATATAGGAGTGTGTATATGTTAATCCCAAACTCCTAATTTATCCCTCCCCTCCCTGCCCTTCCCCTTTGGTAACTGTAAGTTTGTTTTCTGTATCTGTGGGTCTTTTTCTGTTTTGTGAATAAGTTTATTGGTATCTTTTTTTTTTTAAAGATTCCACATATAAACAATATCATATGATATGTCTTTCTCTTCATGCCGAAAACTCGGCCTCTAGGCACCAGTGCCAAATCAAATCTTGCAGACAGAGTTTTGGGTGAAGAAGAAAAGAATAGCTTTATTGCTTTGCCAGGCAAAGGGGGACACAGTGGGCTCACGCCCCTCAAAACTGTGTGTCCCACTTGGGAGAATCTGGTGAGGAGTTTTATAGCAGTGGTTCAAGGGCGGGGTTGCTGATAAGATTGGGGTGTGTGCAAGGCCTGTACTCCTTTAATCTGGTCTCAAGGAATCTCTTGATGAGTTTCTCTAGTTCCTTTAATCTGAAGAATGCTACATCTTCCATTTGTTGGGGGTTTTAGTTCTGTGAAGAGCGCAAAGATATTGTTAATGTGTATCCCTTGAGGGGGAACCAGGACTCTGCCCCAAGGCTGCACTATTGTTTCTTGGCTGCCCCTCCCCTGTCTCTGCATCCCCTCCCTTCCCTGATGAGCAACTGTTCCAATTTGCCCTTTGGGACTCAGGGAAGGTCATGGAGGCTGAAGTCTATTCCCTACAAACAAGGAACGGGGGACACGGGAAGGCTTCCATGCCCAGGAGCCCCACAGGCTCCTGCTCAGTTTCATCTTTCTGACTTACCTCACCTAGTATGATAATCTCTAGGTCCATCTATGTTGCTAAAAATGGCATTATTTCATCCTTTTTTATGGCCGAGTAATATTCCATTGTATACATGTACCACATCTTCTTTATCCATTCCTCTGTTTATGGACATTTAGGTTGCTTCCATGTCCTGGCTATTGTATATAGTGCTTCAATGTACATTGGGTTGCACGTATCTTTTCGAATTATGGTTTTCTCTGGATATATGTCCGGCAGTAGGATTGCAGGATCTTATGGTAACTCTATTTTTAGTTTTTTAAGGAAACTCCATACTTTTCTCCATAGTGGCTGCACCAATTTACATTCCCACCAACAGTAGGAGGGTTCCTTTTTCTCCACACCCTCTCTAGCATTTATCTTTTGTAGACTTTTTGATGATGGCCATTCTGGCCAGAGGGAGGTGATACCTCCCTGTGATTTTGTGCTTTTGTGTAAAGTAGGATTGTTTACTTCTCTAATTTGAGAACATCTTAGATGGATGGAAGTTTGAGAATCTAGTAGAACGTGGTAAAAATGGAAAACTGAGAAGAAACTGTAAGGTACTATTTTCTGGTCTTTGTTCTGTCCTACTGCTGTGTAACAGAACAGAAATGACTTTTTAAAAGTTCAGTTTAATTGTATCGGACAGTGAAGTGAATCAACCTACTGTTTTAAATAAACGATTACGGCCCCCGGGCTATGGGTAGCCACTTGGGCACACAGCCAGTTTCTTACTCTATAAAAATGGAACTCTGAAGTTCTGAGCCTCCCTTTACTGTAGTGGGGAAGATTGATGAGACAATGTTTGCTCAGAGCCGGGCTGGAGGAAATGCTTTAAAAAAGCCTGTTTCTTCCTTCCCAGAAGACCTTCTTTAAGTTATGTAAATAGAAACTATTTTGATTTAAATAGAACCTGCTGCTTGGTTAGCAATGAGTGATGTTTCTGGCATGCCCAAAGCAGACCATCATGTGAAAATGAATTACAGTCCTGAAAGCCTTCCTCTTTGATAAGTACTTGATCAGGCTGGTAACCTTCCGGAGAGAGGGTTCTCTCTCTTTTTCCTGAAGAACCAAATTTGACTAATGCACACTCAATTTAAGATGCCAAATGAATCCCTTACATTTAAAAGTTTTCTATCTACGATTTCAGACTTAAAATGGTAGATCAGAGCCCTGCAGCCATTCAGTCAGTAAAGCTGGAAATTCTGGGCAAGAGTTTTCCTTTCTAACTGGGACTCTATCTGCAGGTCTCACTCTTAAGTATGACCTTACAGGGAGGACCTTTCTGACCTCAGGCTAGGTTCCATTCTGAGCAAAGTGACCCAGGAAGCCTTCTGGCAGTGGGTGGTGGAACAGATGCTCAGGGCCACTGGGGTGTTCCAAATACTAGTTCCTTTTCCTACAGGCAGATTCTTCATCCTGGCTTTTTCCCCAGATGGATGAGTGGTGCCCACTGACAGGCCAACTTCCCACAGAGGTCTGGCTTCGGTTATACAGCAACACCTTTCTTCTAGTTCCCGTCATGTCAGATTGTGAAAGCCAGGGAGACAGATCTGAACCCCAGCACTTCACTCAGTGAAGCTCCATTCCTGGCTTCAGATGCTCACCACCAACTATTACACGGAACCGGCCATGATCCTGTTAATTTCACCCTTTGTGAGGTTCTTGCCTTTCTCGGGAGAAGTAATGCAGATTTACACACAACACAATGAACTGGGTGGGGTCTTAACAGTTGTCTCCTGAGTACACAGCAAGAGGCGTGGAGGTCGGGGCTGGCCTGGAGGTGGTGGATCGGCAGTGAGGTGAGCAAACTCTCATTCTAGAAACATCTTTCTGACTACTGTGTGGAGAACAGATGAAGGGGGGAAGCTTGTTGCCATGAGGCCAGGTTAGAAGAGGGCTGTGAGGTAAGGGAAATGGAGATGCAAAGGGGCATTGCTGAGTCCATGTCGAGAGCAAGTTCTTTACTGTGGAAATTGGTAAGAAGAAACCATCAATTGAGAAGTACCAGACCACATGACAGGTTAAAAAACAATTGAAAATGGTGGTTAAAATAACCAAAACAGCTAAACATGTGTGGAAATAACAAAGACTGCCCAAGAGAGAAAAGCAAAGGCTATTTATTTCTAGCTGGTGGCAGCAAGGAAGTTGGCCACCATCACTTACTTCTCTTGAGCCCCCTTGACTGACCCAACAGCTATAGAAGGACCACAGAACCATGACTATAGATTCACCTTCTTGTCAAGCATGCACAGAATATTTACCTACATTGTACACATACTGGGCTAAAAGACAAGCCTCAACCAATTTCAAATGATTGGTAAATTGGAGTCCGCATTTTCTGGCTACAATGCTATTATATGGGAAATCAATAACAAAAAGGTAACTAGAAGAAAACCCATGTGATTGGAGTTGAAGAAACACAGTTATACATAATTTATGGATGTACAGGTCAAAGATGGTGTCTTTGTCTGCTATAGTTTCCATCACAAAGTACCACAGATCAGGTGACTGAAACAACAAAAATTTACCCTTTCTCACATCCTTCTATTGGTTAGTTAGTTTTATCCAAATACATTTAATCTATTTTATTTTATTTACATAATTTTATGTGTCAACTTAACTGGGCTAAGGAATGCCTAGATTGCTGATAAAACATTATTTCTGAGTGTATCTGTGAGGGTGTTTCTGGAAGAGATTAGCATTGATTCAGTAGAGTGAGCAGAGATTCACCCTCACCAATGGGCAAGCATCATCCAATCCATTAAGGGCCTGACCAGAACAAAAAGATAGAGGAAGGGCAAATTCTCTCTCTCTTCTTCAGCTGGGACATCCATCTCTCCTGCCCTCGGACATCAGAACTTCTGGACTTCAGACTGAATTATACCACAGGTTTTTCTGGTTTTTCAGCTTGCATATTGTGAGACTTCTCAGCCTCCATAATGGTGAGCCAATTCCCATAATAGATTTCCTCTTATATGTCTGTATATATCCAATTGGTTCTGTTTTTCCAGAAAACCCTGCGTACTACACATATTATTTTGCTTGAGTTACCCAGAGTTGGTTTTGCTACTGACACTCCCAGAACGACAACTAACTTGGATTTTCATCTCTGCTCAACCACTTAATAGCCATATGACCCCATGTTAGGAACTTAACCTCTCTGAGATTTAAGTTTCTATCTGCAAAAGAAGCATAATAATAAAAACAAGCAATGCAAAAAATGTTGAGAAGATTAAATTAGACAAAACATGTAAATAGAAATATCCATCCTTGAATCTCAAAAGGGAGCTGTAGCTCAATAAGGCAGAGGAATAATTATTATGTATCAATAGAATGAGCACCATGATTCTAAGCTAGATTTTATGTTGAATATCAACAAGAATAGCTGACTATACTTTCCTTCAGAATTGCCAGAGAGGAGAGACAACTTCTCCTGGCATAAATTCAAGGAATTCACAACTTCTTTTCCTAGAAGCTAGATGATATAACTCTCTTGCTATGACCTGACTCTCAAGAAGAACAAAGCAGTTAGTCATTGCTACTACTCCGTCAAAATCCTGAATATATTTGAATAAATGGGAAAAAAGTCCTTACCTTACTACATACGTTGCCAGTTCTTTTTAAACTTTCCCTTTGAGTGTCACTCTCATGATGCCATCTTTGTTAGCTATTCTCTTTGTACTTGTCTCTTTTGTATCGGTTGTTAGAGTTGTTTGTATTAGTTGTTTATGTTTATAAAAACTTGATGGGAGGGTAATAATATGTTTCAGAATGTCAGAGTTTACTAATATTATGATTCCTGTTGTTAGAACTGTTTTCTATACAATTGGTGTTACTTTTCTCATTAGTGTTACCCCAGTGTTATTTCTAGCAGTTCCTTCTCTTTCATTTTTTTAAAAAAAAACAATAACAACAACAACAACAATTTATTTCCTCACAGTTCTGGAGGCCAGAAGTCCAAGAACAAGGTGTTGGCAGGTTTGGTTTCTCCTGAGGCCCCTCTCCTAGGCTGGCAAATAGTTGCCTACTTTCTGTGTCTTCACCTGATCACCTCTTCATCTGTGCGTCTGTGTCCTAATCTCCTGTTCTTATAAGGACACCAGTTCTTATAAGGATTAAGTACCACCCTAATGACTCTATTTTAACCCAATTACCTCTTTACAGAATCTATCTCCAAATACTGTCACATTCTGTACTAGAGGTTAGGGTTTCAGCATATGAATTTTGAGGGGACACAATTCAGCCCAGAGAGATGACCAGAAATTCTTTGCCATTTCTCCCATCCAGAGGCAGGATCTGTGTCCCTTCCAATGAATCTGGGAGGTCTCTGTGGTTGTTTCGAGCAAGAAAATATGGCTGAAGTGGTGCTGGGCCAGTTTCCAGGTCTGAACCTTAGACTGGCAGTTTCCCTCCTCTTAGAGCACTCTCTCTGGGAACCCTGAGCCACCTGGAATTAGTCCAACCATCCTGAGACTACTGTGTGGCAGATGCCATGTGTGGACATACCAGCCACCAGTCTCACCTGAGCCTACCCTTCCCTCTCAAGATGCAAAACATGTATGGGGGGGCTGTCTTGGACCCTCCAGACCAGTCCATTTACCAGCTTAATATCATCAGTTACCCCAGTCAACACTGAGGGGAGCAAAAGAGTCACCCAGCTGAAAGTTGCCCAAATTCATGACCCACAAACTGGTGAGAGAAAATAAAATGATTGTTGTTTTAAGCTGCTGTGCTTTTTTTTTTTTTTTAATGCAGCAATAGATAACCAAACCAAAATGTCAAAGGAGAAATCATAATGGAAATTAGAAAATATTCACAACTGAACGACTAGGAATATACTAAATATTAAAACTTGGGGGATGCAGTTAAAGCAGAACTTAGAAGTACATTCATAGCTTTAAATGCTCACATTGAGGGGGGAAAGGCTGAAAACAAATGAGTTAAATATCCATCTTAATATTACAAGAGAAAGAACAGCAAAATAAACAAACTTGGGATCCAAACTTGCAGATTAGATCTTCAAGAAGTCAGTGGGACCCCTGAAATCGCCAAATTTTGTGTGTATGTGGGAGAGGGTCCACATATCTCAACAGATTCGCAAAGTTTCTCTGGGCTGGTCACACAGATTTTTCTGAATTCTTTATTGAGTTTCCTTAATTGCTGCAGCCACTGTGGCTGTGGCTCTGGGGGTTACTTCTTTTACGTGTGTCTCTGTGTTTGCACTGTTGTTCATTTCTCTTTCTCAGAAAGAGATGATGACTCTGTTAATATAATCATAAAAGTAATGCAGGCAGCCTATGGTGCTGCTCATTTTGCTCAGGTCTGTCCCCTGGTATGGGCTCTCAAACCTGGCCCACTCTTGGTCACCATTACTACCCGAGTCCCTAAAAGGCCCTAATGATACATCCTGGCCACATTGGTCCTCAAAGCCTGTCTTCTTTTGGCTACCTGACTTTGGCTACCATCCTGACATTGAGTACCCCCCCAGGATCAGGCCACCATCCACCTTCAGAGTCCTCTATTCAGGACGCACCTGGACACATCATATACTTGCTAGTCTTTACTTCTTGTCCTGCCCTGCACATGGCCCATGAGTTCTTCCCACTACACACTATCTCTTGTACACAGGTAAGAAGGAGTCTCAGGGGAGAGGAAGGATGGGGGCTCTAAACTCAGTTTGACCCAAGTTTAAATTATGGCCCTACATCTTACTGGTGTGTCACCCTGGGCACATATCATACTTATTTCCAATTCCTCACATTGCTATTGTGAAGGAATATGAAAGGAACTGTTCCTCAAAAAAGTTAAACATAGAGTTACCATATTAACCAGCAATTCCACTCCTAGGTATGTACCCAAGGGAAATGAAAAAGTATGTCCATGCAGAGACATGAACATGAATGTTTATGGCAGCATTATTCATAAGAGTCAAAAGGTGGAAACAACCCAAATGCCTATTAAAAGACAAATTGATAAACAAATTGTGATGTATACGTACAATGGGACATCATCGTTCAGTCATTAAAAGGAATGAAGTACAACACAGATGAACCCTGGAAATATTATGTTAAGTGAAAGAAGCCAGTCACAAAAGATCCCATATTGCATGATTTTTTTCATATGAAATGTCCAGAATAAGCAAGTTTATAGATAAGCAAGTTTATAGAGGCAGAATGTAGATTAATGGTTGCTTATGACTGGTGGAACTGGAGGGATAATGGGGTGATAGATAATGAGAACCAGGTTTTCTTGAGGTAATGTAAATACAGTTGACCACTGAACAACATGGGCGTTGGGGTGCTGACCCTCTGTGGACTTGAAAATCCGAGTGTAATTTATAGCCGGCTCTCTGTATATGCAGTTACTCATATCTATGGTTCCTCCGCTATCCACAGTTTCAATTCCGTGGATTCAACTGACCAAGGATCACGTGGTACTATAGTATTTACTGTTGAAAAAACTCCGGGTATGATTGGACCTGCACAGTTCAAACTCATGTTGTTCAAGGTCAATTTTATTCTAAAAAAGAAGCCAGACACAGAAGGTCACATATTGTGTGATTTCATTCATATGAAATGTCTAGAAGAGGCAAATCCATAAAGAAAGAGAGCAGATCAGTGGTTTCTAGGGGATGAGGGGGAGGAGTGAATGGAGAGTCATTGTTTGATGAGTACTGGGTATTTTTCTGGGGTGATGAAAAAGACTTGAAACTAGAGAGAGGTGGTGGCCACGAAGCATTTAGTGAATGTACTCAATGCCACTGAATTGTAGACTTTAAAATGGCTAATTTATGTTATGTGAATTTCACCTCAATTGAAAAAAGAGATGAAAGGAATCAATGGTACATGATAAGTGGCGATGACTATTAACCACAGTTATTATTACCAGTGTCCTTAACATTCTGTCAGGCATGCTGTCTTTCTGCCCCATAACCGGCAGACCTGTTTTTTTGTTTTTTGTTTTTACATTTATTTTTATTTTTTTAATTGAAGTATAGTTGATTTTCAGGTGAACAGCAAAGTGATTCAGTTACACACACACACACACACACACACACACACACACATGCATATGTATGTATATGTTCCTTTTCAGATTCTTTTCCATTATAGCTTATTACAAGATATTGAATATAGTTCCCTGTGCTATACAGTAGGACCTTGTTTATCTACCAGCAGACTTGTTTTAAGGGTCTCCCTCACTTCTGAAGGAGCCATAATGCATTATATCACATATATTAAAATGTACTCATTTCCCATCTTAAATGTTTTTTGAATGTAAAATAACCTGAGAAGATGTTTTTAAAAAATAACATTGCTTCCAAAATGAGCTGGCTACAAGTAGCTACTTTAATCTATTGTGCATAGTTGAGAATTCTGTATTCTGGTAAATTGAGAAAATCAAGCTTACAAATTGTTTTAAAACATAGTGGAATTTGTACCTATTCGAAATTCAACAATTAATGAATTGAGATAGCGTTACAGTTTGTAGACATTCAATGAAACAATTTGGATTTCATAATTTTCCTCTCTCATCTAGGCTTTCAAACATTTTCACAGGCTCCTCAAAAAGTTCTCGGCTAAAAGTTTAAGCCCAAGATACCTAGTGGATAAATCAGTCTGAGAGCCAGGTTCCATTTTGGTGTCTCTTCTGTACTATGCAAATAATCCTGACAGAGTCCAAGTAGTGTTTTGATGGGTGAGGCCAAGTTAGGATGTCTGTAAGGTTTTGGAGGTTTGGCAGGTATTTCAACGTGGGAGGAAGCTTGATTATGAAATAAGAATCATGAAATAATGGTTTAGGATGAATATGAACAGCAAGATGAGGGATACTCAAAAGAGTCTCAGAGAATAAACAATCCTTGATACTATCTATTGAAGAGTGGAACAGCTTGATGTTTATTTAAATGGATTTTTCTGGGAAGTTCCTGAAATCAACAATAAAGTTAGTAACTTTTACTTTCCAGGGCACAGTGGGATGGTACAGTCATGTTAGGGAGGGCTGCTAAACAGTGAAGCCACATCCATATAGACAGGAACCTGTTTGGGTGTAGATGTTTCCGCTCCTGGAGATAATCTGAGGCTATGTCACAGAGCACTTTAAATAACATTTGAAAGAATTTAAATTTTATTTGAATGAAAATGACAGAACCAGAGCTTGTACTGGAGGATGAACATGGCAGCAGGTTGGAATGGAGACAAGATCAAAGGCCAAGCAGTCGACAAGGTGGATAGTGAAATAGTTCGGGTGGGAGGGCATGAGAACTTCCTAGAGACACTGTAGCCTTTACTGTCCACGTTGTCATTCATCCAGAAAATATTCTACTGGGTGGCAGGCACTGCTCTCCACGCTGGGGCTCTTGGGGACAAGTACAGGCAAGGACCTGTTTTTGTGGTGCTTACAGAGACCTCCTGCAATGCACGCGTGTAGGATGAGTGATGTCATGCCTTCCGAGTCCAAGACTCTAATTGCTTTACAGGTTAAAGTCTCACCAGCCTCAAACTCAAAGTCCTGGGTATTCGTTTCCTACAGCTAGTGTAACAGATTACTGCAAACTTAGTGGCTCAAAACAACACACATTTATTCTTTTCCAGTTCTGGAGGTCAGAAGACCTAAAATCCAGGTCTTGGCAGGGCTGCATTCCTAGTGGAGACTCTAGTGGAGAATCTGTTTCTTGGCCTTTTCCGGCTTCTACAGGTCATGCACATTCCTTGGCTAATGGTCCCTCTTCCGTCTTCAAGGCGTAGGGTCATAGCATAGCACCTTGAAATCTCTCTCTCTGACCTTGGCTTCCATTGTGATAGGTCCTTCTCTGAGACAGAAACTCCTGCCTTGCTCTTATAAAGACTTTTGTGATTACCTGTAGGTTCCACCTGGATGATCCAGGATAATGTCCCCATCTCAAGGTCTTTAACTTAATCACATCTATAAAAGTCCCTTTTGCCATGGAAGGTAACATTCATAGTTTTGGGGATTAGGACTTGAACACCCTTGGGGAGCCATCGTTCTACCACCCATACCCTCCAAGAATAGATCTCATTCTTCTTGAGTTTTCTCATTCCCTTGAGCCTTCTTCTCTACCCCCCAATGGAAGTTTCCACTCCAGCCAAGCTGGTGTTCTCACAATCTTGGCCTCCAGATTTTCTTATAATAACCTTACCCCTTTCTTGACTTTTCCATGTTCTCTTCATCTTTTAGGACCTTTGGAAGCCCACGTCATCTGGGAATCCCTCTTCGACGATTGTAGCCCATCTCTTCCCCCTTTTCCTCAGATATCTCTCATTCATTGTAAACATAAGATCCTGTTAGCTCTTTTATGTCTCTGTCCTATCTCTTTTAGGGCAGAGACTGAGCCTCAGCCATTGCTGGTTGGATTAAATAAATTTCAGAGCAACGCATTATTTTACCTAGTGAGGAAAGAGCCATGAGGCATTCATATGGTGTCAGTAACCAAATAAATGAAGACATACAGTGTGGAAATTGTGAGCAGTCTGTCCTTCATTGAATGGAATGAATGGGAACAAGGTGTGTCTGCCAATGGGCTTAGGTCAGCTTTCAAAATGAACCCCCTGGTCCCCGACTTTTGGGTCACTGAATTACTAGGGTGGGCTGTGGAATCTCACTCTTGGCTGCCTTTAGGAATAGGGTAACAGACTACCCCTCAAGGATGACCTGGGTGCAGCTGTGTTTATTTAGAAGCAGGGAGTGGACTGAATAACACTTTTTTTTTAAATTAATTAATTAATTTATTTTTGGTTGTGTTGGGTCTTCGTTTCTGTGCGAGGGCTTTCTCTAGTTGCGGCAAGCGGGGGCCACTCTTCATCACGGTGCGCGGGCCTCTCACTGTCGTGGCCCCTCTTGTTGCGGAGCACAGGCTCCAGGCGCGCAGGCTCAGTAGTTGTGGCTCACGGGCCTAGTCGCTCCGCGGCATGTGGGATCTTCCCAGACCAGGGCTCGAACCCGTGTCCCCTGCATTGGCAGGCAGATTCTCAACCACTGCGCCACCAGGGAAGCCCTGACTAACACTTTTGCTCTAGGAATGTATGTGAATCAGGTCCAGAGTGAGCATCGCCGCACCCCTTTCATTCCCCACTTCTCTTTCTCTTCCCAACTGTGACCTTTTGGGACTGATTTTGAACTACACACCTGATCGGGAAAAAAATCTGAAAAAGAAGTTACCCGTAAGCACCCTGCTCAGTGGTATCCATCTATACTTCCCAGAACTAGATGCATCAGTCAGATAATAAATGCTAGCTGCTGTAACATTGTCTTAACATCATAAAGATCTGCTTTCCCTCCTCCACAGTCTGATGCAGGCTGGGCAGCTCTCCTGGGCTCTCCTCCAAGTGGTAGCCCAGGGATCCAGTCTCCTTATATCTTGTGAAGCCATCATCTTCACGCATGACCTCTAGGGTCGTGATGGAAGAAGGGCATGCTTCAGAGATCATGCAGGGAGCTTTAAGGCCAAGCCATCACTCCCAGACCTTCTGCCCACTTTCCATTGGCCAGAACCCAGAGAAATGGCCAACTTAACCACAAGGGAGGCCGGGAAATGCATCCTCCTGTGTGCCCAGGCCGAGGACATGCAACTATGCATATCTTGCCTCGCCCACCTCTACTACAGCCTGTCCACACAGACCAAGCATCACCTGTGGCCGCATCTGAATGTTTGATTAATACGACATTTTATCCCAATACTCACAGATGTCTAGCAGCAAGGAGACTAAATCTTCAGGTCACTGACTGGTGACGGTATTATATCAACACAGTTAGAGATGCTTCTGCAACTCTTGACAACGTGCTCAGCCTGTGCATGCAACCCAGAGGTAATTTCCTATAAATAATACTGCCCGGCAGAAGACCTAAATCGACATTCCTCCAAAGGACATACAGATGACCAACAGGCACGTGAAAAGATGCTCAACATCTCTAATTATTAGAGAAATGTAAACCAAAACTACAAATGAGGTAAAACCCCACACTGGTCAGAATGGCCATCGTTAAAATGTCTACAAATAACAAATGCTAGAGAGGGTGTGGAGAAAAGGGAACCCTCCTACACTGTTGGTGGGAATGTAAATTGGTGCAGCCACTATGGAGAACAGTATGGATGTTCCTTAAAAATCTGAAAATAGAACTACCGTATGATCCAGCAGTCCCACTCCTGGGGCATATACCCAGACAAAACTATAATTTGAAAAGATACATGCACCCCAGTGTTCACAGCAGCACTATTTACAATAGCCAAGACATGGAAGCAACCTAAAAGTCCATCAAAATAGGAATGGATAAAGAAGATGTGGTATGTATATATATATATATATATATATATATATATATATATATATATATATATATATAAAATGGAATATTACTCAGCCATAAAAAAGAATGAAATACTGCCATTTACAGCAACATGGATGGACCTAGAGATTATCTTACTAAGTGAAGTAAGTCAGACAGAGAGAGATTACATATGGAATCTAAAACATGATACAAATGAACTTATATACAAAACAAAAGCAGACTCACAGATATAGAGAACAGACTTGTGGTTACTAAATGGGAAGGGCGGGGAGAGATAATTTAGGAGTTTGGGATTAACATATACACACTACTATATATAAAATAGATAATCAAGAAGGGCCTACTGTATAGCACAGGGAACTATATTCAATACCTTGTAATAACCTGTAATGGAAAAGAATCTGAAAAATTCTATATAGATATCTATATCTATATATCACAATATAGATATCTATATCTATATCCATATCTGTATTGTGATTGGGGCTTTGTTTTGACTTTCTTTTCTTACAGTTTGAGAAAGAACCATGTTCCAGGTCATTTGGCTTCATGACTAATGAAATGAAAGTGGGGCTTTTCTACCTTAAACCTCAGCCAGCCTGTGTGTCCACACCTGCATATCGTCAGCAAGGCTGCCATGCCCTCAAGGTCAGGGGTGCCAGCCCTCTCTCCTGTGTCCACTGACTGGATGGGGAGGGGACTGGCAAAGACGTCCCCTGGGGGTTTTCCAGCCTGTTTTGCCCTCCAGCTGTGGGCCCCATCTCAGTCCTCAGCCCCTGAAAAGTAGCCACAGTTTCCTTCCGGGAAAACCTCCATCCAAGGGCAGTGTTCTTTGCCACACGCTCCTGGAGGGAAGGGAACCTGCTTTGCAGAGTCTGGTAGAATTTTTTACCATATAAAGGGTAGTAGAGTCAAAAATCCATACTTGTCTTCCGTCTCTAATTCCTTTGGAGTTTTAAATGCTTTACTACATCGCTCACATTCAGGGAGGGAATGCATGTGAAAATGTTTCCTAGCACAGTGCCTGACATGCAAAAAATGTGAATCGCTCTATTTATAAATGACCTTTCTGCCTGGTTCTAGTTTTCTTGATAATCTCACTGAGAGTATCCTTCCCACTGAAATGTGGATTCGTTTATCAACTTTCTGATCAGTTCTTGCCCCAAGAGAATGAGAGGCAGGCCTGTTCCCAGCGAGGACTGTGGCCCTACGGCCGCTCTCACTCCAGAATCCGGCCGGCTCCTAGCTTCTTCTTCCACTGACGTCAGCGTGACTGACCTAAATTCCCAGTAACTTATTTCCCAATGCCTCCCACTTAGTACTCCCTGAAATAATATTCTGAGGCAGTCCAAGTTCAGGAGCCTTCCAGAATGTTCTTCAAATTAATCAATGAGTACCATGAGAATGTGTGAGTAGGAGAACGTATCATGACACAGGCTAGCAGACGCTCTTCTCGACTGTGTGCTGTTCACACATCTGCTTCTGTGGCACAAAGCAAAATATTCTCTCTTCCACCCTTTACTGTCACAGCCCAGTGAAGATTCACCTATTGGAGAAAAAAAAATAAAAGGAAGCCAAGATGTCTTTGAACTTAACTGTTTTATGTGTTTTCTTAACATTTTGGTCTGGGACATCTGTCTTTGCTTAAAAGCACATCTATTTATATCAACAACTGTTTACATTGAGTCCTGGGAGACTGATTCACACAGATGTTGCATGACGTGGGTTTTTAATACAATTCACTTTGAAGAAATGTGGCATTCATTTCTAGCCCACTCCTTCCCCCAGTCAAGTTAAATCTTAGAAATTTGCAAACCTTAGATTTCTGTGTACACGACATCCATCCTTTCGGCTTTTATAACTCGCGACTCACATTATTGTGTGATGGATGGACGAATGAATGATTTTTGTACTGTGAGGGCTGGAGGATGGTACTCCTGTGGGAGCTGGCTTGCTTAGAAGACTGATGATGGGATTACTCATTCAAATAGAGACCAGCATGAAGGCTGGGAGCTGCATTCCCAGGGATGTTTATACAACCACTGCCTTGGCACGGAGGAGCATGGGGCCTGGGCAGATTGGAAGTGGGTAGGGGAGGCTGAGGCTGGCATTATGGAGTGCAGCAATGCGAACGAATCAGACACTGATGGAGAGTTGGAGAAGGAAAGACCCAGGGTGAAACTGCCCTCCGCTGCATTTGAAAGCCGTGCTCAGGCAGTGAGGTTTCTTGCACACAGCAGACTAACTCTTCTGGTCTCCTCTCCATAGGGCTCTGCTGGCTTCAGGTGGGAGGGCTTCCTGCTTTCAGGGGCCCCGGGAGGTCTGCACTGCTTTTCAGGGAAGCAGATTCACTAACAGAACCCTGTTCTGTGTATTGTCTGCTTGATTCTTCTTCTTGCTGCCTTCTCTTTATCTTGTCCCATATCCATCCCATTCACCGGTGGCACACAGGAGATTTAACCCTATTCAACACGTGTTTGTCTTGTATTTGTGCCTAAAGAGAGTTCCTATTGATGGAATATAATTTATGAAGCCATTTCTTCCTTATTCTGTGAAATGACCTATGTGAGTCTATATACACAAGGGCCTCTTTTCTTGGAGGATATTTTCAACTGAATCAAGGCCACTTAAAGTGAACTTAATTAGGATGGAGAACATGATTTCACAGAACCCGTGGGAGGAGAGTGACAACTGGGACATCATCTTGAAAATAAACTTTAAAAAATGACAAAAATAAATATTGTTTTTTTATTAATACATTTAAAGTAATAATTGCAACGTCAGCCTTCACCACACACTGAACAATTCCAGTAGTTCCTCAGTCGTGTTCTTTAACTTCAGGAAACTTATTATCCCAAGCAAGGTTTGAATTTCCACTTTGTCATCAGTTTGCATTGTTTTTGCACATTGTTTTCCGGTGGTTTCAATATTTGTCTGTTAATGAGACTGGTGTAGACACTGACACAATAGTCTGCAATCAAGACTGGTGTGGGGTGTGGAGGGGTTTGAGTGTCATCTACTTCTCTAAGTTCATTAGAGAATATTTAAGGATTATGATTAATTTGGCTTTGCTCTGCAACATGGTCCTAATTCTAAGTTCAGGAGGAATACCCTGATTTAAAAAAAGACCCCTCTTTGATACATGTTGGTGTTTATTGTGAGCAAGGCACTTTATTCCCATTAATTCATCTGAACCTCACAATGACTCAGTAACTTAAGCATGACTGCCCGGTTTTACAGATGCAAAAATCAGAGGCTCAGAGAGGTTAACTAATGCACCTGATGTCACACAGTGGATAATGGAGGAGATGATATCCACCCTAACTTCTCTACACATTTCATCCAAGTCAACTGTGCTGAGTGGCCAAATATGTAAGGGTCAAATCTAACCACCGACAGTAACCAGCCTTTGCTTTTCCTCCTCCAAACCTCTGACCTGGACTAAAAGGAACCCCTCCCAATTCAGCTGAAAGGTAAGGCCAATGGTGGAAGCTGGTATAGGCCACGCATGCCTGAAACAGGACAGAACTTAAATTCTATGTGCCTCTGTTATAATCCAGTCCAATTCTCGCACTGTCACGGACCATCTATCTCTACTTCAGAGCATCAGAAACATATTCTCTCAAGGAATAACTTTCCAAGAACAACAGAAACCCCGCCTGGCAGTGATTGTCTCTACAGACCATGTATATTTTGTTGTTGGATTTGAACTAGTTGACATCTCCTCTGACGAAGGCACTGCAGGAACATCACAGCTGTGAAGGTTTTCTGATGAACTTTCCAACAGTATTTTGCAGCGTCTTTGTTGCAAAGATCAGGCAGTCTGCAGCCGGGCACTGAGGATGATTTTTACTTGCTCTGACTGTGTTCTGTGAAAGACTCTGGTAAAAATGTCAAATCCTTCCTCGATGGTGAATGTACAATGTGGACTCTGCATGAGCAGGTGGGAGGGGGCGGAGTCACGGGGTGCTTGTTATGGCGGCCCCTGATTGGCTGCTGGGCTGCATGGCCCTGCCCATGGGGAGTAACGCCGAGTGAGGTAACGGTGCAGAGCAAGGAAATCAGGTCTCCAATACAAATCGGACCTTTGCAGGTGAGTTCTCCAAGCAGGTGAACCTAAAGACAAGCCTGCAGAGATCTTGTGCTGGCCAAATTACCGTTCCCACCTTTGGTTTCCTCACTTCTAATGTAAAAAATAGCAACACCGGGATCCTGGAAGTATTCCAGAGTCAGGTGAAATTTAGCTGGATAAAGTATGTGAGAGTGTGCTGTTAGTGATAAAAAGCTGACTTCTAGGGAAGGGCTGATGAGCGATCGCACTTTGCCCAGAAAGTGATTTTTTTTTTTTTTAATTTAAGATTAGTACTTCTTTAATGATAATATCATGTTGCCATGTTCGAAGACATTCTTTTGGAAGAAGATATCTGGGCATACAAATCCAAAAGAAAATCAAAACCAGTACATTCCGACTTAGATCTTCAAGGAAACAAAGCTTCTGTGAACCTGACAACTGAGAATTGAACGTCTGAGACTGACGCTAGACTGTATCCTAAATGACTCTAATAAACAACCCTCTCACCATCACAGTTACCAGAAGGTAATTTATATGATACGTTTAAGTTTGAGGTACACTATCAATCATCCCATTGCAAACCCCTATTTAATGAACTAGATTCCAAGCGTTGTTAATCATTCGTGTAGGGTGTATATTTGCATGCGATGTATCTGCAATTAGGTTTAACTAAAACCACCCACTTAGAGCATGCTGAAAGACCAGCATTTAAAAATAGGAGCTGAATAATTAGTCATTAATGGGCGCTGATTATTTAGTTTATGAAGGCTTAAAAATAAATAAGGATCAGCAGTTTTCTCATTTCTAATGGAAACACAGAGGACAGAGCAAAGCCACTTTGGAGGGACCCCCTCATTATAAGGCCGAGAATGGCTATCGTTCTGCATTTTCCTCCAAAGCGTCTTCATCAGGCTGCTGTGAGTCGATACTGCGTCCTGTGAGGGTTAGAGGAAAGCCCCGCTCCTGGGGCAGAACAAGGACAGCCAGTGGGGGCTGGAGTCAGCCTCCCCGGACCCCTGGGTGGAGCCTTCGAGCTGGGTCTGAACTGCACAGCGCCGGGTGGCAGCCCTCATTCCCACAGAGGCCTCGTGGAACTAATTCTCCGTCATCTCTGGTCCTGTGTTTACTGCATGGATTTTTCCAAGGCCACCGTGAACCTATTGATGAAACTCCTGGTTCACCCACTGTCTATGACTCCCTGCCCTTAAGTAAACAGTTTAAGTACACAATGCTGCTGCTGTCTGTCTGAGATGTACCACATTCTTTTGCCTCGCTGGGGGGCTTAAAGAGCTTCAGACGACTCACTAAAAGACAGTGGTGACTTTGAAAGCACGTGTGAGGCAATGAGATACCCAACCTGTACTAATACCCAAGGTGACTTCAGGAGTACAAAATCCATAGCTGTTCCCGGGTGGGGTGGAGGTGGAGTGGTGACAAGTTAAACTCATGCAGGACTCCAGAGGCTAATACCTATGGCTGGTACCCAGTGATAAAAGGGGAGATTTTTCTGGCCGTGATTTTTTCCTAGGCTTGAACTGGATTATATTCACAAAAATCCAGAATAAGTGGTGTGTGTGTGTGTGTGTGTGTGTGTGTGTGTGTGTGTGTGTCCTATTAGGCAACTAACCACAAACGAGGCTGAGTTTCTATTCCTTCCCTTTACGATGGAAATCATTTTAAACCATGTTCCCCAGGCTCGGAGTGTCATTTCAAGCTGCGAGTAGGTTTATTGTGAGGTACACAACGGTGCCCGGATCAGCTCCCTGAGAATCAGCCTTCCCCTCCAGCGTCTGAACTCGTGTCTTGCCCACCTAGAAATCCTGTTCTGTGTTTTGGGTACCACTGTTTACCCTTACTTCATAGTTTTACAAGTGCAGTAAATCTCATTCGAAAGTCTCACTCCAACTTTTTTGGTGGGAGAGTCGGGGAGTTGAGTTTAGATTGGTTTAGATTCACAAGAAAATGGTATGAATCTGTTTTGGATGTGTTTATGAAGTTGGTTAAATAGGATTTCATACCCATTATAAAACAAAAAGCAATCCCTTTAGAAAAGCTATAATACAGGGCTTCTCAGCCTCATCGGTTCTGACATTTTGTGCTGGATTATTTTTCGTCATTGGGGGCTGTCCTATATGTTGTAGGAGGTTGAGCATCAACCCTGACCTCCACACACGAATGTCAGTAGCACTCTTTCCTCCCCCCCACCCCAGGGTGACATTCAAAGCTGTTTCCAGGCATTGTCACATGTCCCCTGCGGGGGGTTGAGGGGCAAAATTGCCCTGGTTGAGAACCTGATATAACATGATTTATCAGGGTAGGGAAAATTCATTCTGCCCTTCTCAGTGTCTAAAATATCTTGAATTATGTTTTTCTAAGGTTCTCAAGGAATTACTGAATCTCAAGATTGTTTATCCTCTTCAAGAAGATAAAGTCTTTTACTTTCTTAAACACTTTTTTTGGTCACATCTTTGTTTTTCTATGCAATTTACCTCCCCAAATTTTAAGATTTAGGAATGAAATTGTACATTAGCCATCCTCGCACTAGGTAAATTAGGTGTACCTTCTACTTGACCCGAGATAAAAATATATCATTTCCCCTGGCTTTTCAACTCCTTTCTCCATTGACGAAATGTCTAATCATCCATAACTGCTGACTTTTTCAGGAGCTTCCTTAGGGATCACTTTCTCCCAGCCACAGAAGAAAGACTTCACACATATATGGCGGGAAGTCTTCGCGGTAAAATTGGCTGCTTAATTTTTTTCCATTTCTCCTGTTGATCTCCTTCAAATCTATTTCTCCCCAGCCTTTGTGGTGTGCCAGATTCACGTGCTGCAAATTGTACCCACAGAAACATGTGGTATGTTTCCCCAAGGCACACTGTAAATTTATAATCACCCAGATATTTTCCAGGGCTACCCCAAGACCGATTCACAGTTACTTTCTGAGATAAGTCTCTCTTCGTTGATGTGGGAAGATGTCGATAACATACTAGCGAGTGAAAAAGGAAGTTGTCAGACACTGTGCTTTTAAAATACAATGAAATGAAACAGATGGTGTTACAGCATGTCTGTATGGGCAATGGAGACTCTTCCGCTAGGTGGACTCAGCACATATTATATATAGTAGTTCCTGGGGAGTCCGAATGTGGAGGACAGGTTTTGGGGGTGAAAACAGAGGCAGAGGCACTTCTGTTTTGACTCTACATGCTTCTATGTAATTTTAGTGTTTTGAATCATCATGTACTGACTTTATAACTTAAATTAGCGAAACACTTTCTCTTTTACTAGACAAGTGGCACTTTTGTGTTTTCACTTCTGCCATTTTCCCCTTCCACTTATGACATTATCTTTCCCTTACAGTTTGAATAAGGGCATCATTTTTCACCAGCCAAGGATACTAGTCAAGAATGCTCTACAGACCAGGATACCAGTCAGGTAGCCTGGCCTCAGCCTACCTCACGTGTGTAATGGTGTGTTGGGGGTAGAATTTGACATCATTCTAAATATGTCCAGCTTGCCTTTTATGTGGCAGCAGAGGTGTTGGGCACAGCAGGCTTGGCAAGTCCTCCCCCCATTTCCTCCCCGGCTGGCCCCCAGGGCTCAGAGCTAAGATACCTACAGTCCGAGACCCCTGCAGAGCACAGGCGGGCAATCAACTAATGCAATTGGGGATGTTCATGCTGATGGAGAGTGAACGCAATGGGCCTGAAAGCAGTTACTTCTGTAAGATCAATCAAAATAAGGATGAGGCTTATAAATAAGGAAAAAGGCTAAAGGCAGAGTAGCAGCTGAACCCAAGCCTCACCCTCGTGACTTGGATGCCATGTGAGTGTCCTGGGGCTGCGGTAACAAAGTTCCACAGACTGGGAAGCTTAAACAACAGAAAGCTATTCTCAAAGTTTTGGAGCCCATCAAGGTGCCAGCAGGGCGATGCTCCCTCTGAACTCTTAGGGTAGGGTCCTTCCTTACTTTGCCCAGCTTCTGCTGGTTTCTAGCAATCCTTGGCACTCCTTGGCTTGTAGACACATCACTTCAATCTCTGCCTCCGTCTTCACCTGGCCTTCTCCCTGCAGCTCTGTCTCTGAGTCTCCTCTCTTTATAGGGACAGCAGTCATGTGGGATTAGGGATTAATCCAGTATGATCAGTTCTGAATTTAATTAGTTATAACTGCAAATAATCCAAATAAGGTCATGTTCCAAGGCATCATTTGGGGGGACAAGATTCGACCAGTAACAGAGTCCTCCACGGGCTTCATTTCTGGACCCTGCATCTTCCTGGTCAGACCTAGGTGTGGGGACTGGGGAGGGTGATGAGTCCCTATTCACGTTTCCGCTCTGCTGGCATTTCACAGCCCCTTCCTAGTCCCCCTTCAGGTGCTGGAGCCATCTTCTCCCACGCCTTCCTCTCATCCCACAGAAGTGATGCCAAACCTGCGACTCACCTGCCATGCGCTTGGGGTTCCCACTTGGCCTCTTTGAGTTTCTCCAGGAGAAACATGATGATGTTGGTCTAGAAAGTCTCCAAGTTCCCGTCCTAGTTTTGTTAATAAGGGTGATTAATAGAAAAACCTGCGATCCCTACCGATTATCTCTGGAAGCAGTTTGGCTGTGAATTGCTCTAAAGAGGGTGTTTCAACTGAAGGGGCCTGAGAATCAAATACAACACAAGTCACATATGATTTCAATTGTATGAAATGTCCCCAACAGACAAATCTAGAGATCCAAAAAGGAGATTTTAAATGTTGCACAACTTTGTGAATATATTAAAAAGAAACCAACTGGATTATGTACTTTTTTTTTTTAGCTGTGTTGGGTTTCGTTGCTGCACATGGGCTTTCTCTATTTGCGGTGAGGGGGGGCTTCTTTTCGTTGCGGTGCACGGGCTTCTCATTGTGGTGGCTTCTCCTGTTGCAGAGCACAGCCCCTCTAGGTGCACGGGCTTCAGTACTCGCAGCACGTGGGCTCAGTAGCTGTGGCACATGGGCCCTAGAGCACATGGGTTTCAGTATTGCAGCATGTGGGCTCAGTATTTGCAGCACGGGCTCTAGGGAGTGTGTGCTTCTGTCGTTGTGGTGCATGGGCTTGGTAGTTGTGGCTCGCAGGCTCTAGAGAGCAGGTTCAGTAGTTGTGGCACATGCGCTTAGTTGCTCCGCGGCATGTGGGATCTTCCTGGACCAGGGCTCGAACCCGTGTCCCCTGCATTGGCAGGCAGATTCTAAACCACTGCGCCACCAGGGAAGTCTGGATTATGTACTTTAAAAGGATGAATTTTATATTAGTGGATTATATCTCAATGAAAAAAAAATTTTAACTCTGGAGGAAACAGATACTGTGCCTGCTCTTAACATCTTCAGAGAGATGAGAAGATTTTCAGCTATGAATCAAGAAAGGGATACTATAAAAAAGCAACATTCAGGAAACAACAACATCCAAAGGCGCTTTGGGAAAGTAACAACATGATGGCAGACATAGAAGACCCAGTGGAAGTGTTGGAAGGTGTGGTTGAACGATTCTATCAGAAAATAGAACAAAATGACAGAGTGAAAAAGGGGAGAAAATATAAGAAATGGGAGGCCCGGTCCAGGAGGTGCAGTGTCCAGATGGAAGTGTCCAGGAGGAGGGAACAGGGAAGATGGTGAGAGGTCTTTAAAACACAATTCAAGAAACTTCTCCAAGAATGAAGGTTGAAAGGGCCCAGTGTGATGGGTAAAAATAGACCCACACTAAGGCCCAGTGTTGTGAAATTTCAGACCAACCAGGACAAAAGAAGATTCTGCAAGCTTCCAGGGAGTGAAGAAAAAAGCACCATACAAAGAATCGAGACTCATAATGGCTTCAGCTTTCCCAGCAGCAACTCTGGGAATGAGAAGATCATAGAATGTTCTGGAGGTAGATGATTTTCAACCTGGAATTCTATACCCACAGAAACTATTAATCGAGTGCAAAAGCAGAATAAAGATATTTTCAGAAATTTACAATTACAATAAGTTAAGTATTCATCCTACAATAACAATTGAGCTTCAAAATAGTCCTAAAGGAAAAGAGTCAGAAACATAGTGAAATAAATAACACCAGGTACCAGGGCTTACACAAAATACAATGTGCATCCCACAGATGGTTGCAAATGTGAAGCCCGGTGTGGAGGGGGCAGAAAGGAAGAGGGAAGAGGGTGGAGACGGGAGGGAAAGTGAGGAGCCATGAGAGGAGAGGGGAATGAGCAGGTGGGGTGCCTGTGCCCTGTGCCTTTTACTGAAGTCATCTCAGAATGGGACCGCAGCTTTGCAGAATCTGAAGAGCTTTCAAGAAACAGCAGAAGCCCCACTGTAGCCCTGGGAGACCTTGTGTTGGTGTCTTTGTCGGCTCAGGCTGCCATAACCAAGCACCACAGAGTGGGCAACTTGAACAACAGGTACATATTTTCTCAGTTCTGGAGGCTGGGTTCCTAGATCAAGGTGTTGGGTGCTTCGGTGTCTTCTGAGACCTGTCTCCTTGGCTTGTGGATGGCTCTCTTCTCCCCATGTCCTCACATGATCGTCCCTCTGTGTGTGTCTGTGTCCTAAGTTTCTCTTCTTATAAGGACACCAGTCATCTTGAATTAGGACCCACCCTAATGGCCTCATTTTAACTTATTCACATCTTTACAGAACCTATCTTCAAATAAGATCCCATTCTGAGGTACCGGGGATTAGAACTTCAATTCATGAATTTGGGGAGATACATTTTAGGCCATAACAGCTGGACAGACAACCTTCAGACATTCAGTTTCATCACCTATAACATGTACAAAATAACAGTACCAAGCTCTCGGAGGTATTTGAGAATCAGCTGGATAAAGTGTGTAAGAGCATATTTTTCAGAGTTAAAGCACCAAACGTACCTCAATTATTATTTCTGCAGGTCAAGGACCCATTTTATATGATGCTTAATCTTATTAAAGATAAGTTGCTGGAACTGTTCCCTACTCTTCATCAGAAACCACTTTAGCAGGGTTTTATCTTATCATGTTTCTCCGTCGTGCCATCTCATGGTTTGTTGCTTTGATTTGATAGAGCCTGGTCATTCGGTGGGGCAGTATCTCTCTTGTGGCTGGCTGGGGGCTGGCCGGGTCCGGTCCAGCACAGGGTAAGAAGCAGAAGTTCGTCTCGACAGTCCTTCTCACTACCCAACCAAGAGCCTTCATTCATAGAAAAATGGGCTTCTTGTTTAATATAAACAGAAGCACAAATGGAAGTTTGAGCTTCTTTGCAGTTTTGAAACAAGGCTCTTATTTACGTTTTTGCCAAACTTGGCGTTTTATTGTGGACGGCGCAAGGGCCCCTTTTCTTAGAAGCGAAGGGCTCTGCCTGCCTGGCTTATCAGGGCCTCCCATGTAACATGGTGTTTAATGATGAGTGTTTGGAGTCAGAAGGTTTTGTGGGACTGTGTGGGTGGAAAAGAGTGCCTTCTAATGAGAAATAGAGTCCAAGTTTGTTGGCATCGTGGTGGGAGCTGTTTACATGCAAAGCTGAAACCCAACCAAACTGATGGAGTGAAACCTTCCAGGCCCACAAATGTCATCTTACAGAGCAACATCCAGCAAATACCAGATAAACATGAACAGCTGTGGGAAAGCCCCAGAAACTACCAACCGCATAGACAGAGGCTGCAGAAAGGTATGTGTGCATGGGGGGGAGGGGGTGTGCTCCAGAAAATTCCAGAAACTTCCAGAAATTGCTCATTGGTCAGGTTAAATGAATGGAAACATCCCGAAAAGTTTTTCTTGTTTAACAAAATTGTATCAGTCATGTCTAAGTGCTGTGTTAGGCCTTGTGGGCACTCAAATGTGAGACAGACATTGTCACTGTTGTCAGGGGCGTGCCTATGTGTGTGTGTGTGTGTGTGTGTGTGTGTGTGTGTGTAGCATTGGGCAGAAAACACAGTCTCAAGATAGCTTTTCTGATCATAAAACAGGGCAAGGTGGAATGTATAATTCTTCTCAATGTAGCTCTTCCCACTCTTTTTTCCTGGTCATTCTTTACCAGGAAAGATTTATTTTGTCCTGTTTTATTTTTCTTCAGAGCATATGGAACATGATGTTACATTACACATTCATTTGTTTACTGTTTTGGGTGTCTCCATCCCTCTCCAGGCTGTAAATGCCACCAAGGCATGTACTTTCCTTCATTCCCAGCACTTGGAACTATGCCCAGCATATTTATGCACCATAAATATGTGTGGACTGAACAAATGCAAAACAGAAGGACAAGCACAAGATGAGAGCCCCAGAGGGAGGGACTGAATCCCCTGGCAGCCTGGGGACACAAATTTCGAGAGTCCTACACTTACAAGGTTGAGGGAACTGAGGATTCTAGTTCCACTAAATGGTGGAAAGTCTGGGCTAAAACAATGAAACTGTGTGCATCTTTATGTCACACTGTGATACGTAAAATATTGTATTATCCAAAGATTGTTTTCCAAAGCTTTCTTGGGTAAGTGATACAGGCACACAAAAACATGTGAATGGGCATGGGATGTGAACAAAATAGGAAGTGCAACTAGTACCTAGTTTATGAGAAATAGTTCCACTAGCAGTGGAGGAAATGGGAGTTTAAGGAAAAAAACAGTTTTTAACCTATGAAATTCACAAGAAAAGGGTAAAATGTCATGCTATTCTCTAATACTGTCAAGGATAGGGTAGACAAAATATTCAAAGTTACATAATAATAGTCAAGTATTAACATTGGTTGCTTTATGATGGTAGGATTATGGGAAACACTTGTCTTTGTTTAGCCTTTAAAAATGGTTTCATTTTATAGACACACGCACATATTCACAAGCACATACAGCTTATCGCTGCCTTGTAGGATTCCGGTTTGGGCTGTGGCAGGGCAGGGGTCTGCTGCCCACACAGGTGAACGTAAATAGTTTGCAGGAATAACGGAGGCATAAGAACTTCAGACGCCTTCCTGACATCTCTACCTCCTCAAAAGAAGTGTGCTTAGGAGATGGCCATGAAAGAATGAGACTGACGATTTCTGTGGCCTGTGTCATTATTTTGCGGGAACTCTTGGAGCTTGTACTTCTTAAATGTGTTCATGAACTTGTCAGAACATTCATGAAGAGAGATGTTATCACATCTTTAAGAAAGATACCATGAGGGTGCTTCCTGACAGTAATACTGGCCGTAGCGAAAGCAGCATAATGCCTGTAAATGCAGATAAAATGGTTAAAGAAGATTGGATCCCAAGAAACAGGGTGGCTGGAGATGGGCAGGGAGCAGGGGGAGGTTGCAGGTGCTCATGTTTCTGGACATTTGGGAAAATCAGTTTTCAGATTGGCTACCAACTCAGAAGTAATTTTTTTAGCCAAAAGGGTGGACTCGACCACCTCCCTCCTATTACTGAAGTGTGAGAAAGACCAGGCTCAGGATTCCTCCATCCAAGGACAAGGCCTTTCTCTTACTTGTTATTGAAAAGAACAAACTTTCATGAAAATGAATCGATGAAAACTTAGTCTTTGGAGTGAAATGTGAGTAATTGCATCAGCACAATCTAAAAAAACCTGTAAATAGTCAAGGTCCTGAAATAGGAATGTGAGCAATGCCATGCAGACCAGCATGGAATGTGGAGGAAACAAAGTAAAGCCAAAGAAGATAGAAAGAAGATCTCTATAACCTGGAAAAAGCAGAATCTCGGTTGGGCCAATACTATAGCATTTTCATAATCTCACTAATGAGGAGTTCCTGGGAGTTCCTTAGAAAGCAGAGCCTGGAAGGGTCTACCTCGATCCAACAGTACAATTTTATAGTTATTGTATATGCTTATCCTCAAGTTGATGAACAGGAAAATGGGCATAATTTTTACTTCAGAACATGGATTTTATCATCGACACATTATTTTGCCACTGAAACAAGCATTCCTGTGCACTTACCAGGCTTAAGTTTAAGAGGGGAATTTTATATTGTAATAGTTGGCTAGGTAATTCAGGGAAGCCAGAAATTCGGTGAAACTAGTTTTAAAATTTTTTCTTCCATTGACAGAGAAATGGATAAAGAAGATGTGGTACATATATACAATGGGATATTACTCAGCCATAAAAAAGAATGAAATAATGCTGTTTGCGCAACATGGATGGACCTAGAGATTATCATACTGAGTGAAGTAAGTCAGACAGAGAAGGACAAATATTGTATGATATCGCTTATATGTGGAATCTAAAAAAATGGTACAAATGAACTTACCTACAAAACAGAAATAGAGTCACAGATGTAGAAAACAATCTATGGTTATCCAGGGGGGAAGGGAGAGGGATAAATTGGGAGATTGGGATTGACATATACACACTACTGTATATAAAATAGATAACTAATATGGACCTACTGTAAAGCACAGGGAACTCTGCTCAATGCTCTGTAATGACCTATATGGAAAAGGAATCTAAAAAACAGTTGATATATGTATATGTATAACTGACTCACTTTGCTGCACAGCAGAAAGTAACACAACATTGTAAATCGACTATACTCCAATAAAAAAAAAGGTTCCTTAATATTGATTTCTTGGAATTTCCTAGTAAATAAAAGGACCAATATATTTGGAAATTAAAAAAAAAATTTCTTGAGAGCATCAAAAAGCCACCAGAATAGTAAAGAATTACCCGGCCAAAATGCAGGGGAGGATGAATCCAAGATGGTAGCCTGGATCTTAGGCTGCTTTTTTTTTTTTCTGATTCCTGCAAGGGCATCGGAAAGGTAAAGAGGCTGAGCCTCCGGGGATGAAACTATGGAACCCAGGGTTTGTCAAGAGGGGAGAGGAAATATTAAAGATAAGAGCAGGAATGAATGAGTCTTATGTCTATATAACAAGCACTTAATAGAGCAAATTAACAAAGCCAAAGCCAAAGTTCTTTAGAAAGATTCATGAAATTGATAAATCTCTGGCAAGACAGATTAAGGGGAAAGAAAAGACAGAAGACATAAATAATCAATACTAAGAATTAGAAAGGAGATAACATTACAGTTTCTATGGTAAGTGGATACAATGGTTAACTTTGTTGCAAAACATTTAAAAATTAAGATAATAATTGACAAATTCCTAGAAAAATACAACCTACCAAAGTAACATTTAAAAGAAGAAAAGTTAGGACTTCCCTGGTGGCACAGTGGTTAAGAATCCGCCTGCCAATGCAGGGGACACGGGTTTGAGCCTTGGTCCAGGAAGAGCCCACATGCCATGGAGCAACTAAGCCCGTGAGCTACAACTAATGAGCCCATGTGCCACAACTACTGAAGCCCACCCGCCTACAGCCCATGCTTCGCAACAAGAGAAGCCACTGCAATGAGATGCCCACACACCACAGTGAAGAGCAGCCCCCGCTCGCCACAACTAGAGAAAGCCTGTGTGCAGCAATGAAGACCCAATGCAGCCAAGAATAAATAAAATAAAATAAATTAATTAAAAAAAGAAGAAAAGTTAGAATAGTTCTACAACTATTAAAATAATCGAATCCAGAATTTAACACTGGTTCCCTACCCCTCTCCCCACCACTCACACACAAATTCTTGGGGTCAGAGGGCTTCACTGGCAAATCTAACAAATATTTAAGGAAGGAATATCACTAAAATTACACAAACTGTTCCACAGAGTAAAAAAAGAGAACCACTTCTCGACTGTTCACAAGAGCATATCTCTGATACAAAAACCTGACAAAGACATCACAGGAAAGAAAAGTTACAGGCCAATCTCATGAATGCAATATAGATGAAAAAATCCAAAACCAAATCTTAACAAATCAAATCTAGCAATATAGAAATAGGATAGCACACAATGACTAAGTTGGGTTTAATTCAAGAATATAAGATGGAAAACATTTGGGAAAAGATCATTGTAAATTTACCACATTAACAGAATAAAGGAGAAAATAATAAGGTCTTCTCAGTAGATGCAGAAAAAGCATTCTATAAAATTCAACATCCAGGCATGAGAAAAAGTCTTAGCATATCAGGAATGATAGGAACTTCCTTGATTTGTCAATTGATAGATAGGAAACCTATAAAGAAATCTCATCCATTATGGTACAGTGTTGAAAACTTTACCTTTGAAATCAGCAACAAGGCAAGGACATCTTTATTGTTATTTCTATTTTCCACTGCATTGGAGATCTTAGCCAGTGCAGTAAGACAAGAAAAAGAAACACAAAAGAGTGTGGTAAGGCAAGAAAAAGAAACACAAGATATAAGGTTTGCAAGGGAGTAAATAAAATCGTCAGTATTCCTAAATGATATAATTATGTATATAGAGAATCAAAAGATGAATTAGGATTCAGGTTACCTAGTCATATCAATAAGTAAGTTTAGCAAGACTCCTTGATATGAGGTGTATATACAAAACTCAAGTTACCCAATAGAAAAATGGGCAAGACTTGAAGGTGCTTGACCAGGAAGGATATTCAAATGGCCAATAAACATAGGAAAAGATGCTCAACTTCATTATTAATAGAAAATACAAATTAAAAACATTGAGATTCTACAACATGCTCACAAGAGTAGGTAAAATTAAGGGGAGTGTCTACATCAAGAAAAAGATGGGGAGCAATGTAAACTCTCTCCCATACACTGCAGTGCTAATAACTGATGGAAGCAGTTTGGTGTGAGCTACTAAAGTGAATATGTGCATACCTTCTTTCTTAGTGGTTCCACTCCTAGGTAGATACACAGAAGAAAATCCTGTCTGTGTTCACCAAGAGACTTGACAAGAGTCTTCACAGCAGCATTATTTGTAGTAGTCTTAGACTGGAAGCAACCTGTCTATCAACAATGGAATGGCTACACGAAAATGTTTTCATGATAAACTACTCTAGAGCAGTGAAAATAATTGAGCTACAGTCACATGAACACGAATGGCTCTCACGAACATAATGATGAGCAAAAGAAGTCAGACAGATATTCAAGAAAATCCGTGGTAGAATTCCAAAGACATAGAGTTTTAAAAACAGGCAGAAGTTAACTATGGTGTTAAGGGAGCCATGCTTAGGTGGTAAAACTATAGAAGAGCAAGACAATGTTTAGCAAGAGTCAGGAAAGGATAACCGTTGTCTTTGGAGGTGGGGAGGGTGTAGTACCAGGAGGGGACACTAGGAGCTACCGGGTGCTCCGAATGTTCTTTTTCTTGACCTGCAACATTGTTACACAGGTGTGTGTGTTTTATTCATTGAGCTGTTCATTTCTTATTTGCACACTTTTCTGTTGTGTAGTATATGTAACATGAAAAGTCATAGCACAGTCTCTCTACATTTTAAAAACTGCAGTTATTTGGGTCTGGTATTGGCAATGTTTAGGTATCCCCAGTGAGGAAAATCATAATCTATACCAGGGTGCCTTGATGAGGCTGGGTTCCACTGTGTGTGTTAGTCATTATGTAACCATGGTGATAAAGAGCACATTGGTCAGAATGAGGGAGAGCAACCCATCATTATGATTCTTATGTTTGCACAGCACTTTTGGGGGCACTAAACAGAAGAGGAAGGTCAGAGGTAAAATGTTTCCAACATGCTTTAAAATTTCACTTGGCCTAAAGAAACAGCAGTGCTACTGAGACGATACTACAACAGCTGAGGGGGACTGCGAGAGAGAACATTTTGAGCAGTTGCCAAGGCTAAAAGACAAAAGATGTACATTCCATGAGTCATTGAATCCACATAGCAGGAGACCAGTATACAACCACTGTGGGAAATGGGGTATCTACATTCAAAGCAAATCTACACGGGGCTCTCTTGCATGTGGGAGATCAACAGATTCCAAGAGAGAAAGTGCTCCTATTGCAATGTTGGTGATGATAGACCACGGTGACCAAGTTGACAAAAGGTGCAAGCAGGGCAGTCCTCTGCCTCACAGGGATCATGGACCAAATGGTTCAGTATAATAAACTTTCCTAAGAATTAGCTATATGTATATGGTGCTTTGTAGCCTACAGAATTTGTTTGCATACATCAGTTTCTTTTTCTTTTCAATCCTATTGGGTAGGTAGATCTGCTATTATTACTCCCATCTGCCACACAAGGAAACCAAGACCTGGGGAAATCACATGGATTTGCTCAGGGTTACATAACCGGTAATAGGATCAAGTCTTCAGCATTTCAATTTATCACTTGCCCCCTTGCATCAATGATTCTCAATGGATTGTCTTGGAGTGACTACTAGAGGCTCAGAAATCCATAACAATGATTAAATAATAACTTATACACTCATACACGTATACCGCCATTTTTACATGTATGTATTTATTGCATGTAATAAAAGACACAATCTTTCAATGCCATTAATGAATTCACAGTGCCTTTTGTCATTATAGTTCTTCGTTAATTAAGCAGCCCTACAAACATTTATTGAGCACCTACTATGTGTCAGGTGCTTTTCTAGAACCTGGGGATACAGAAGTGAATAAGACAGAAAGAGTTCCTGTACCCTTGGAGTTTCGTTTCCTGTCAGAAGAGAAAGTCAATACATGAGTTGAGTAGTAATATAGTTGAGAGGGTATTAAGTGTTGTGAAGAAAATAAAGCAGCTTTAGGGGACAGCGTGATTGTGGTGGAGGTGAGGATTGTGGGGACGCCCCCCTCCACAAAGCTGAGAATGCCCCAGCCCTCCACAAAGCCTGCCCCAGCGGCAAGAGATGCAGGATGATCATTTTATAAAGTCAACATCCATTCACGGGATGTTGGACCTCCACAAGTCCAGGCCGGTAGGAGGGAGGCGCCACTAGGGAAACAGTTTTGTTAAAGGAAAGTGATTAAAAAGTCATTAAAAGCATTTCTTTACCTTGATGGAACTGGAACTATTTTTATAGCTTGAAGAGATTGGGGGCAAATAGGGGGCAGTTTATGGAATAATATCACAATGCTTTAAAATCATAGACAGTTCTTGAAGAGAATTATGTTGGATGCTGTTAACGATGACTGATTTTGGAGACAAAATGTCATAGTTCTAAATTTAAGACGCTGAGTGTGCTTTAAAAAAAACCTGCTTTACAAAACATCAGCACTCAAAATATTTGACTTTCTTGCCCAAGGAACTCTCACTTGGCTATCACTACGATTACATGTGTGACACCCAACTTGGCAAGTTCCACGTGGCCGGATAAAAGAGGAACTGCCTTCCAACAAGATATTATTAAAGCAGCAGATACATTTTAATTTTGTTTAAGAACAATTAAGGATGGATCATCTTGGCTTTCAGCTAAAGATTTCTCCTAGCCAGAATTTTCTCCAATTATGTAATAAATAATGGATGTCTCATACTTCAGATTATTTCCACATTCGTTGTACAAGCTATAGCTTGTCTTTGAACGTAAAGCACATTCAGCTGTAAACTGGGAACGGAATGTTCTTGAGACTTGGAAACTCTATGTACTTTGCTTTCTTCTTCTTTTTTTAAATATTATAGAGCTTGTTTAAACAAATTTAGCCCAGACTTTAACCAATCCTAGTTAAGACAAGGAAATGATAAGGCAAGTGCTGCATTAAAAAGACTTGAGAGAGAGAGAGTTAAAGAGATGACATAATATTACATTTAAAAAAACTTTTTAAATTGGAGTATAGTTGATTTACAATGTTGTGCCACTCATTTTTAGATTCTTTTCCCATATATGTCATTGCAGAGTACTGAGTAGAGTTCCCTGTGCTATACAGCAGGTCCTTATTAGTTATCTATTTTATATATAGTAGTGTGTATATGTCAATCCCAATCTCCCAGTTTATCCCTCCCCCCCTTCCCCCCAGTAACCATGAGTTTGTTTTCTACATCTGTGAGTCTATTCCAGTTTTGTAAATAAGTTCATTTGTACCATTTATTTTTTTAAGATTCCACATATAAGCCATACCATATGGTATTTGTCTTTCTCTGTCTGACTTACTTTACTCAGCATGACAATGTCTAGGTCTATCCATGTTGCTCCAAGATATTACCTTTTTAGAAAAATCAACTTGATTTCCCCCCCAAAGTTTTCAGAAATTGTCCAGTGTGGCAAAGGCAGAGATCAGTCATCTTCTCCATTTCCTGAAGATGCGGTGTCAGTTGCCTGCGTGGCTGTCAGCTTATCTGGCTGGTCCCCAAGGCGGTCACCTGCCCCTTCTCCTCTCACTTAGAAGAACCACTTGCTCTCCATGCTCTCCATGCGTTAGAGCAGCCCTGCTAATTTCACTGCCCATCAGCTTTTTCAAAAACAAAGTATATTATTTTTTTCCCAGAGATATAAGCAACAGAATTGCTGTAGGAAGCATGGAGTCCCCTGTGCCCTATTGTGTGGTGCATATTGGTGTGGTTTCCCATTTTCCCCAGGAGGCCAAGTTGTCACTAGGGTCTCTGAGAAAGGGCCCCCTCTTGGGGGAGGTGGAGGTTTGTCCAGGCCTGATCTTGTCAGATCAGCGGTGTCCTGTCCTGGGGAGTCTGGCCCGATCTGATCTATCCTTTCAGTCTTACTGGGGTGACAGCAGGGACACAGAGGAAACGGTCCTGGGGGTAAGGAGAGCCACTCTGTGGAAGGTGTTCCTGCCTGCTGACCCTTTGGTTGGTGGGGGGAGCGTTTATCTGTGTATCACAGATGGAAGCCCAGGATCTCAGGGGGAAAGGGGCCTTTTGACTCGTGGGAGGGGATCCCGCAGAGGCCATCAGAGTCCAGAGACCCCGGATCACTTACGTGATGTGCCCCAGGTGCTGGCTGGGGGCCCTCTCTCCACCTCACCCCTGTGACCCACCAAAGGGCCAAGCCACAGAAGATGCTGGAAAACACAAGTTCCTATCCTCCCCTCCTTCCCTAAATACCGCTCCTTTTGCTTGGTGGGGTCTGAAGTGGTCCCCAACGGGGCACCGTTCCCTCCCACAAAAGAGGAGTCTGGGAATGCAAAGAACGTGCCAACTTAATTCTCACCAGGTCGTCAGTGTCGAATCTGGTGGCTTTCACCTCGAGTCATTTTCAAAGATGGCTCAGCCGGATGGAGAGATGCCGTTCTGCTAACGTTCAGGACAGAGCTCGGCAGAAAGCAGGGGAAGCAGGAGCAGAGAGAACGCGCGGAGGCCAAGGGCAGTGTCGGCCCCCGCCAACCCACCGCCTTTCTCGCCGGATTCTTGGGGACTGACTCCTACTCTGAGCCGCGGCGCAGGGAGGGATGCTGTGGTACGAGGTGCGCTCCTCCAGGTGGAGGGGGAGCGATGTGGTCCTGATGCGGGAGGCAGAAGGGAGCTAAGTGATGCGTTCGATCTGCTGCTGTCGCTGCAGGTGAAAATCCCCCCACCTGGCTTGAGTCGCCGTGGGTGTGCGTCAGTGTCCGGTCCCCCTAAGGGCCTTACGGATGCTCGGTGCCAGCCTCCCGTGGGACGCATCAGCCTCGTTCCTGGTCAGGAGACATCTGCTCTCATTTCCCAGTGGAGGAATTTTCTTTGGTCTGGTGCAGCCATCCACGGAAGCCACAATCTTGGCTCCTGGGAGAATAAGAAAATGGCTCTTTGCAGAGGGGAGGGGGGAGAAGCCATGAAAGGATGTGACCGAGTAGAACTGAGTTTGGAAATGATACTATGGGCTGGACGGATTTTGGAGGAGATAGTTGCAAGCGTGATAGGCGCAGGAAAAAAAAATGAGGAGATGGAAGGGGTGATGTGAAAGATTTGGAGAAGGAGGAGCAGCGTAGATGAGAGGTACCCGGCAGGCTTTCAAGAATTTGATGAAAGGAAAACAAGAGGTCTAGGAAGAGATGAACGAAACAAAGAGAAAGGTTAACAGGTAGGTACTTGAAAAAGTGCAACAGAGCAAAGCAAGCTCTTAGCTCGGTTCCATCCAGGGTTCTCCAGCTCGCCGTGCGCTGAGTTTCTGTGCTTGTTAAATCAGCAGGTGCGAAACCTCACCGCACCCTAGGTGGCGCCTATCGGTACGTGTTCTTGAACTCATCACTCCAGTGGTGATGTCGTGGCTCGTGGCTCCCCTGGGGGGTGGGGTTGGTTGTCAGCCCTGTGTGGTTCTGAGAGTCTTCCTTGAGGTCCATCCAATGCTCTGTAAGCAAGCGTCCCTGTTTTCAACTCCGCCCCGTGTGACTCACCTACAGTACTTCCTGATCCTGTGCTCCGTGTTCTCAGACTACATCTAATGCATTCCCCTGGGTGATGGGCTGAATTGTGTGCCTCCCCTGCCCCCTCCCCCATCCACATGTTGAAGCCCTCCACTCTAAGACTTCCAAATGTGACCGTATTTGGAGACAGTGTCTTTAAAGAAGTAAATGAGGTCATTACAGTGGCCCCAACCCAGTCCTTTTAAAAAGAGGAGATGGGACACTCACACAGGAAAGACCTTGTGAAGACACAGGAAGAAGACGCCATCTACAAACCAAGGACAGAGGTCTCAAAAGAAACCAACCCTGCCAACACCTTGGTCTGGGACTTCCAGCCTCCAGAACTGTGTGTGAGCCCCCCAGGCCATGGTAATTGTTGTGACCACCCTAGAAGACTAATACAACCTCCCTCAGTTTACTCCAGCTATGCTGGCTTCTTTGCTGCTCCTCAGACACACGGGCAGCAGACTCCTGCCTCAGGACCTTAGCACAGGCTGTTCCCTCTGCCTGGAACACCCTTCCCCCAGACCCCTCATAGCTTATCTGCTTCAGGTCTTCATCAGAGACCACCTTCCATGACCTCTCTCACACTGGGAGCCCCCAACTCTCCCGATGCCTTCCCCACCTAACTTCTTTCCCTAGCGTTGATCACCCCTCAACATGCTCTGTCTTCCACGTCTCCTGTTTATCATCTGTCTCCCTCACGGGATGTAAGCTCCCTAATGGCAGACAGTTTTCTGTTTTGTCTGCTGTTCCAGTCCCTAGAACAGTGCCTGACACGTGGTTGTTGCTGCATATATATATATATTTTTTTGGATGAATGAATGCACTGAGTGCTCTCCATGTGCCATGTATTAACTCAATCCTCACAAACAACCCCTAGAAGTAGGCTATCTGTCATCTTCATGTGAGAGCAGAAAGGTTAAGTAACCCACCTGAGGTTGCCTTCTGTGTTGGCAGGAGAATGGGGATTTGAACCCACACAGCCTGTCTCCAGTGTCTTGGCCCTGAAACCTTTGGCCTTGGACCAAAGGTTGATTGTCCTGTGCAGAAGTACAGCTGGGGGCAGGGTGGGGATCCCAGGCAGAGAAATGCAGATCTAGGGCCTGGGGGGGACCATCTACAAGTGAGTGGTGTTTGAAACCAGGGTCCAGGGCAAGACAAGACCATGTTGAGGCCCTGAGCTCTCCTTTTTCTTTAAGGAGGAGACCCCTGCCTACATCAAGTCACACTTTTTTTTTTTTTAATTTTATTTATTTATTTATTTATTTATTTATTTATGGCTGTGTTGGGTCTTGTTTCTGTGCGAGGGCTTTCTCTAGTTGTGGCAAGCGGGGGCCACTCTTCATCGCGGTGCGTGGGCCTCTCACTGTCGCGGCCTCTCTTGTTGCGGAGCACAGGCTCCAGACGCGCAGGCTCAGTAGCTGTGGCTCACGGGCCCAGCTGCTCCGCGGCATGTGGGATCTTCCCAGACCAGGGCTTGAACCCATGTCCCCTGCATTGGCAGGCAGATTCTCAACCACTGTGCCACCAGGGAAGCCCCAAGTCACACATTTTAAAATGCAGCCACATCTCATCTCACATACATATGTATTTGGCTATAAAATAATTTGAAAGACTTGTTATACCATTTGCTTTAAAAATGAGTTGTGTTATGCTTGGCTAAGATGTCTAGGCAGTTACTCTGTATACTTAGGGATGCTTTCAAATCATAAAATCAAACCTACACATTATTTTGAAAAATAATGGAATGTTTTGGACACCAAATTTAGTTATTTTTTAAGTTGATAAATGGTGCGTTATGTACACACTTAAGCGGATTAGTTTTGTTGCTGCAGTTTTCATATTCTGGAGACTGTATGTATTTTTCTTTCACCAAATTTAAAATATTTTTTGTAGTCGTGCAAGAAGCTTGAAGACCCAATCGTTAAGTTGGATCTGAGTGAAGACCACTCAGGGGAGTCAGGCCTAGAGGTCAAGGCCACAGGTTCTGAAGCCAGACCCCTGGCTCTCTGGTGACCTGAGCAAGTTACCCTCTCTCTGTGTGCCTCAGTTTCTTCGGCAAAGTGGAAGCGATGCTAGTATCACCAGGCTCGTAGGGGCTTGTGAGGGTGAGGGTGAAATGAGTTACAAGTAAGCATGCACTCGACAAACACTAGTTTTTTTAAAATAGATTTTTAATTCATGTTTTCCTCTTATTCCTAACGTGTGTGTGTTTCCTCTCTTCTATCATCTTGCTTCTTTCTGACATGGCTGACCAATTCTACTTTTTATTACACGAAACAACCTCCAACCAAAGCAGAGCCTGTGTTGGAGAATTTGAAATAGGAATTAACAAATGTTAGTTCTTGTTGTCATGGGATGGAAGGGTGCTGGGGACAGCCTGGGAGGGCCCATGTATCGGGGCGGGGGGGGCATCGGGAGGAAGTGGAGGAAGGAGGAGGAGACGGGGGTGGGGTACAGGTTAGGGGGGTAGGGCAAGCCACACGAGAAGAGATGTAAGGAAGGAGAGCTTCTGATACAGGAACGATCCCTTCTGAAGGTGGGACCAGCCCGAGGCACAATGACAAGTGGAAACAACAAGGATCCCAAGAGTGTAGGAGGCGTACACTTTCACAAAGCACTATGATCCATTTGGGAAGAAATGAACCACTTCACGTGTATAGACCTTTAGCGTATACAGCATTCGCACATTCGTTCAGGACCAGAGAAAACGATCACACACTGTACAAAGTGATCTTATTAATCAATGGGAAAAATTTCAATTGTCCTGTGACCTTAAAAAGGTTTTGTCAGAAATTAAAAGCTGTAAGTATCAGTTATAAATATGTAGGGCAATTTTTAAAAACATAAAACTAACGTTTACTTTATATATTGTAATGTAAACAGAAACATTGAGAATCAACGTGTTTTCTTTCTTTGTAGAGAACACATCGAGGGTAGTTTGAACAATGCTTGCCTTCTCATCATAGAGTTTGTGATACTGAGAGGGCATCATTCCTTTGCCTTGGCAAATTGGCATACTCCATTCTAAGTTTGGGTCAGCTTCCCACATTTTAGCTTTTGTGCTTTCAATGTTGTGAAATATCTATGCGAGTTCCTTTAATGACAAGATTTTTACTTCCTCTGGGACATCATTAGCCTTTATATCACAACCACTTAGCTCATTAATATCATTAAGCGGCTTTCACTCGGTTCCTCTAGCTGCATATCTAGAAGTTTCCGGAACAGCGGAGGTGTTGACATTCCATGATCAGCTATTTCTTCTATAACTCCGTGTACATATTTCATATTTCACTTCGACATTATCCATCTTTTTCCTTTGATGTACTTTCTCTTTTTTTTTTTGGCCAATTCCCTTTTTCAATTGTCCATTTTTGTAAAATGTCATGTGGGTTTATCAGTGGGGTACAAGGAAGCAACACAACTACACATTTTGCTGCCTGTGTGTGAACTGAATCACAGACATGCAGTGACCAGTCACCCACAGACGGAAAGAAGTGACGTGATTATTATTTAAGCAGCCATTTGTGGAGTGAAGAGCTAGCATCAAGGTTTGTACTTCATGCAGTTAGTTAATGCACCCTGGTAACCAAAATTTGAACCATGTTGTTGGGAAACCAGTGTTATTTAACTAGACCATGGTGAGTGAAGTTTGTATGTATAGTAACAAAATGAGGACCCCATGCTTTAACTAGCTAACACTGATGACACTGCTTTTTGAAATGCGGTGATTAGCTGGGGTTCCTAGAGCTGTTTCCTTGCTCTGGAGACCACCTTCTCCTTCTGCTGAAGATGATCTGAGTTCTTATAACATGCTACTGGATTGAGGGGTTTGAGCCCAGGCTCAGCTACTTGCTGGCTGTACGACTTTGGCTCGTTACCCAAACCCTCTGTGCCTCTGTCTCCTCTTTTGTAACATGGGGATGGAATTCACAACACCTACTCACAAGGTATTTGTGAGGGTTAAATAAGGTAATATACATAAAACAATTACAGCAGAGCCTGGATCATACTACAAGCTGTAAATGTGTGAACTGTTATTTTTATTCTTTAAAAATAGCTCACTTTGGGTATTTCCTGAGTTCAGGGGCAATGCTAAGAAACCTACAGGCATTGCCTTATTGAATCCTCATAACAGTACTAAAAGAAGTTTCCAGAACCCCCATTTTACAGATGAGGAGACTGAGCTTTGGAGAGATATGTAACATTTCCATGGCCACATTGGACTCAAATCTGTCTGACTCGAAAAGCCAAGCTTTTAATCACTATGTTATATTTCTTCAATCGTCAAAACCCTGAGGATATCTGGTTGATAACATTTCCCATATACACAGTTAACATGCATGTACATTAGGTCAATGTAATACCCCAATTATTTATTGTACAATCAATTAGGTCACATCTGTACATGTCCTTATGTTGTTGTCATGGTCACAAGAACTGTCTGCATCCTGAAAAGTAGATTTCTGCCTTCTGGTTTATTCTTTAAAGTTTATATAAATTTAGGTCTTAGAAGAGATCTACTTAGCACAAAATCCGGAGCTTACCACCCTGAAACGATGGAAATAACTTAGTTCTGTAATAATTTCCAGGCAGCTTCAGATTAAATTTCTTTCAATCTACTTTGAGGTGTAAATATTTCTCCAGGGGAACCATTGAGTTTGGCTTTCTAATTTGATTTAGCAAAAAAAGGAAGTGGAATCTCTGTTTCGTGGAGAGCAAGGCGTTTCAGTGCATTTGAGAGACGTTCAGATATCTGTGTAGGTGTTTTTAATAAGTTAGTTTACCTAATTTTATTTCCTCTCCACTAAAGAATAAATGTCCTACCCTAATGGGCTTAATCTTTCTAAATTATTTGCTGGTTTTAATTGTGCTGTTTCCCACAAGCACCTAATTTCATTATAAGATTATAATGCTTTGCTGTGAAAGGCTTGCTTGCACATTATGAATGCTGGGATTCAAATGTGTAGAGGGGGACAAAAAAGCATGCTTGTTCACTTTCTCAAGAGTGAGCAGAAAAGTATCCGAATGCCCACTTGCCCCAGTCGTTGGGGTCTTTGGAAGGTGTGTAATGTGAGGGGCCTGACCTAGTCAGGGACTGAGGAAGACCCTTCGACCTGTCCCAAGACAAGTCCACATGTCACTAAAGACTCACACCATGGTTCCACTGGACCATGGTGCCTGTTATGGACTAAATTATGTTCCCCCTTCCTGATTCCTATGTTGAAGTCCTGACCTCTGATGTGAACGTATTTGGAGACAGGGCCTTTAAAGAAGTACCAAAGGTGAAATTAGGTCATATAGGACTGGTGTCCTTATAGGACGAAGAAAAGACATGAGGGAGCTCTCGCTCTGCACCTGCAGAGGAAAGGCCATGTGAACAATTTTCTGGCACCTTGATCTCAGACTTCTAGCCTCTAGAACTGCAAACGAATAAATGCCTGTTGTTTAAGCCACCCAGTCTGTGGTGTTTTTTTTATGGCAGCCAAGGCAGAGCTGGTTCTTAGGAGCTGGTGGTGGATGGGGAGAGGCCTGGGAGGCCAAGGGCTGAGGGGAAGGGCAATGCATGGACCACTGAGGCCCCTTCAAGGATCGTCCTGGAGATGGAAGGATGAGAGGGAAGGGAGGAAGTCCAGGCACCATGTTAAATGCTTGTTCCTTTGATCATAAATGGAAGGAGAGTCGAAAACCCTGTAAGAAAGCCCAGGTAGACAAAGGATCATGGATTTCTAGCCACAACTGGGAAAGGGAGTGGAGGAAGCCAGCACCACGGTCTAAAAATGATTTATCTCTTTGTGCTTCTGATTCCTCAGTTGTAAGATGGACTAGTAATAGTAACTGCCCCACTGGGATGTTATGAGTCTTAAGCAAGTTAATATTTGTAAAGAGTTTTAAAAATGTGTGTTTCTACAGACACACAGACACAGAGAACAGCCTTGTGGTTGCCAAGGGGGCGGAGGAGTAGGGGAGAGATGGATTAGGAGTTTGGAATTAGCAGATGCAAATTATTATGTATAGAATGGATAAACAACAAGATCCTACTGTATAGCACAGGGAAGTATATTCAATATCCTGTGATAAATCGTAATGGAAAAAAATGAAAAAGAATATATATTATGTATAACTGAATCACTTTGCTGTACAGCAGAAACTAACACAACATTGTAAATCAACCATACTTCAATAAAAAAAATGTTTTAAGTTATATGAAAAAATGCATTTCTAAAATAACTTAAGATAAAAAAATAAAATAGGATAAAATAGACAGGAACTAACATTTACTGAACATCTACTACATGCAGGCACCAGGCTAGACATTTTAGACACAACATCTTACTTAAGAGTGTAGGTAAATTAATGGTACAAGTTTCCTGGTGCAATCTGTGACATATTTCAGTGACATACATGAGAAAGCATAGGTATGAGGTTGTAAGCATAGCTTTATTTGCTAGTTACCCTGCTAAAGATTTTCTGTCCTAACAGCCTGAGGCAAGGGAGGTACATATTGAACATATGCTAATTAAATATTGATTCTATTGATAAAAAACAAACCAAACAACAATCAACACTTTGGGTTTCATAGAATTAAGAGAGAGATACCGATATTGTCCATTTGGTTTTTTTAGGCAGTACAATTAGTCATCAAATCTCAAAGAAGGAAGATCAAGAGACTTTGTTTACTGGGCATGGTTATCTCTTATTTACCCCTCAGCATCCTCCTACGCCTGTGATTTAGGAACCCCAAGTGACACCTTCCTGGAGATGAAAAGGGCTTGATTTTATAGAAGAGATGATCGAATATTTAGCTACTTTTGCAGAACAGAATTATCTTTTCAGTTGTACAAAGTCTCACAGGTAGGGTAATGCTTCCTCTCTTTCTTAGTAATGGTGTTATTTTTTAGCTTTGCTTTATTTTATTTTAGATTTTGTTTTGAGTTGCTTGAACTGCACCAGACACAGTTGTGTATCCCGCACATGTAATTGTGCCAGGGAGGTGGTATCGTGCTGTGAGGAGGAGAGGGAGGTCCGGGTGACCTCAGTGACTGGGTTCCTTATAAGGATACAGGGAGGGGAGGAGGGATGCATGGAGACAACAGGAAGCCCAGCTCCACCTGCACCACAGAGAAACAGCGCCCACCTGAAACCCCTGTCTCCCATCAGCCCCTGCACTCCCACCAATCAGAGTAGCTGCTGGGCCATATGCCGGGAGTAGGGTCCTGAAGACCAAGTGGGGCTGAGGGATGTCCCAGGGGAAGGGCTGGTGTGGCTGGGCAGCTGGGGTGAGACACTTAGCAACCAGGGTGGAAGTCATTCAGTACGGGAGCTCTGGGTGCGGCCGGACCAGTGGCCCCAGCTGCACAGCGTCCTGGATGTGCATGGAGGCTCCTGCGGCTCCCGCCTCCATGGAGGTGGCCACCCTGGGATGGTGCTTCCCTCCTCCTCTGCTTCTGTGCTGTCGCCTCACTGAGCCCCTCTCAGACCCATGCTCTCTGCTTTGTGTCTGAGGGTCTCTGTGTCATGCTCTGGCTCTGTGGACTGTCTCCCTGGGCCTCCCATTAGACTTAGTAGGAGTTGGGGGCATCATGTAGCATTGTCCCCAGCCCACACAGGCAGGAGGCTTGTGTCAGCTCATCTCAGTGCCCCCCATGTGCCTCTGGTCAGGTGATGACCCTTGGTGACCTGTGGCAGCCTTGTGATACTTGTGCGTAAGGAACCACTTTGGGTTGGCCCAAGTAGGGGGTCTATGGGCTTGGTAGGCACACTGGACTCCTTAGAGGGGGCAGAAGGTAACTGGGGGGGTCCCCTCCATGGCTTTGTCTGTGTGTGTATGGAAAAATTTGATTTGGAAAAAGAAGAAGTAAAGAAAGAAGGCCAAATAGGCATGTGAAAAGATGCAAAAGATGCTCTAATTATTAAACAAATGCAAATCAAAACTACAATGGGGTACTACAACATACTGGTTGGAATTAAAAAGTCTACAAATGATAAATGCTGGAGAAGGTGTGGAGAAAAGGAAACCCTCCTACTCTGTTGGTGGGAATGTAAATTGATGCAGCTACTATGGAGAACAGTATGGAGGTTCCTTAAAAAACTAAAAGTAGAGTTGCCATATGATCCATCAATCCCACTCCTGGGCATATATCTGGAGAAAACTGTAATTCAAAAAGACATATACACCCAAATGTTCATAGCAGCACTATTTACAATAGCCGAGACATGGAAGCAACTTAAATGTCCATCAACAGATGAAGGGATAAAGAAGTGGAACATATACACAATGGAATACTACTCAGCCATAACAAATAATGAAATAATGCCATTTGCAGCAACATGGATGAACCTAGAGATTATCGTGCTAACTGAAGTAAGTCAGAAAGAGAAAGAAAAATACCATATGTTATCACTTATATGTGGAATCTAAAATATGACACAAATGAATTTATTTACAATATAGAAACAGACTCAAAGACATAGAAAACAAACCTATGGTTACAAAAGGGGAAAAGGGATGGGAGAGGGATAAATTAGGAGTTTGGGATTAGCAGATATAAACTATTATATATAAAACAGATAAGCAACACGGTCCTACTGTATAGCACAAGGAACTATATTCAATATCTTGTAATTAACTATAATGGAAAAGAATATGAAAAAGAATATATATATATATATATATATACACACACACACATACATACATATGTGTATATATATATATGCAAATCACTGAATCACTTTGCTGTACACCAGAAACTAACACAACAATTTAAATCAACTATAGTTCAAAAGAAAAAAGAAAAAAAAAGAAGTCCAGAAGAAAGAGAGAAAGATGCCAAAATCTTAGCTGTGGTGGGATTACCCATTTTTTTTTCTTTGCATTTTCCAATTCTAAAATAATTTTTAATGATGATGGCTATGCATCATTGCATGTTTGCGTGAGAAACAGAGAGAGAGAGAGAAGGAGAGGGAGGGGGTGTAACAGCAAGACAGCTATTTTGACTAATGATGATGATGATATTTTTAGTTGAAGTAAATTTTAGGCAGAACAATTCTCTAAGAGAAAAAAAGCACAAGATACAAGAATGAATTCTGGGATCTTCCATAGCAGTGAAAAAACCTGGACAACATCATAGTTCTGTTGTTTTTTCCCTCAAGCAGTGTTCCTGAGAACTTCCTAAAGTGTCTGTTCTTTACAACAATTGCCTCAAGATGTGTTCCATGAGTTTGGGAAACGACCATCTGTTGGTGAATCCTTTATTTATTTATTTAATAAATATTTATTGAGACCTTACTATGTTTGAGACACTGTCCAAGACACAGAATATTTAAGAAGACACAGTCTTTGCCTTCCTGGTGCTTATACTGTAGATACAGAAGGAAAGCAGGGTACCCAGGGGTAAGACCAATATAATTGCTATGGTGACACAGACAGACACCCACCCTGCCATTCCAGGTCAAGGGCTCTGACAAGTCCTGCAGTCAAGAAATCTACTTCATTTCTCTTCATTCCATCTTTGCCAAAACTTTCCATATAACATAGTTTGACGTCTCTCAAAACATCCACCATCCACACTTGGAGAAATACTGCCTTTTAATAAATCCAATAATTCAGTCAAAGTGGACCCCAAGCGTCTCTAAAACAACTGCAGGGAAGCTCTTGTAATTGGACCGTTTGGGACCACGATGGTTTATTGCATAAGTGAGGTAGGGGAAGCTAGCCTGTTTCCCCTTCTTCCCCCTTCCTTCCTCAAATGACTGGGATCTTGAATTTTTATCTCAGAGGCCAAACCCTTCTGTGCTACAGTGAAAAATAAGACATAAATACCAAGTCGCAGTTGTGACTGAGATACATACAGCGTGCAGGCGGAGGATAGCGGAAGCGGTGTGGAGGGTGCCTCTTTGTCTAGGGACAAGGAGGAGGGTGTGGGGAGGTCCTGGGGGCCTGCGTGTTTGCAGATGGAAGCTGCACTAGACTCACTTGCATGTGGCTGATCTTTGCACTCAGAATAAAACCCACACTTGCCGTGCAGGAACTGGTCCTTCCTGTCTAGGGATGTCCTCTTGTGTTCTGTCCACTAAGCTCCAGCCGCACTGACCTCTCCAGTCTGGAATTCACTAACTAGGCTCTCTGTGGCCTTGGCCTTGCACCCTTACCCGCCATGGTGGCTCCTTCACTCCCTCAGGTCTTTTTTTTTTTTTTTTACATTTTTATTGGAGTATAATTGCTGTACAGTGTTGTATTAGTTTCTGCTGTATAACAAAGTGAATCAGCTATATGCATATGTATATCCCCATATCCCCTCCCTCTTGTGTCTCCCTCCCACCCTCCCTATCCCACCCCTCTAGGTGGTCACAGAGCACCGAGCTGATCTCCCTGTGCTATGCGGCTGCTTCCCACTAGCTATCTAGTTTACATTTGGTAGTGTATATATGTCCATGCCACTCTCTCACTTCGTCCCAGCTTACCCTTCCCCTTCCCCATGTCCTCAGGTCCATTCTCTACATCTGCGTGTTTATTCCTGTCCTGCCCCTAGGTTCTTCAGAATCATTTTTTTTTCAGATTCCATATATATATGTGTTAGCATACGGTATTTGTTTTTCTCTTTCTGATTTACTTCACTCTGTATGACAGACTCTAGGTCCATCCACCTCACTACAAATAACTCAATTTCGTTTCTTTTTATGGCTGAGTAATATTCCATTGTATATATGTGCCACATCTTCTTTATCCATTCATCTGTTGATGGACACTTAGGTTGCTTCCATGTCCTGGCTATTGTAAATAGAGCTGCAATGGTCTTCTCTTTAATGTCCCCTCCCTGTAAGGTGTCCCCCCTCACTTCCTCTAAGAGCACTCCCCTTTCCTCTCTGGAACCATGAGAATATGGAGTAATCTGTGAGTCTGCGTGCTCCCTTGTTTCCTATTTGTTTCCTGCTTCAGAGAGTCACCTCCTTGGGTGCAATTCTGTTTTGTCCCCACTGGAGAATAGAGCTTCATAGCGCTGGCCACATAAGAAGAGGCTCTGAAATATTTGCTGGGTGAATGAATGGTTGATTGGCTTCCATCCGGTTGCTGGAAGGATGAAAGAATTGGTATATAATAGGTGATTATGAAATATTTGTTCATTCATTCCCAATACTCATTATTTTTATGGATGAATATTAAGTTCTTTCTCCTGTTGCCTGGGGCTCTAAGGGGATACTGAAAAACCCAAGAGAAGAGTCAGAGCTGTTGACGGCTGGTGGCTTCAAGCCCCATTGCTCAGGAGGGTGTGGGTTGGCTCAAGGGTGATAAAGAAAAGCTCTGAGGACTTCCCTGGTGGCACAGTGGTTAGGAATCTGACTGCCAATGTAGGCGACATGGGTTCGAGCCCTGGTCCGGAAAGATCCCATATGCTGCGGAGCAAATAAGCCTGTGCACCACAACTACTGAGCCTGCGCTCTAGAGCCCGCGAGCCACAACAGCTGAGCCTGCGTGCCACAACTACTGAAGCCTGCATGCCTAAAGCCCGTGCTCTGCAACAAGAGAAGCCACCGCAATGAGAAGCCCACGCACCGCAATGAAGGGTAGCCACCGCTCGCCACAACTAGAGAAAGTGCGCATGCAGCAACGAAGACCCAACGCAGCCAAAAATAAACAAACAAACAAATAAATAAATAAAATGAAAAAAAAGAAGAAAAAAAGAAAGAAAAGCCCTGAGGAGAGGCAACCGAAGTGTTCAGTACAGTCCAGTGGGGTGGAAAGGAGGAAGGTCTTCCTCGGTGCCCAGCGCACTCTGCGGAGAAAGGCAGCTTCCTGGGCTCATGACATTTCATTGTTCTAGAACCACAATGTGAGAACAAGGAGGAGTCTTGTGGAGACTCTTGTTCAGACTTTCTTTTTTTCAGGTGTGGAATTAGAGGCTTGAGAGGTGAAGGGTCTTCCTCCTCATCACCTTGGGTCTGGACCATGAACTTCCTTGCACCTTGAGATTCCAGGTCCCAGGGGCACATCAATCACTCTTTGTTTCTTGGGGTCTAGATGCATCTCCTAAGAATTCTTTCTTAGACACATATTGTGCTCAAAACTGTTGCATCATGTCCCTTTTAATGTTATATTTTAAAAAGAAAGAAAGACTTCTTCACAATTCACCACAACCACTTTTGATCTGCCCAACAGGAATATTTTACAATTTAGTTGCAGTTTACTGGGCAAATCCCTATGTGCAGACTGCTTACAGAGAGATGAAATTGTTCTATTTTCATGTTTCCTGGTAAGACTGGGAGACAAAAGCCACCCCTTAGTTTAATTTTAAATGCTAGAAGGAAGTCAGTTTTAAGGGTAAGAAAGCTTCTTTGATTGATGTAAATAGAGTGAACTCCGATGGTTTCCTTTTAGAAGTCACAATATTATGCAATTGTAGGACGGCCAGTGTAATATGATTAAACAAACAGGCAAACAGAAAGGGGAAAGCCAGGAGGGCATGGTTTTATGACAGTTAGAGCCAATGAGGGAGTGTCCTGCTTTCAGAGTCTTACCCGTGTTTTAATTCTCCAAAGTTCACTTCTTGAATGATGTTGCTTATTTTAGGTTTACTGCTGGCACACTGATGAACAAAGCCTTCCGAGAATCTTTCACAAGTTCAGTTGCTAGCTTCCACCTCGCATCACCAACTTAGCCCTTGTCCACCTTTTTCATCGTCTACCAACACACTTTCAAGGAGAAATCTTTATGTTTACTTCTTTAAAAGGAAGCTTTGTCCAGAGTTGACATTGGACGGTTCAACATATCCCTGACGTTCTCTTTCCTGAGATCCAAACATCTGCAACTCTTTTTTTAACTTCAAACTCCTGGACTGAGCAGGCATTTCAGAAAGGATTTGCCAAATGCTTTTAAATCTTAAAAATGTGACTGGCACAATAGAAGATATCCAATAAATATTTGGTGAATGAAAATATTGGAATGTCAGTTAATGGCCTAGGTCATTGTAACCTGCCACCTCCCATAATGTTGGGATCTTGAACCAGCAATCCTTTTTTTTAAGCTTTTCTTAAGATGCCAAATTGAATCTAATTTTAAATGAAGAACAAATATCTTCTTTCCCACTTTTATGTTCAAATTCTCCACCTTGATCCTCAAAGAAGATACAAAATGAAATAAACTTTGGAATTGTGTGGAGGTTTATGATTCTGAAATAAGTGGAAGTCAGTTTTCATTTCCTGCTCAGTCTGTAATTCTCTTTTCCATACAGCCATTTCCAGATCCAAATTGCAGAAAAATATTCCAAGATATCCCCAATTCAAATACGCTCCTAAAAGCACATTTCTTTTAATGATATAGTAGTTATGTCTTTTGTTTAGAGGAGAAATCTGGATTTGTATTTCTAGAAGGTACTTTCAACAAAGATATTGGAAAGAAATAATATTTTAGAAAAATCAAAACAACTCATACACGTTTAGTATTTTTCAGATACTATTTTGGGCTGTATAAAGACTAAATCCAAAATCTATATGAAGAATGGTTGTATTGTAAACACCATAGTTTTTCAAGATGTTTGTCAGACAAAATTAAATTCTTTAAAAAATGATCTTCTTTCCTGATTTTCAAGTGATGGATACATGAAGAGGCCATGTAGCTTGATGGTTTAGGGCACTCAGGAGTCAGAAGCCTGCTTGAGAATTCTGGCTTTCCCATTTGGTAGGGGTGTAGCCATGAGCAGTTTATTTATTCTCACACTCCCTTGTTTTTTTTTCCTTCTGTAAAATGGGAACAATAGTGCATCTACGTAAAATGGTTTTTGTGAGAGTAAATGACTTAATACACATTAGATACTTAGACATAAGTTTGTGCTTTGCACAAACGAAGTGCTCAGTTAACCTTGTGAAAATTTGGCAAGTCTGGAAAAGTCCAATGGAGAAAATAAAGTCACCCATTTTCCACGACTCACAGAACCAACTAAATAGCATTTGACTTTCAGTCCTTCCCTATTCATTTTTTAACCTGTTTGAGAGTATACTATTTATACAAATGTTCATACCTTTGTTGAACTTAACATGTTACTGCACTTATTTATATTATTTAAATTATTTGTAAGCATTCTGTGCCCCTTCCATAATTTTCTTAAGTATTTCCCTATTGTTGGATACTTAGGGTGTTTCCCCAAACATCAAAACACATTAAAAAAAAAAAAACCAAACTTAGTTCTATACTTATTATATAGAGCTATCTCTAAACTATAGAGCTGTTTTACTCTCTCTGCTAGTAAAGTAACATGCATTTTAGAAAACCATACAAAACATGATGTATTAGACACAAGATTGTTAAGACATGGTGGGATTGAAATTTTACCTGTGTATTGGGAAATATGTGTTTCCTATGAGAAATAGTAATAGAGTAAGATACATTGAGCACCTTATATGTTCTTGCCCCAGAACCGATCTTAAATGCTTTACATGTATTAACTTGAACCTCATAGCCACGTCAAGAGTGGTGGTTATCTCCATTTAACAGATGAAAAAACTGAGGCACTGAAGGGTTAAATGATTTGCCCATGGGCACCACTCTAAGAATTTACAGAGATGGGATTTGAACCCAGGAAATCTATCTCCAGAAACTGCATTCCCTGCCACCTAATCTACATGGTCTTTTAATGTAGGGTTTTTATTCTGGGTATTTAATCAGGAACACTCTACGGCTGCTTACCCTTCATTAGTCTTTACTGGGAAGAAAAAAGGTCAAGCAAATTTTGGTAAACTGATACTTGTTCTGAATCTAGTGGCCAAAATTTAGACGAGCTTTCACATAACAAACTATTTAGGCGTTTGGTTTTCTGAACTCTAATTTAGAGCTGGATCAAAATATCAGCGGGTTGCTTCCCACCCTATTTTATTTTATTTTTATTTTTTTAACATCTTTATTGGAGTATAATTGCTTTACAATGGTGTGTTAGTTTCTGCTTTATAACAAAGTGAATCAGCTGTATGTATACATATATCCCCATATCCCCTCCCTCTTGTGTCTCCCTCCCACCCTCCCTATCCCACCCCTCTAGGCTGTCACAAAGCACCGAGCTGATCTCCCTGTGCTATGTGGCTGTTTCCCACTAGCTATCTAGTTTACATTTGGTAGTGTATATATGTCCATGCCACTCTCTCATTCGTCCCAGCTTACCCTTCCTCCTCCCCATGTCCTCATGTCCATTCTCTATGTCTGCATCTTTATTTCTGTCCTGGCCCTAGGTTCTTCAGAACCTTTTTTTTTTTTTTTAGATCCCATATATATGTGTTAGCATACAGTACTTGCTTTTCTCTTTCTGACTTACTTCACTCTGTATGACAGAGTCTAGGTCCATCCACCTCACTACTAATAACTCAATTTCGTTTCTTTTTATGGCTGAGTAATATTCCATTGTATATATGTGCCACATCTTCTTTATCCATTCATCTGTCGATGGACACTTAGGTTGCTTCCATGTCCTGGCTATTGTAAATAGAGCTGCAATGAACATTGTGGTACATGACTCTTTTTGAATTATGGTTTTCTCAGGGTATGTGCCAAGGAGTGGGATTGCTGGGTCGTATGGTAGTTTATTTTTAGTTTTTTAAGGAACTTCCACACTGTTTTCCATAGTGGCTGTATCAATTTACATTCCCACCAACAGTGCAAGAGGGTTCCCTTTTCTCCACACCCTCTCCAGCATTTATTATTTGTAGATTTTTTGATGATGGCCATTCTGACCAGTGTGAGGTGATACCTCATTGTAGTTTTGATTTGCATTTCTCTAATGATCAGTGATGTTGAACATCCTTTCATGTGTTTGTTGGCAAACTGTATATCTTCTTTGGAGGAATGTCTATTTAGGTCTTCTGCCCATTTTTGGATTGGGTTTTTTGTTTTTTTGATATTGAGCTGCATGGGCTGCTTGTATATTTTGGAGATTAATCCTTTGTCAGTTGCTTCATTTGCAAATATTTTCTCCCATTCTGAGGGTTGTCTTTTCGTCTTGTTTATATTTTCCTTTGCTGTGCAAAAGCTTTTAAGTTTCATTAGGTCCCCTTTGTTTATTTTTGTTTTTATTACCATTTCTCTAGGAGGTGGGTCAAAAAAGATGTTGCTGTGATGTATGTCATAGAGTGTTCTGCCTATGTTCTCCTCTAAGAGTTTTATAGTGTTTGGCCTTACATTTAGGTCTTTAATCCATTTTCAGTTTACTTTTGCATATGGTGTTAGGGAGTGTTCTAATTTCATTCTTTTACATGTAGCTGTCCAGTTTTCCCAGCACCACTTATTGAAGAGACTGTCCTTTCTCCATTGTATATTCTTGTCTCCTTTATTAAAAATAAGGTGACCATATGTGTGTGGGTTTATCTCTGGGCTTTCTATCCTGTTCCATTGATCTATATTTCTGTTTTTATGCCATAAATACTGCCTTGATTACTGTAGCTTTGTAGTATAGTCTGAAGTCAGGGAGTCTGATTCCTCCAGCTCCATTTTTCTTTCTCAAGATTGCTTTTGCTATTCAGGGTCTTTCATGTTTCCATACAAATTGTGAAATTTTTTTGTTCTAGTTCTGTGAAAAATGCCATTGGTAGTGTGATAGGGATTGCATTGGATCTGTAGATTGCTTTGGGTAGTGTAGTCATTTTCACAATGTTGATTCTTCCAATCCAAGAACATGGTATATCTCTCCATCTATTTGTATCATCCTTACTTTCTTTCATCAGTGTCTTATAGTTTTCTGCTTACAGGTCTTTTGTCTCCCTAGGTAGGTTTATTCCTAAGTATTTTATTCTTTTTGTTGCAATGGTAAATGGGAGTGTTTCCCTAATTTCTCTTTCAGATTTTTCATCATTAGTGTATAGGAATGCAAGAGATTTCTGTGCATTAATTTTGTAATCTGCTACTTTACCAAATTCATTGATTGGTTCTAGTAGTTTTCTGGTAGCATCTTTAGGATTCTCTATGTATAGTATCATGTCATCTGCAAACAGTGACAGTTTTACTTCTTCTTTTCCAATTTGGATTCCTTTTATCTTTTTTTCTTCTCTGATTGCTGTGGCTAAAACATCAAAACTATGTTGAATTATAGTGGTGAGAGTGGACAGCCTTGTTTGTTCCTGATCTTAGTGGAAATGGTTTCAGTTTTTCACCATTGAGAACGATGTTGGCTGTGGGTTTGTCATATATGGCCTTTATTAGGTTGAGGTAAGTTCCTGCTATGCCTACTTTCTGGAGGGTTTTTATCATAAATGGGTGTTGAATTTTGTCGAAAGCTTTTTCTGCATCTATTGAGATGATCATATGGTTTTTATCCTTCAGTTTGTTAATATGGTGTATCACACTGATTGATTTGCATATACTGAATATTCCTTGCATTCCTGGCAAAAACCCCACTTGATCATGGTGTATGATCCCTTTAATGTGCTGTTGGATTCTGTTTGCTAGTTTTTTGTTGAGGATTTTTGCATCTATGTTCATCAGTGATATTGGCCTGTAGTTTTCTTTCTTTGTGACATCTTTGTCTGGTTTTGGTATCACGGTGATGGTGGGCTTGTAGAATGAGTTTGGGAGTGTTCCTCCCTCTGCTATATTTTGGAAGAGTTTGAGAAGGGTAGGTGTTAGCTCTTCTCTAAATGTTTGATAGAATTCACCTGTGACGCCATCTGGTCCTGGGCTTTTGTTTGTTGGAAGATTTTTAATCACAGTCTCAATTTCAGTGCTTGTGATTGGTCTGTTTATATTTTCTATTTTTTTCCTGGTTCAGTCTCGGAAGGTTGTGCTTTTCTAAGAATTTGTCCATTTCGTCCAGGTTGTCCATTTTATTGGCATATAGTTGCTTGTAGTAATCTCTCATGATCCTTTGTATTTCTGCAGTGTCAGTTGTTACTTCTTTTTCATTTCTAATTCTATTGATTTGACTCTTCTCCCTTTTTTTCTTGATGAGTCTGGCTAATGTTTTATCAATTTTGTTTATCTTCTCAAAGAACCAGCTTTTAGTTTTGTTGATCTTTGCTGTTGTTTCCTTCATTTCTTTTTCATCTATTTCTGATCTGATCTTTATGATTTCTTTCCTTCGCTAACTTCGGGTTTTTTTTGTTCTTCATTCTCTAATTGCTCTAGGTGTAAAGTTAGGTTGTTTATTTGAGATGTTTCTTGTTTCTTGAGGTAGGATTGTGTTGTTATATACTTCCCTCTTCGAACTGCTTTTGCTGCATCCCATAGGTTTGGGGTCATCATGTTTTCTTTGTCATTTGTTTCTAGGTAGTTTTTGATTTCCCCTTTGATTTCTTCAGTGATCTCTTGTATTAAGTAGTGTATTGTTTAGCCTCCCTGTGTTTGTATTTTTTACAGATTTTTTCCTGTAATTGATATCTAGCCTCATAGTGTTGTGGTCAGAAAAGACACTTGATACGATTTCAATTTTCTTAAATTTACCAAAGCTTGATTTGTGACCCAAGATATGATCTATCCTGGAGAATGTTCCTTGAGCACTTGAGAAGAAAGTGTATTTTGTTGTTTTTGGATGGAATGTCATAAATATCAATTAAGTCCATCTTGTTTAATATATCATTTAAAGCTTGTGTTTCCTTATTTATTTTCATTTTGGATGATCTATCCATTGGTGAAAGTGGGGTGTTAAAGTCCCCTACTATGATTGTGTTACTGTAGGTTTCCCTTTTTATGGTTGTTAGCATTTGCCTTATGTATTGAGGTGCTCCTATGTTGCGTGCATAAATATTTACAGTTGTTATATCTTCTTCTTGGATTGATCCCTTGATCATTATGTAGTGTCCTTCTTTGTCTCTTGTAATAGTCCTTATTTTAAAGTCTATTTTGTCTGATATGAGAATTGCTACTCCAGCTTTCTTTTGATTTCCATTTGCGTCCTTCCTATTTTAAATTGGGTTATGGTATAACTTTGAGAAAAGACTACATTGTCTTCATATAAGCATTTCTTTCTTTTTTTTTTTTAACCAACCATGACCTTGTATTTCACAGAAGTGTACATCTCCTGTAAAGAATGTGTGCAGCTGTAAAAAATAGAGCATCGACTGTCTTTTCTTCATAGGTGTTTTCTAATCAGCCACCCGGAACAAATTTGAACAACACGCTTTCCATTTTTCTGCCTACTTCTTCAAATTGCACAATGAATAGGTCATAACTCAACATCTGTGTACACTCTTGGTGGTTATAGGTGAGTTGAGTTTGGGAAGAGACTCCACGTGCACAGATATTCAAAGGGTGTTTACTGGGGGAAAAAAGTCTTAGTTTCTCTTTCTTATAGGACTTGGCTCCTCCCAGGAGAGAGAGGCCTCGTGAGTTGGAAAATGAAGTCACAGAGAATTTGCAAGGGACAAGGGACAAAATGAAACAGAAAAATAGGAAATGACACGACAGAAGATCTTGTTCTCTTCTCTTACTAAAAAGTCTATCTTGAACTTCAGTGTTTCTGGAAGAGGTGTGTGATTATTCTGGTCAATTTATTTCACGGCTTAGCCTCATAAAAAGTGGTTATTGCCCTGGAGGATGCTGGCCTTTTCTCATTCTTTTCATTATTCTTCCTTAATGCATCATTTTGAGCCACAAGCCTCTCTCTTTGTCCTTCCCTAAATTTTCAAGGAATTGAATGAAGTTTTTACAATTATGACTCCAGTTAGAGGTTATTTAGAAATTAGAAATGAATCCAAATGTACACATCTCTAGAAAGTTTACTTTATTCTTGTAAAGGGCAGGGTTGCAGAATATGATTTGCTTATTGAAAAGACTAGAAAATGCCGGGTTTCAGGAACATTCCATTTTAGAAGTATTTTCTTGAAAAAATAAGCAGACTTACGCTAAATGTACAGTCCTAGCTTTTAGGAGAACTTCCTTCCTTAAAATGAGCTTTTGCCTATTTGGCCCTATTTTATTTTCCTATGTTTATTTAAATAGAGACAAGAATTACCCATATTTTAACAGTCATCGGAAGGACAGATCTTTTTACTTGCAAAAGGCCATCATAATTTTGTAAGGTGATAAGACACTGGGGGGGAAAAACAATCACTTTGAATTAATTTGCATATGAAAGAAGAACAAACGTAACTTGAAAAGGCCTCTTATTACATCTGAAAGGCAGAAATGGGGGTTAATTCTCAAATGCTTAGTCCCAATAAGTCTCTCTAAGATCTGGGTTTTGCTCCTAGCTTTTACGTGCACAAAGGCTTTTAGGCTGCACTCTGGGCCGGAAGCTGCGGGGTGCTCGCAGGGACCCTGCCAAGCGCCCTCTTACTCCCAGGGCAGGGCCTGGCATTCTTGCCGCCGAGGGGCAGTCGTTTTCAGGCAATCCTTTTCTTTTCCTGCAGCTGCAGCAGGTGCTGCGCTTGGTCCCGGCTGCTCTGGCATTTCCTTATATCCAATAGCGTGGTCTCCCTCTGAGGCGCCCCACTCTTTTGGGGCCCTTTTATTCGTCTTCCCGGCATGGCTTCCAGATGCTTCTCCCATTCACCCCAACGCGATGTTTCTGACCATCTCAAGTCCATTCTCTGACGATCCTGTTTGGAGAGCATCTTCAGGATCCGCGCTTCCAGGGCCAATATAGAAGCACCATTTGCCTGGAGTGCCACCGCCTGGCCGAAACGGGAACGACCTCCGCCCATCGCCGAGGATCAACTTGGAAAGTTGCTGAGGTCGCTTTTCTAGTTTTTGTACAATCCTCATCCTTACCCACTTTCTGTAAAGTGACTATGATGGATATTCTTCCTTACTAATGTAGGTAGTTTTCTTCTGAATAACTCTACACATTTCTCTTGCAATAATTTGAGTTTAAAGATACTGAAATAAGAATCTGCACCATCAACTAAAAATCATATAAATTGTATTATTTATAAATGGGTGGATATGATATGCTTTGGTGATGTAAAAATACAATAACAGGACCATTCAGGAAATATTCTTTTTTTCACCTATTTTTTCAGCATTCTGTCTATGTTGGGATAGATCTAAATGGAAATGGCTCACCCCCCATGGTAGCCAAATCACCTGGCATCACAGCTGGTTGATGGCCAAGTCATAGCATTGACTTTACAGACCCAGTCTCCAGAATGAACTGGATTGGAAGGTTTTAAGAAGTGTGTACACCCCAGAGTGTGTGTGTGGTGTGTGTGCACATGCTTTGTGAGTTGACCCCCTGGGGTGCTAAAAGAAAATTTAGGAATTCTACTTATATTTATTTTGTATCTCAAACTTCAACATTTCTATTTTATAATATATGTAAAACTATTAGAACAGTTGTTGTAAATCATTTACAAATCAGCATTTTAAAAGGTATTAAGAGTGTGGGTTAAATGTCTTATTGATAGAAGTTTGTGACCAAAATGCATTAACAATTTATATGTCTAAAAATGCATTACAATTAAGGATGATTTCAAAACAGTCCTAACTGGCATTACAAGACAACATAATGGATATCCAGGCAGTTGGAATGGGGCCTGGCCTGCAGGTCCTGTAGCCAGCCTCTCTCTCTGGGTGGGGATCTAGAATGAGGTTAGACTCAGAAGGGGGTTCTGAACCTGCCTCTGACAGCCTCATTATGAAACCTGGGTAAATCATCTCACAACCGTGAGGTTTCTCCCTTGCTACACAAATGTGTAAAGAGAATCAGCTAAGTGTTGGGCACCAGATGGGGTGGGTGGTTTGAAGATAATAGGTGACAGGAGATGGCGCTTATCTTGAGGCGTTTGCAGTCAAGGCTAACTTTTGGTTGAACTGAAAAGTTATATGAAAGTACAAAATAAAGGTACAAGCAAGATTAAAAGGAAAGGATCTAAAATGCCTAAAAGAAGATGAATTATAGAGACCTCTCAAGCTCTTGAAGACCCTGCATTTGCTTACAGAAGTTTGGTGCCCTCTGTGTAGAATATCCTTACCAATTAAAAAAATTAGAACGGAAAAAACTCTAATTCGGAAAAACACATGCACTCCAATGTTCATAGCAGCACTATTTACAATAGCCAAGACATGGAAGCAGCCCACGTGTCCATCGACAGATGAATGGATAAAGAAGATGTGGCACATATTTACAATGGAATATTACTCAGCCATAAAAAGGAATGAAATTTTGCCATTTGCAGCACCATGGATGGTCCTAGAGATCATCATACTAAGTGAAGTCAGTCACACAGAGAAAGACAGATATGATTTCACTTACATGTGGAATCTAAAATATGACACAAATGAACAGAAACAGACTCACAGACATGGAAAACAAACTTATGGTTTGCTATTATGCTATTATGGTTACCAAAGGGGAAAGAGGGTGAGGAGTGATAAAGTAAGAGTTAGGGATTGGTAGATACAAATTACTATATAAAAAATAGATAAACAGCAAGGACCTGCTCTATAGTACAGGGATCCTTATGACTCAATTATCTTGTAATAACCTATTATGGAAAAGAATCTGAAAAAGAATATATATATATATATATCACTTTGCTGTATACTTGAAACTAACACAACATTGTAAATTAACTATACTTCAATTAAAAAATAAAATAGTAGCACACACAAAAATGAGAATCTTGTGTGATAAATCTGCATTATATCTATCTGTGACTATATCTTTTTTTTTTTTTCCCAAAAAGTGGTTGGAGAAAACAGGATTAATGATCCAAGGGCTGAATTGCCATTTCTCAAAGATCATTTTTGTTATATGTTTGGACAAAGAAACTAGAAACTCCAGTTCTAAAAGGATAAGTGGGAATATTTTAATATGCAGCCCTGGCTTTGGAATGGTGATGTAAATTGCTCTTCAAGTGACAGCTTTGATTAAACTCTAAAACCAGTATGGTCCCACTGACGTGACCCAAAGCACTGTACTGGACAGAAATCTTGTCTTATTTTAAGAGAAAGGCAAAAGACAAAGACCTGTGTTTTTCATTTACCTATGACTTGCTGACAGCTGTCAAATTTATTATTATTTTTATTTTAGATTTGAAAACAGAGGCTTCCCTTTGAACAGCTTGAGGTCAGGATATTTTATTGGTATTGGATCTTGTCTGCAGTGAATAGCAAGTTCCTCATCACATGGGTCATTTGGTGACTGTGTGGGTGAGAGAAATTATAATTTGACCATGATTTGGAAATGTTCTGGCAGTTTCCAAGAGACGCAGTTTCTGGAATCACTAAAGACGTAGTGTGTCATTTGCTTTGCAAGAGAGTATGTGGGTGGCCAAAAGTTGAGGGGTGGAGAGGTAACATCCCAGGCTGAGGAATCTCACCTGGCTCTTGGTCTACCTTCTCCTATTTCTGAGGAAATGCTATTCGTTGTTCCTGCCTGCCTGGTTTTGCCACGCATCTGGGCAAGGCACCCAGCTAAACTGGGCCCTCTTTCCTCATCTGTGAAATCTGGGTTTGCGTGCATTGAGAGGGCAGCATGATTCATCCAAGAAACCTCTAGCGACAGGGCTCTAGGGTTTTATCTGCCCTGGTGGGGATGAATATTAGTCAAGCCTTTTGAGGGCACCATTTGGAAGCATGAATCACATGCCTTGTTAGCCACATGCACGCTTTCTGACCCAGCAGGTCTGCCTCTAGGAATTCGTCCTAAGGAAATAGTCTAGTGATGGAGACAGAGATTCATGTACATGCTCATTTACTCCCAAAATTTTAAGACAAGCTAAATGTTTAAAAGTAAGGGCATTTCTAAATAAATTAAGTCAACTTGTTCAATGGAATATTGTGTAGACTTTACACATTATGTTTCAAAGCATATTAGCACAACAAGTGTTCATTATATAAAATTATGATTGTAAAAAGTAAGACAGAATGTCGAATTGCACAGTACTAATTTTTCATCAAATAATTGAGACATACATTGGTATTTAAAAAGTCTGGAATAAAAACAACCACATGAGAACAGTGCTCCTAGGTGATTTAATATTCTTATTTTTCCCCTGAATTTCCAAATTTTCTTCAATGAATATGTATTTTTTTATAATTAGAAAAAACACAAAGTAAAATTCCAAACTCAAAACAACATGGAGTTTGTGGTTTGATCACCTTTGTGACTAGTGTGATTGTGGACGTTTCTGGGACTCAGAGGAAGAGTAGGAAAGTGCTGTAGACCATGGACTCTAGAACCAGACTACCTGGGTTCAAATTCTGGCTGCCCTTCATCTTGTTTGTGTGGCTGGAGTGATCCCCTTAGCCTCTCTGTGCCTCGGTTTCTTCAACTGTGAAGTGAGGATAGTAGTAGTACCTGATGAGAGAATTAAAGGTCAACATATGTAAATCCCTGACCCATACCAAGTACTCAATGAATGTTAGTTATTATCATTAACATCTGTAAAGTGGAAAAACTAATATTAATTCAATAAATGTTTATTGGGCACCTACTCTGTGCCAGGCACTGTCCTAGGTGCTGGATATGCAGCAGTCTAGGAATGATCGATGTGGCAATGACTCTGCTCTCATGGATCTGTGTTTTAGTGGGGAAGACAGACAACAACAAATAAACAGGGGAGTTAGAGTGTTCAGAAGAATAATGAGAGAAAGAATGGGAGAGGTGTATTCCTCAGGGAGGTGTTGGATAAAGTAACATTGAGAGAATGAGTGAGCCTGGGGTGAGCTAATCGGGTATATGGATGAAGAACAATAGGGGCAGAGTGAAAAGTCAGTGCAAAGGTCCTGAGGTATGCTCGGCTTGTTTAAGGAACAGTAAGGAAACTCTATAAGATAGTTATCCCCAAAGCAGACTCTGAGACAAGGATTCAAGTGCAAGTAGACTGCTTGGAAGGTGATCCCAGAAAGATGGATCCCACAAGTGGGGAAGTGAGATAGGGAAGGGAAGGAAGAAAATCTGAGGGGCATTAATGAGTGAGCTGTCACTGGAGACAACTGGTCAGGACCACAGGGAGTGTCAAATACGCCCTCTGTGTTGTGCCACCTGAGGGATGAGGAAACAGGAGTATCGAGCCTCCAAATCCAGTCTGTCGTTAGCCGAGGGCTGGCTTTCGCTGAGTACGGGCCCCTCACACCAGAGAAATCACCAGAGAAAGCACCAGAGAAAGCACTGAAGCCGAGAGTCACAGGTTCTTACAACAGGAAGTCATCACCCGGGCTGAGGAGCTGAGTACTGAGGGATGGATTCTGGATATTGCCAGCATCTGCCACAAAAGCCATTGTAGCTACAGTGGAACCAGCAAGGCTGACTGTGGCAGGAGTTCCACCCAAAGAGGTAAGGGATGGGGGTGTGGATCAGTTAGGGTGCTGTGGGCCATTGTAAAGAATTTTATTCTGAGTAATATGAGAGTCATTGTAGAGTTGTGAGCAAAAGAATGGCATGATCTGACTTGTTCTAGAAGGACAGTCTGGGTTCTGCGTGGAGAGCAGCGTGTTGGAGGGCAAGTGGGTGGAGAAGTGGGGACACTGTCGGGGGTAACAGTCAAAGTCCAGGTCAGGGAGGATTGCGATTTGAACTTGAACAATAGGCATGAGATATACTTTTGGATCCTGGATATATTTTAAACAAAGAGTCAAGTGAATTTGCAGACGAATTGGATGAGAAGTGAAAGAAAGACAGGAATCAAGGAAACTCTAAAGTTTTGACCTGAGCAACTGGTAGAACAAAGTAGCCATTTTTCAAGATGGTGAGGATGGCGGTGGGTGGTGATGATGGGAGGGGAAGAGTGAGAAAGAGGAGTTTGGCTTTCATTTATTCAATTGGAGGCATATATTAGTACTCTATCTCATCTTTTTTTTTTTTCTGGGAATTAAAAGAATCAGTACAGTGTTATGAGCTCTCAGTAAGTATTACTTTCCCTACCCTATTCATTTTCCCAGCTTACTTTTTGTATAGGTGTCCTATGGTCACAATAATGTTGTGTCACAAACAAAAGTCTCAGCTTCATACGACAAAGAGGGTTTATTTTGCATCTTATGTCCGGGGATCAGGTGGCCTAATCAAGGCTCATCTGATCTTGGCTGGGCTTACTCATGCATCTAGGAATTGGCTGGAGTTCAGTTGATCCGGGCTCAGCTCTGCTCCTGTGACTCTCATCCTCCTTGTGGGACCAGCAAGCTAGTCTGGGCTTGTTTCTTCAAGAAGGCAAGTGGAAACACATGAAGCCTCAGAAAGGCTCATACCTGATACATCATCACTCCCATGTTTGTTCCGTTGGCTAAAGCAAGTCACGTGGCTATCCCTAAAGCCAAGAGACAGCAAAACATATTCTGCCTTAGTGTGTGTGTGTCTGTGTGTGTGTGTTGCTCGTGGTGGTGGGAAGTGAATATTTGTGAACAATAATCTAAGTAATAATCACCCTCTTCTTGATGAATATTAATAATTCTTCAACATGCAAAATATGTTAACCCTATTCAAAGATCCCCAAAGTATCATCCAGTCATGGTCAAGACTTGAAGGTCAAGATCTCATGATCTACATCAGGGCCAGATGTAATTCCTCTTTCTTGGAGGCTTTAAAGAACAAGTTGATCCCTTCTCTCTACACATATACAAAATAATACAGTGAAACAGACAGGATAAGCACAGTAAATATGTCCATCTAAAAGAGGGAAGAATGGCCGTCATTGGTCCTTAGCAATTTTAAAGTCTTGCTTGGCAAATGTTTCCATGCCCTACGACATTGGGGGTTGGTGAGTTTTCCCTGATTAACACCAGATTCAGTTCACTGGGTGTGGTTCCTCATTCCATTGTTCACTATGGCTCATGGCTATGTTCTCTGAGCTGTCCTCTCTTTTGCATCCCTTTTCTGGGACACTTCTGAAGAGGACTTTGGAAAACAAGCTATTTTTGGTGACTCAGAAACTTTCTTGGTCTACTTTCTGTTAGGAGAAAGTTGGAGGCTGAGATGGTTAATTTTACAGGTCAACTTGGCTAGGCCACAGTACCCAGATATTTGATTAACCATTATCCTAGATGTTTTTGTGAATATATTCTGTAGATGAGATTAATATTTAAATCAGTACACTTTGGGTAAAGCAGATTGCCCTACATAATGTGGATGGGCCTCATCCAACTAGTTCCTTAGTAGGAAAAAGGTTGACTTCCTCCAGAGAAGAGGGAATTCTATCAGTAGACAGCCTTCAGACTCAAGCTGCAACACCAATTCTTCCCTGGGTCACCAGCCTGCTGGCTTATCATACAGATTTTGGACTTGCTACTTTCCAAAATCATGTGAGCCTGTTACTCAAAATAAAGGATCTATCTATCTATCTATCTATCTTTCTATCTATCTATCTAGCTATCTAGCTATCTAGCTATCTAGCTATCATCTATCTTCTGTCAAGAGATTCTACTGGTTCTGTTCTTTTAGAGACTGGTACACAGTCCCAGAAATTTTTCTGTGTTTTGAACAATCACTTTTACCCCTGGTTGCCAACACTTTGTCTATGTGGCTGCCTCGAAAATGTTGTGTGTCTTATATATATTTGGCTGCAGTCTACTCCATGCACCAAAAACCACACACATAATTCATTTTGAGATATTCATCTCTCAATGTACTTACTGCTCTTATAGTCACATCAGGCTGCCCTTGCACCCCACCCTACGTTTTCTGAAAGTCTTTTTGTCCAACTGAGAAAGTACATCAGACTTACAAAATTCATAACAAAAGCTCTTACATCCATATGCTTAATTTGGTTTTTACTCTGAGGCCAGGTCTTACTGGGGGCGTTGTTGGATTAATCATTGTTGCCAGTCTGTATCCTGATTTGAAAATATTTTGCTACCCGGAAAGGCTGGAAATGAGAGACACTTTTATTTTCTAACTCAGTAAGTTCTGAATTCCTATATTCCCTCCAAATTCTGCTTGTAGACTGGCTGGTTCTTCCTGATCTCATTTCTTTCTTGAAGTAACTCATCACATGTGCTAAAAGCAACCAACTCACACTTTTGGTATTTTGCCTGGAGATCTCTTTGTCCAGGTTCACAAGTTCATTAGGTACATTTTCCATTTTCTACTCCCACCATGCATCATCACTATTTCAGCCCCCTAAAACTGTTTTCTAACCATTTTCTTACCTTCTTTATGTTTCTCAACCTCTTGCCACTCATCCCTCAAACCCACTCAACATACCTTGGGTTTTGTTAGAATAGCACTCCAATTCTGGTACCAATTTTTGTTCTGGTTTTGTGTGGCCAAAGCAATGCTGTGTAAGAGGCAACTACCGATTCTCAGTAGCCTACAACAGTAAGCATTTATTTAACTCATGCATCTTGGAGTCAGCTGGGGATCAGCTAATCTAGGCTGGGTTTGGCCAGGCAGGTCTGATGATTTCGGCCAGGTTTACTCACACATCTGGGGGTCAGCTAGTGATGAACTGACTTGTGGTTGGTTCATCTGGGGCGGTTCAGCTCTGCTCCATGTGTCTCTCCTCCTCCCCTTTGGCCAGTCAACTGTCCAGCCTAGCGGTCTAGTTTCCTGCCAGTGGCAGAAGTAAAAGAGGGTGCATTGAAACACGTGAAGTCTCTTTTTTTTTTTTAACTTTATTTATTTATTTATTTATTTATTTTTTGGCTGTGTTGGGTCTTCGTTTCTGTGCGAGGGCTTCCTCTAGTTGCGGCAAGCCGGGGCCACTCATCATCGCGGTGCGCAGCCCTCTCACTATCGCGGCCTCTCTTGTTGCTGAGCACAGGCTCCAGACGCGCAGGCTCAGTAGTTGTGGCGCACGGGCTTAGTTGTTCTGCAGCATGTGGGATCTTCCCAGACCAGGGCTCGAACCCGTGTCCCCTGCATTGGCAGGCAGATTCTCAACCACTGTGCCACCAGGGAAGCCCGAAACACGTGAAGTCTCTTAAGGCTGAGGCTCAGGATTGGTACTCATCTCTCCCGGTTCCATTGATGAAACAAGGCAATGAATAAACTTAAAGCCAAGGGATAGGAAATATACTCCACCTTTTAATAGAAGGATGGAGAGTGAATACGTCTGATCAATAATCTAATCTTTCCACTCCCCAATCATTCCAGTGATGCTGTGTTTCTATAAAATGTTTCACCAGAATGTCCAGTTGAATGGTCCTGTGTGGGTCTGACTTAGAGTTAACCAGAAGAGAAATGTGTGTAATTTTTGAAAGGCAGTGAAGTAGTGGCCATTACTCTCTGAGGTCTTTGGAGAATCTGGACGTGGAGGTGGGTAGACGCAGAGGTCCTGTGGGTTTCAGTCATCATCTCCCTTCTCTGCTCCCCGCCGGCTCTTGACCCTGACCACTGGCTTTCTCAGGCTCTTGGCTGCAGAGGTGATAGCTGCCTTCTCCCCAGATCTGCCTCTGTGCTCTCATTTTAGCAGTGTGAAGATTGACTCTCAAGTTGATGGACTGGGGTCTCCAACACTGATCATCACCACCCCGCCCAACGTTGGCTTAACTCAGCTCCTCCCACAATCGTGGAAGGTCTAATTCCTGTAATTCCTCTATCCCGTGACACTCACAGCGACCTTGCTCCCCTGCCTGAGTCCCGCCCAACTGAAACAGCCCACAAGCCGTCCACAACGCTATGCTCTCTCCATTCCCATGACTCAGCCATGGACCCCGTGTCCTTGTTCTGCCTCTTAACTGCTCAGCAGAGGACTTCCCTGGCGGTCCAGTGGTTAAGGCTTCCCCTTCCAATGCAGCGGGTGCAGGTTCGATCCCTGGTCGGGGAGCCAAGATCCCACATGCCTTGTGACCAAACACCAAAACATAAAAACAGAAGCAATATTGTAACAAATTCAATAAAATGGTCCGTATCAGCTGCTAAAAGCTCAACACCTAACTCTTAAATGCTCCCTCCTTTTCTGAAACTATCCTCCACCCAGGTCCCTTTATTTTTTTAATTTAAAAAAATTTAAAAAAAAATTTTATTGAAGTATAGTTGATTTACAATGTTGTGCACAGCAAAGTGATTCAGTTATACATACATATATATATCTATTTTTTTCTGATTCTTTTTCCTTATAGGTTATTACAAAATATTGAGTATAGTTCCCTGAGCTATGCAATAGGTCCTTGTTGGTTATCTATTTTATATATAGTAGTTTGTATATGTTAATCCCAAACTCCTAACTTTTCCCTGCCCCCCCCCCCATTTCCCCTCCTATGTCCCTTTAAATAGTCTCCTGCTCTCTGCTTCCCATGGTTCATCAAACCAAGACAATACCCGTTTTGTAGTGGATTCCAAAGTGTTACTAGGTCATTTCATCATTTTACATCTGTATCTTTCAGCAGGACCTCTGGGGACAATGAAAACCCAGAGCAGTGACAGCGTGAGTTTCAGGCTCTGTGACGGTCACTAGGAAGCCACTCGGGCACCAGTTAGGGCCTTGCAGAGTCCCCTAGGGAACAAGTGGCTTTGGATTCCCCAGAAGCTGGGCTGGAGCGGGATTACACTCACTCCCACGCTTCTTTGCCTAAATGAGTTTCGCTTTTCCTTTGAATAACAGGGAGGTTTTGTCACAAATAGGTGGGATTATACAATCCAGGTACTTTAAAAACAAATCAATGTATAACTTAAATTTCTAAATAAAAAACAGACCTTTTCTAAGTAGCCACGTTGTGGGCTTACACACTTACCCGTAGGAAACCTCGCAGCAAGTCTCAGTACCTTTTCACAGGCCTCGTTTGGAATCTAGTAAGTGACGGCAACTCATCCCACGTAAAGATGAGCTGGATCTTTTGAAACAACCAGAAGTCAGTTAGTGATCAACTTGATGAATAAAGGGAGTTGTCGGGGTGAGTGAAATTACTATATAAATAAAAAGGTGGTTCTGAAAAGCCACGTCAAAGAGGTTCTTGAGAGCTGTCTTGATCCCTTCACGTTAACCCTGGAAAAAGGTCACAGTCTTTCAGAGAGACAGCTCTGAAGAGGGATACATGAATTTAGAGGTTAAATCTTGGGATTTAAAATCGTTCAGGTTTTCTCAAGCCTGAGACCTCTATTGTATTTTTATTCGTAGGTCTTATTGGTTAAAAACCATTATTGAAGATTCTTATACCTCAAACTAATATTCCCTTCACACTGCTCCTGACAATTATTGTTTCCTTTCCTAGCAAAGTTTAAACAGGCTGATTTGTCCTGGAGGGAATTAAAGGATATGATCAACAAATAAGCACATGCTGAAAGAAAAATGGATAGTTTTGCCTCTTCTGACTTTGGAAGTGACTTGCAGCTTTGCTGGCCAATCTTTCCAGCAAGGTGGATTTTTTTTTTTTTTTTTTTTTTTTTTTTTTTTGCAGTTGAGCTTAATCAGTGCATCACTGAGACCCCCATCAGCAAAACAGAAATGATGAGAAGTTGATATGAAACTGCTTTTGCAGGTACGAAACGGACAAGTATTGGTGATTTAATATGGTTAAGCTAATATTTCCACTAGTTTCCTGCCTATGCTCCCCCCCAGGCAAACCCAGCTGGAGCGCAGTGGGCAGGCGAGCCCAGCCTGCAGAGCTGAGCAGGAGAAGGGGGCTGAGGGTCCACTCAGAGGCAGGAAACTTGGAAGAAATGTCCAGAGCATCCCTGCCAGATGAAGACCGGGAAAGACGTCGACAAAAAGAGCTTCTTGGAAAGACAGGACCACGACCTGGTCAAAGCGCCATTGCAGGTAAATTCCTTCCCTCATTCCCTCCATGTGCTCTAAGAGCCATTCTTCTAAGTCCTGGTGGCTGCAGGTATTGGAGGATCAGGTCCACTGGGGCCACACGACTCTGGGCAGCAGACTGCGGTGTGGACACAATGGTAGGGGTGGACCTTCTGTTATCCTTACACAAGGTCTTGGTCGTTTGACATCACAAGTATAACTTAAAATATTTCTTATGTCCGAGCTGTATGACTGAGGGGCTGTTTACCCAGTGTGATTTGAGGAGGTATTATAGGTTGAATTGTGTCCACCAAAAAGATACACTGAAGCCCTAACCACCCCCGCCCGCCCCCCCCCCCCCCCCCCCCCCGCCCAATACCTGTGAAATTTACCTGATTCAGAAACAGGGTCTTGGCAGATGTCATCACATGGAAGTGAGGCTGTACTGGGTTAGGGTGGGTCCTAACCCAATAGCTGGTGTCCTTAAAAGAAGAGGGAAATTTGAACACAGAGAGACACAGACTCACAGGAGTTGCCATGTGACAACAGAGGCAGAAATTGGTGTGATGTGTCTACAAACCAAGGACCATCAAGGACTGTTGGCATCCACCAGAAGCTGGAAGAGGCAGGAAGGACCCTCCCCTAGATTCTTCAGAGGGAGCTCCGCTCTGCCGACACCTTGATGTCGGACTTCCGGCCTCCAGAACGGGGAGGGACCATACTTCTGTTGTTTTAAGCCCCCCCAGTTGATGATCATTTGTTATGGCAGCCCGGGGGGGGGGGCGCTCATCCAGGAGGTATCTAGCAAAGGTGATTGTCTGAGAGAATTAACACCTGGGTAGCTCTGGGCCTGCCCCCCAACTTCCAGATTCTTCCCTCTGTTCCTCTCCTCCGGGGTCCCCCGTGTCTGAAACAAGTGCTACTAACAGAGCTTTCCATTCCAGAGGGCAGGTGGAAGGCCTATCAAAAGTCTCAAGTAGTCAAAAAACTCCACAGGGTATTTTAAAGAAAGACAAGAAAAGGAAACAGTTCCCTCCCTCCCTCCCCCCACCCCGCCCTTCCTTCTGACCTTTTGTAAACTTCCTTCAATTCTTCCTCCCTTACCTGTACGTTATTGGTTGACAGGGGTGTTAGACAGACATTAGGAAGCAGTTTGTTCAGGCTCTCATTTGATCTTTAAAGGTTTACTGGTTTATTGTCTATATGCCTTCAGGGAGTAGGAAAGCACACTGCAATCCTCTTTCCTTCTTTTTGGAATGTGTCTCTGTTACATTATGACAGAATGTTCTAACTGGGCTGGGCTGATTTTATGCTCCTTTCAACACTATGCAAAAAAGTGTAAAGAATGGGTGGGAACTGAGTCCCAGCTGGTATGAATTATTGGCTATCCTTCTCTTTTCTTCAGAAACTGTTGTTGGTCTTTTTTACAAAAAGCAACACCTAGATCTTCCCATGTAACTCTGTCTATCCCTGTCCTCTGTGTATATCTTGAGAGCCATTGGGCTAACTGAAGGGAAGCTCATTCCAAATTAGCCAAGCGGGGAGGAAATAGCCAGCTAGTCTGACAGGATAGAGTAGAAGTCAGTTGGTCTCAGCCAGCATTTCTTAAGGGGGTGCTTCTTCATGTTGGGTGAGACATTTCTTGCTGGTGCAGAATCATCCCAAGCATGGCCTCAGCCAGTAAATACAGGTAGGAACCCCCAATTATTGTGACAAGTAAAACCCACTCCCCGTCACATGCACACGCTTTATCTCCGAAAGTCATCTGTCGCAGATGCTGTTGGTGTCCTTGGATGTCATCTCTGACACAAACGGCTGCTTATTGTGAACACGTGAGACTTCCTGCCTGCAGGCTTGTTGCTGGACGACTACAGAGTCCTCTCAGATGCACGGAACAACCGGAAATGCTGGAGCGTTCCCCTGCTGGCTGTAGATCAGCGGTGGATGCCCCAGCTCCTCACCCTTGGTTGGGCGACCTGGAAGCATGCTGTCCACCATCTTCCAGAAGCCCCCAGTGTGCCTGGGCTCCAGCTGCCCACGTGGCAGCTGACTCCTAACACGCTTGTATTAGTTTCCTATTGCTGCTGCTACAGATTTTCATGCCTTAGTGATTAACACAACACATATTTATTATCTTATGGTTTTGGAGGTTAAAAGTCAGAAATGAGCTGAGGATCAAGGTGCCGGCAGGTGCATCTGGAGGCTGTAGGGGAGAATCCATTTCCTGGCCTTTTCCATCTTCTAGAGGCTGCCCACACTCCTTGGCTTGTGGTCCCTCCCTCTAACGTCAAAGCCAGCACCATCGGGCTGAGTCCTTCTCCTGCTACCATCTCTGGTTCTCTCTTCTACTCCCTCTTCTCCTTTTAAGGACCCTTGTGGTTACTTTGGGCCCACCCAAATAATGCAGGATACTCTCCTTATCTTAAGGCTAGCTGATTAACAGACTTAGTTCCATCTGCAACTTTAATTCCCCTTTGCCTGTAATCCAACATATGGACAGATCTCAAGATGCAGACATCCTTGGGGACCATTATTCTTCCTACCAGAGCACCCTTTATTGGCTTCCTCTCCTTCTCTGTCTCACTATCCCATTTCCCTATTGGTCTTTCTTGGGACCATCTCCCAAATTAACTACTTGCACTAGAAGTCTTATCTCATAGTCTGCTTGTGCAGAAATCCAAGCCAAAATGCTGTCTAAAAGGGAATTTTAGACACTCAGAACCACTGGCCTGGGGACTCCAGTGCATCATCAGGACTTAGTTTCCCTGTGTCCCTTGGCTATTCCTCTCAGCACCTTTGTCACAGCTGGCACAATGGCTAAGGTAACTCCAACTAAGCCAACAACCTTCCAGATTCAATTCTATGGGGAAAGAGTAGCTTCTGTTCACATTGTGAGATAAATTCTAACTTGACTTCTTTAGGTCATGAGTCTATCCCTCGCCTGATCCTTAAGGCTGGAGGACTGTTGTGTTTTACTTGGCTAAGCCCGAGTTGCATCCTCTACTCCTGGAAATGAGGGTTGAGCCTCACCCAGGCTTCATGGACTCAGAGTGGAGTCTACTCAACGAGGCAGCAATGAGTGCTGGAATGAGTGCCAATAACAATGAGTGCCAATAACAACGAGGCAGCAATGAGTGCAGCAATGAGTGCCAATAACAAATATCAACTACATCTCGTCTCTTCTTTCTTCTTCTTTGCTCCCTCTTCAAGCCCCGCCACATGGGGGTGCATGCACCTGTGCTTGTATGACACAGGACGCCTGAGTGGGGCCTAGGGAACATCCAGTGAATTTCATAGATTGCAAAACTGAGGGCAAAACAAATGCAAGGAATTGCTGTTGGTTGCACACCAGCATTGTCAGTCCCCCTTGAGAACACCTGTCTCCCGATTCTAGACCCTGCGACCTGTCCACCACAGTCTGACCTCTTCCAGACTGTAGCCTTTTGTAGCTCAGGTCAATTTTGTATTAAAAATGGATACATTTGAGATGATAGTGGGAGGTATCTCCCTGTTAGTAATTTATGTTCATTTGTGTTTATTTGTTTGCTTTTATCCTTGCCCCAAATACACTTTTGTTGCAGGGTGCATACACTGGTGACATGGTGTAGAAGCAAATTGAAATGTGCATTCAACAGACCACATGAAACATAGTCAGCGTGCTTTGTGATATGGATGTGATGGCTAATTTCATATGGCACTCAAGAAATGTGGCTTTTATTATGACAATGATGGTGGTGGTGATGATTAATAATAAACGACTTTAACAAGAAAAATGTCTTACAACTTCAGAAACTGCAATACGTTAGATATTCATGTGGAGATAGAGAATCTCCTTTGGAACCCTTAGATGATTACATTCTTTTCCAGGAATTAACACCAGGAAATAGAGATGAGTTCCCTCCTTGCATCATTTATAATATGCATTGCAAATTCATGAAGCAGAGTTGTGAGAGGAAAGTTATTCCTCTCTCTGAAATATATTAGATCAGCTGTAAATCAGTTCAGTATTTCTTGGGCTTAATTCTATGTAGACTTCTCTCCGATCTTGAGTATTTTCTAGAATCTCTACTACATGGTTATCTCCTTTAGGTCACTCATTGTGTCTCTCAGTCTTAATTTTAGGTGAGACATTTAGCCAACTGCTTCCTTGAGCTGCCTTTTTAAAACAAAAATAAAAATATAAACCTAAACCAAAACCAGAACCAGAAACAGCTTTCCATCCAGCCCCCTTGAAATAACCCCTAGGACTCTGGGGAGGGGTGTGAGAGAGTGTGAACCTGTGGGTTCACATGATTTTGGTTGGCTACATGAACATGCACGGAACATTTACAAGTGATGACTGGAAGTCAAAGCTTCTATAAACTTTTCCCATTCTCCTTGCAATGGCAAACACCACTGTGGGGTAGAGAGAAATTTGCACTAAGAGCTGGCAGAGTGAAGGTGAGCAGAGATGGACATTGGACCATTGGACGTTGGGCTGGGACTGGTGTGGTGATGGTGGTGGGGAAGGCATGTGACCAAGTGGGGGAATATTTTACTTTGATCTTATTTTCTTTCTGTTTTATTATCTTTAGGTTGGTTGAGTGTAAAACTCATAAATGCACCAGTGTTTTTTTTTTTTTTTTTGGTATTTATTTCTAGGCCAATTGTAGCCCAACATAGGAAGAGAGAGCACGAACAAATTGCACTTTTTAATGTAACGTAGCAATTAAAATTGGAAGGAGAGGTCTGGGAACCTTGACATTTTGGGGCCTTGGAGTTCTAATCTTTAAAATTAAAAAGTTAGTCAGGGGATTCCTAGGGACATTTCTCAGCTCTAGCGCTTTAGAATTCATTGGCATAGGTCCCTGTGTTACAATTCTCAGAAACTTCTGCCTCAGGTTCTGCTAAATTAGTGAGGGGATACCCAAAAATACCTTCAAGATAGCTCGTTGGGAGGTGATGGAAAGGACCAGTTGTGTGAGGGGATGGGCACTCCCACCTGTGTCCAGTTGTCATATAGCAATATGCACCCAGTTTCATTTGTAAATTTGGCCACCGCTGAGAAATGAAGTCATTGGCAGGCTTGAAATATAGAGACCTTATATGATTAATTTTCCACATCTATAATTCATAATACTGAAGAGGAATTGGGGGGAAGGAAAAACATTTGGAAAGGGTAATGCTTTTATGAAACAAGCTTTGTTGAGTTTACTTAAAGATTATGCATGTTTTGTTTGCTCTGTATGTTGTTAAAATGTTCAGGGAAGAAAGAAAGTTGGAACCATTTAAGAAATACCTGGCAGAATTCCATGGTACAATGGAGGAACCATTCAGAAATCGAAAGTGGTCCTGTTAGGTGAGTCAAAATCATAGGGACCAGGGAGACAGCCTCATGTCTGCATTTGGGGACTTCTTTAAGGAGCCGTGAGGTGTGCATGCCTGTGTACACACACACACACACACACACACACACACACTGTCTCTCACACACATACACGCACATACACACAAACAATGCAGGGTATATAGCTCATCAAATAAAGGGCAGAAGGCAGTCTTTGCAGATACAAATTGTTTCTCCCGGGAATGGGGGAGATAACAGTGGGAAAGGGTGATTTCATGCCTCTCCACTGATGAGCCGCTGAGGGCCCAGTAATGAACCTACAGGCCCCTGGGGGCTTTGCACCTCTGCAGGCTTGTCTGTGAGAGGGCTGAGGGCTGAAGAAAGGAGTGCCTAATATAAGGAAACAGGCTGAAAACGGAGTAGGGTGGGTGATGGTTAGCCAGTATCTAGGAGTTTGTATTCATTTTGAGACAGGCTGGGACCAGGGACCTGGGACCTGGGACCCTTTGCTGCAGTGCTTGCACCTGGACAAACATCTCCTGGAGCAAAAAAATACAAAGAAACTATAAGGGACTAAAAATAACTCGCTTCATGCACAGTTGGGGCAAATTATAGACAAAATGATACAAAAAGACCCACCCCACCCCAGACACCACTAAAGGGGCGGGCAAAACACCTAAGCCACCCCTCTGGCCTGACCCCTCCACACACCCTTACGCTCACCTCGTATAAGGAAACAGCTCGCCCTGCCCCCAACCTTGGGGAGCGAGCAAGGGAAACTGTTACTTGTTTTCACTCCCTCCTGCTGAGGCGGGGATCCCAACAAAGCCTTGCCTGAATTTCCTGTCTGGCCTCTAATCAATTTCTGTTGATTGGGGAAGGCCAGGAACCCTGGCCGATAGCCATTCTCCCATTTGAAAGCAGAGACTAAAAATTCAATGTATCAATAAGGAGGATTCTTGGTGCTGTAGTTGTATATGTTTGCGGTAGATAATGCCAGCAGCTCACCCAATTATTCATGTTTTCCCCTTTCTTTCTTATTAACAGAACCTTCATATGGCCCAGAAATCCAACCACTAGCTAAGGAAAAGTCACTTCCCCAGGCTTCTCTGCTGCTGAGGAAGCCACGGGCATAGCTTAGGCATGGAGAAGTAGCTGCTAGTCTCAGGACAGGCAGCCCCTCCTGAATCACTTTTTTGCCTTTCATCTGGTTACCCTTTTTCCTTTTTCCCACTGGATGGTGACAGTGTGAATTGTGAGTGAAGCTGCCATCTTGTAAGAAGCAAGTTTCATTGAAGAAACATGGCAAATGTGTTTAGATGTCATGGACTGAAAAAAGAATAGTGGTTTCCAATGAGGCAAAGAGTCACATGGAGAGTGCCTTGAGAATGCAGACATTGGTTTGTGATCCAGCTGCCTCTCACACGATTAACCTGTGTAGCATGGGCTAAGGTGATTATCAGCAATTTTATTTATTTAATGGTAGTTAATACTTCTAAGGACTACTGAGAAGGCTGGCATTGTACACGCCATTTAGAAATCTTATAGTGGTGGTGTATAAAAATAAGACCATGACTGTTGGCTAACCCAACATTCATTTTCAAACCCCCTTCACTTTTGCCCAACTCCATTATAGGAGCTGGAAAAACTGATCATCTTTTCCAGGCTCTTTTGTGCCTAGCATGGCCATGTGTCATAGTTCAATGGGACATAAGCATAAATCTTCATGGGGAGGGTTCTGGGAAGGAACGGATATGGCTGCCTTGTTCTTCTTCCTTTCTTCCTGGATGTGATGCTGGATCTGGGGCAGCCATTTTGCCACCATGAGTACGAGGCCATGAGATTGGCAGAAACACTGTCATTGACACTATTGAGCTGCTGAACCAACAATGGCAGCCAATTTCTGCAGAATTCTGAAAAACGCTATTGGTTTGCATCATTGTAAGTCAGATTTTTCTCTTACTTGCAGCTCAGAGCATTCCTGAAAACACAATGTGAAAAATAAGAATCACAAATGGCCAGTAGGATATGAAAAAAATTCAGCTTCAATAATAATCAAATAAGTGAAATTTGACAAAAATTTTGAAATAATGATCACACAGTGCTAGGGACGCTGCTGCAAGCTAAGTGTTCTTGTTCCCTACTGGTGCCATTATAAACGGGTACAGAGTTTTTCAAAAGATGTGGATGAATTTATGAAGAGCCTTCAAAGATTTTTCAATCCTTTGACCAAGTAAGTTCACTCTTGAGAACCTGTCCAAAGGAAATAGTATCAGGAACCCAGATTTGCATGCATTATGATCCAAATTTTGTAAGAAAGAAAAAAAAATTATCTTCATAGATGTAGACTGTTAGGTAAGGGTACAAGAATGTTAAGAATTGTTATCTCTTCTTCTTAGTGACTTTTTTTTTCAAATTTTTAAGAAAGAACATGTATTCATTTGGAATTAGGAATATACAACAGAAGTCATTTAAAAGAATAATACCACTGAATGCTCAAGTCTCTGTCCTTTGTGGAAATAAGAGTGAAGCATCTTCACAGGTCTTTGACCACAAGTCCTTCTTTTCATTTATTTTTAAATTTATTACTGAGATACTAAACAGAGTCATCATATAAAAAAACTCTGGGTATGATTGCATGCGCTCATGTACTCACTTGGTTCTGGGAGTTATGAAAGGATGTTATTATTCCCATTGTACTTTTTGAAAAGGGAAAGGAAGGAACCAAGTATCTTCCTGAAGGTCAGTCTGCCTGTGAGAGGCGGAGGCAGGACCTGACCTAGGTCGGCTGATTGTAACCTTGAGCTCCGTTTTGACACCAGGATTTCTATCCTGCATGGGTGAAACACACACCCAGTGAGGGCCACAGCTGAAGTTCCCTGTAATTGCAAAAGAGACCAAGGAGAAAACCTGGTTTTACATCCAGACAGGAAAAGGATGAGGGAGGCAACTGCCAGCTACACAGATTATATACACTCTGAATGCTTATTTATACAAACCCATCCACCCACGACTATCACGTAACCAATATGCAAAAAAGAAATCTATTTTTGAGCTAAATACCAAATCAATCATTGTTAAAAGAGAATAAACTACAAGTACATTAGACTGTTCAGGCCTCCATCAGGGTATTTGGAAGAGTATGGGAATCGAAATTGTGTGTGACCCAGAAGACCCACAGAATTGGGTTTATATAAATGATGGACAGAATTTTTAAGTGGCTGCATTCCCATTAATTCCCGTTCTCTCCATGTACATGGGGTGCCACGGCCAAACTTTTCATTTTGGAAATTAACTTTTCCTTTACAGATAGGTGTGACTGAAAAGACTGTAGGTTAGAATATTATATTTTCCCCCAGAATTTTATGTTATTTTTCAAAATTAATTTTTATTGGAGTATAGTTGATTTACAATGTTGTGTTAGTTTCCGCTGCACAGCAAAGTAGATGTATATATATATATCCACTCTTTTTTAGTAGAATATTCTTAAATAATGTCATGTGTAGGAAAGAGATGCTTAAACTACAAGGGCCAATACAATGTTATCTAATTTTTAAGAGATGAAAATAAATGCCAAAGTATGAAGCAGCAGTGATAGAGTCTGCCAGTTATGAGCAATAGTTAATAGGGTTCTTTAAAACTGAACCATACATGACGGAAAGCTGGCAAGTTTCTTGAAAATTAACCAGGCTCAACAAACTTATCTTCTGTGTGTCAAGTTTGCAATGCTCCAGCCCACTTCCTGCATGGGCTTGGGCTCCTGGAGCCCACAGTTGCCCTAACTAGCTAGGCGGCCCCCATCTCTCAGTAAAAGCCAATGCAAAGCAAACTGCGCGATTAGAAATAAGAGAGTGAGGATATTACATTTTATTGTGGACGACTACCTGATTTTTGTTAAGCTTATTCAGATTTATTTTATACTATGGACACCTGAGTCAGCGCTTATTTTTAAGTTGTCAAGGGATACCTTCAGAAATGAAAAAATAGGGCTTCTCTATTTACATAGAACTTTTCACTCTCTGTTCACTTTGAGTTCCTTTACCCCCTGTTTTTAATTTATGACTTTTAAAGTATCCTTTAAGTAGCAGATGTTTAAACACTTTTTAATCGGGGAAACTGCAAAGTGTAATTGCTGGATTTGGCAGGTTGGCCCTCTGGGAGCCCCTGGCTCTCTGATAAACGTGTTCTGAATGCAGTACCATCTCCCTGCAGAAGCAGTGAGACGGTATCACAGCCTGCAGATGTCTTTTGTCAGGTTTGGGGAGAGTTCTTCAATTAATCAGTCGAACTGGTTTAAACTGAATTGGACACGTCAGGGAAACATCACCTCCTACTGTCATAGGAGGATAAGGTGGAGGTTGAATCTCCTCCCTGAATGAAAATAAAGACTCTCTGCATTCTGGGGGCCGGGGAGATGAAAGCTAAAAAGTCCATTTGTCTGTTGGCTTGACCGAAAAAGCAAAGATGGAATCAATTAAGACACCAAACTATGTGTCTCAACTGTGAAGTGTCATTTGCGTTTCTAGTTGCTCGCTCTCACCCCGTGAGCCTGCCCAGGGCAGGCGAGGGAAGCAGTGCTGAGGAAAATAAATGCCTATTCTCTACTCCTGTCATTTGTCTGTTCCTTCCAGAGTCTTGGTGAAGAGTGACTATTTCAAAATGAACACAGTGAGATACAGGCATTCTTCTTTCAGAACAATCATCCAGGGGGCAGAACACCATGAGTTGGTCACACAAGAGCTCACTCGCCTTTGGTGTTTTCTGCTACCCACCAATGTCCCTAAATGTGTATTCTGGTACCTGCCTCTGTCCCCGGATGGAGGCACAGCAGTACGCCTGGATGTGGTCCATGCCATTTGCCCGGGGCACAGGGGACGGTGATGCGGTTCTCACCTGGACGGAGGGAGTGGGGGAGGGGTGGAGCCATGGGAATGTGCTGGGACCCGTCATTACACCAGCTGTGTTCCCTCTCCCTGGTCTGATACCAGGAATAACGACCCTGAGTACTCCCTGAGACTCCTGCAGGGGTATTTGTTAGAAGTGCAAAGTCTGAAGCCGATCCCAGACCTCCTGGATCAGGTGCTCTGAGTGGGGCCCTGGGCATCTGCATTTTGAACTATCTCCATAAGTGACTGTGTTGAGGACCACAGAGGTCACGTGCGGGATCCCTTCTGTACTGAAGACTCCAAGTCTCTGCACGGTTTGTTGTCTCTGAGACGAGGGTAGAGGCAGATGACACCCTGTCTCACCGTTTGTGCTGGCCTCGGTCTACTTGACTTCTGCCTGGGATGCTGAGGCCCGGGTCCTGTTCCTTAACCACGCAGTGAGCGGCAGTGCTGGCAGACACAGGGGTCGGGGAGCGTGTACATGTGAAGTTAGATTCAGGGTGAGAGGTGCTGGGGTGTCGGGGGGCCTTGGGGGACAGGACGCATCTCACCAAGGCCTGTCATTTTCCGGCATTGTTATATCCAGTTTGATGAGCTGGGAGGCTGAGAGTTTCGGAGTGAAGGGGAGACCCTGCGAGTCAGGACCCCGAGGCCCAGACGAGCATCCGTGTATTCCCTCCCTCAGTGGTGTGGCCTCGGGTGAGATCTGTGGGCTTCTGTCCCTTCCTCTATAAATGGAGGATAATAATGCCTGATTATTTTGCCCTGTGGGGTGACTTGAGGCTCCAGTGAAACAGGACAGGAATGTGAAAGTGTCTTGACAACTGTACAGTTTATCAGAAGCTCTTTTCTCCACTTCCTGACCTGGGTCCTCTTTCCCTCCAACTCATTCCCTTGCCCCTAATTAGGTCCTTTATTTCCATTAATGATGGATAATGGGTTTGGAAAAGGTGGATGAGAATCTAAGTGTTTTTTTTTCCTATCAAACTATACCTCCAGGAAGAATTTCGTGGCCAGGGGCCTTGTGGGGATCTATGAAGACCACAACAGGCACCCCCAAACCGCCCCCCCAAAACAGAACTCTCTGTGCTTATTCTTGCAGACAAAATTAGCCAACAACATCACTACATTTCTTTCTAGTTTTGTGTAGCTATGATTTAGGAGACCATTTTTAAGTCTCCCAATCTGACTGCTTGCTTTGCAGACCTCAAGCTCCAGCACCAGACACAAAGGCAACAGCCTTTGGGAGACTGTTTCACCAGCTCCCACAACTGTATACAGTTAAATCTCTTGTTGAATCTATCACTTCCTAAGTGCTTCTGTTTCTCTGATCAAACTGATATAAGCATGATCCTATTTGCAAGACTAGATGGGGACCCACTGAGCTTTTTATGTAACAGGCAGCTCCAGGGGTACACTCTCCAGATACCCCTCGGGTTGAAGTCATTCCATTGTCTGATGATTCCATCTGATTTGCGTGGACAAGGCAGCCCATTAAGGTTCCAGCTAATTTCCTTCTCTCAATTCTTTGTTGCTTGATCGAATTCTGGATTCTTTCCATATTTCCCTGTCTTCATAGATTTTGAAATGATACCTGAGCAGTGACCACTGTCTCTCCCAGGCACCGGCCCACAACTCTGGTTTCCTGATGTAACCGAGCCTTTGGCGGAGCAGGACGTGGCTTTGTTTGCAGCTGGCCCTTTCTCGGGGGAACCTCCGAGGCCCCACTTCGAACATCAGCTCCCTTTCCACGAGGCAGGTGACGTAGGCTCCCCTGGTGCAGCTCGGCCCTGCCCCTGGTTGTTGGAGTTCCCCTCTCCCAGAATCTCTTTGTTGTGGCACCAGTGCCCTTCCAGGATGTTCCCCTGAGCACACTTTAAGATCTGCTGTCTCTCCATCATGGCCCACACCTGGTCCGTGGGAAACAGCCCGGAGTCCCGTGCGCCCATCGATGGGAGTGACCTCATGCCCCCTGCGTCCCGTCCCCCTCTCCCTGCCCTGCTGCTGCCGCAAACCCACAGCCCACAACTTTTCATCTTTGGGTTCTTTGCACAGATGTCAGACATCAGTCCACCAGGCCTCCCAGAGTTCAGGGCACATGGAGCCCCATCTCCAATCCATCCTACAGAAGTTTGACAGGCAGAGAAAGACACACTTCCATGTACCACCCCTACAGGGGTGTTTTGTACTTTTCTCCAGGGAAATCCTTGTCACAAAACCTGCATCTCCCAAGCCTGACCTCTTTATAACCTTGATGTGGGTGAGTTCTCCAATTAGATCTTGACTATTTAAAACATTGACATTGAAGTCGATTTTGCCATTCACTTGTAACCTGAAATCTACCACCCCTGGGTGCCTCGGGGAAAGCATCCCACGTAATATCAGCTCCACAACTTGGCAATACGTTGTAACGTCTCCTAGTGAGACGGTGCCCTGACCACAGTGTTAAGTGTGGGCTCTGGGCCACAGGGAAGGCCCTCAGGGGAGAAAAGCACATCAGGATCCTAATCTGATGACCACAGCCCATGGCTGCGATTTCAGGCTGGTCAAGCTGCCTTTCCATCATAATTTGTCTTCTTTCGTGTACCTGCCTGAGTAGGGTTGGAGGGGGCGAAGCAGCGCTGCCCAGCCACCTGACAGTTATGCTTCTCCTTGCAATGAATTCATCAATATCACGCCACGCTTTCGTCTGACAAACCTCTGGAAGGACGTGGAAACTTAGGTGCCGCAGCTTAGTAAGCGCTGCACTCGCAGCAAGACGCTCCGTTTTCTCTCCCGCCCCCGGCTGTGCAGCGTCCGGCTCTGCACCCTTGTTGCCTCCTCCTCCACCCATTTCTCTCGGGTTGCATTTCCTTCTCCTTTGCCTCAAGCAGTCCCTGTTCATCAACAGTTTTCTCGTCTCTGTCACTAGATTATCAGTGACTCAGTGACATAAAGTCACTTAGACTCAGCGAGATTCTAGGGCTGTTCAGAGCTCAGGCTGGGGCTTATCAACACGTGTTGAGAAGAATCGAGGTGGATGATTCCAACGTCTCTGGTTATGAGAAATATTCCTGAAAGGGCAGAAACAGTAGAGAGCTTAGCTTTAACTGACCTTTAATTTGTAAGCTGGTGTCTTCTTCACCAAGGGAAGCTGCCATCTTGGAGCCTCTCTGAGGAAGCTGGTTAGCAAGATGCCCAAAAGTTTCCCAAGGCTGGGGGTCTGGGGTAGGTGGGAAGGCAGGGTGGGTTAGTGGAAACAACTATAAGTCTGTGTTGTACCAGGCGGGTCCTAAGCACCTTCCATGAATTCCCAGTTCCGCTCTCCCAAGAAATCTATGTGGTAGATACCCTCATTGACAACCCACTGCACAGACGGAGGTCTGTCGATGTTAGTTATCGATATCTTTCTCAAGGTCACACAGCTCATAAGTGGTGGAGCTGAAATTTGAAAACAGGAAGTCCCACTCCTGAGTCCACCTTGCAATTTACCATATTGTATTTCAATGGCTTTGCCAGCTGGGAGGCAGTAGTACAAACCCTCGTCCTGCTACTCACTAGCTCTGTGATTTGGGACCAACGACTTGATATATATGAGTCTCAGTTTCTAAACTGAACAGGAGCATGAGACTCCGTTAGCTGTGAAGGTGAAAAGACAGAAAAGGACCGGCTGGTATAAAAGGCCCCTCTCCATCCTCTCTGCTCCGCCCTGCCACACACACAGATGGTGTCTAGTTGATCCTGGTAAAGGATAAAGCGATAGATGCACCAGGATGGCGATGGGGGCAAGGTTCTAGGTTGTGGGTGCATCAGCATGATGTAGGGCTGAAGCTTCCAGAAAAGGAAACTCATCTGAAGAGACTCATCTTGCGTGTAGTTAAAAGTGGGGAGTCCAGGGGTGAACGAATGCCTGTCTTTAGCAGGTGTGCCTGGGGGACAGCGGTGGGGTTCCCCGTGGCCTTTCACACCCACGACATCGTGTTCATCTTTCAATCACGTTCTCTCCTTTTCACTGACTTCTGTACAATTTCCCCTTAAAAATGGCATTTTATCGATTTTTCTTTTCTAAAAAGTAATTTATGTTCATGCGGGAAATTTTAGAAAGCAGAGGGAAGCAAAAGTAAAAGCCCTAAGTCACATGCATGTTAACCTTTCATTCACCAGGACTGTGTCCCCCCCTCTCATCCTTACCCTCCTCGAATGAATTCCTTCTCTGCACTTAGGCCATTGATCCTTTTAAAATGCAACAAGGTCCTACTGTAGAGCATAGGGAACTATATTCAATATCCCGTGACTAACCATAATGGAAAAGAATATGAAAAAGAATGTATATATAAGTATAACTGAGTCACTTTGCTGTACAGCAGTAATTAACACAACATTGTAAACCAACTTTACTTCAATAAAATTAAAAAATAATAAAATGCAAATCTGATCCCATCACTCTCCCACTAAAAAGCCATCCATTGTGCCCCTTCGCCCACAGGATGAAGTTCAAAGTCATGGCCCTGCCTCCCGGCCTTAACGACCTCCCCTTGGACCCACGTGTCTCTGAACTTCTTTCTCTGACCTTTGTGCCCTTCTCGATGTGCCTGGAAAACCACCCTCTCCACCCTTGCCCACCACCTCAGGGCGAACCTCGTGCTCCTCCAGGTCTCAGTGTGAACGCCACTTCCGTGATCCCCATTGGATGATGTTGGGGGCTTCAACTCTCCAAGCCCTCTTCCCTCAGTATAATACAATTCATGCCCATTCTGCGTTCTGCCCACCACTTCACTGCGGGGAATGTGTCTGATCTGATTTTAAGAGAGGTCGCTGGCAGCTCTCACAGCAAGACGGACTCAGAGCCTCTCCTCTCTTTGACCTCTAAGTGTTGAGATGCACAGGACCACGTCTGGGGCCTCTTTTTTTCCCCATCAACACTCTTTTCCCAGGGAATACTATCCCTTTTCATAGCTTTAATGCCATTGGAGTGACCAACCACCATGGTTTGCTTGGGACTGAGGGGTTTCACGGAACGTGGGACTTTGAGTGCTGAAAACCAGGAAAGTCCCAGGCAAACTGGTATGAGCTGGTCGCTCTAAGTCCCACCCAATGCTGGAAACTCCACAAATTTATATCTGCAGCCCTAGTCTCTCCCCTGAGCTCCAGACATGAGGCTCTAATACTTAATTCCATTCTGATGTGTCGTCAGCATCTCTAAGCTGAGGTGGCCCAGACAAGGCTCACTGTGGTCTAGACTCTGCCCCACTTCCTGTCATGCCTCATCCCCCCCTCACCCTAACTCACTGGTCTCCACCCATCCTCAAACATGCCAAAGGCTTCCCACCCCAGGACCTTTGCACCTGACGTCTCTCCTGCTGGGAACACCCCTCCCCTCCTCTCCTCTGCTACCCGCTGCTCTTCTCTCCAGTTACTCCCTAATAGTTACTCCCTCAGAGAGCCCTTTCCAGATCTAAAGCAGCCCCCTTCCCTACTATTTTCTCCATCATATCACCTGCCTTATATCTCTCATGACACCACAACCAGAAATTATCTTATTCATAGCATTGCTCACTTGTTTACTGCCATTCTCTCTCCCTCCTCCTTCCTGCCCTCACTCAGATGTAAGCCCACAAAGGTAGGGGTTTTGTCCTGTTCTTCTATAACAGTGCCTGGCACACAGTAGGCTCAAAAATTTTGATGAATGAAAGAATCAATCAATATATTGGAATAAGAATGTGCTGGAGAGGCAGAGTGGAACAATTTTCCTAAAATGGGTTCTGTGCCAGAGTACATTATTCACAGACAAAATGGTATCACTTTGCTACCATTTTATTTAATTATGTGCCCTCTCTCTCCATGTCTTGATAGGACAGTTGACGGTGGAGCAGAGCATTTCCTACCTGAGTACTGATGCACAGAGCAAACTGGGAGAAAATTTGTCATTAGCCCTGGAAGATATCATTTAACATTTTACTTGATGACTTGGACTAGAGATTCATTGATTTTTTTTGAAGACAATTTTTTAGAGCACTTTTGGGTTCATAGCAAAATTGAGGGGAAAGTATAGAAAATTCCCGTATGCCCCCTGCACCCACATGTCATGGCCTCCCCCACTGTCAACATGCCCCCCCAGAGGGGGACATCTGTCATAACTGATAAACCGGCAGTGACACGCCATCATCATCCCAATCCATAGTTTACATTAGGGTTCACTCTTGGTGTTTCACATCCCATGCGTTTGGACAAATGTGTAGTGACATGGATCCGTCATTAGGGTGTCACGCAGAGTGTTTTCACTGCCCTCAGACCCCTTGAGCTCTGCCTAGTCACCACTCCCTCACCCGTAGCAACAATGATCTTTTTACTGTCTCCATAGTTTTGCCTTTGGAGAATGTCATATAGTTGGAATCACAGTCTACAGCGATTTCAGACTGGCTTCTTTCACTTAGTAATATGCATTTAAGGTTCTCCCATATATTCTCATGGCTTGATAGCTCATTTCTTTTTAGCAATGAATAATATTCCATGGTCTGCATGTACCACAGTTTATTTATCCACTCACCTACTAAGTATTCCATTCTCACCAGCAACGAATGAGAGCTCCTGTTGTTCCACATCATTGTCAGCACTTGGTGTTGTCTGTGTTCCAGATTTTGGCCATTCTAATGGGTGTTGTAGGTTCGTTAATCTTTAAAATAAGAAAAACGTAAAGTACAAAGAGCAAAATATTTTTTATAATGTTTCCAGACACAGATATCATTGTTAAAGTTCAACAATGATTCTTCAGGATTTTGTTTTTTCTGCTAGTACAGGCAAACCTCATTTTATTGTGCCTCATTTTATTGTGCTTTGCAGATAATTGTGTTTTTTACAAATTGAAGGTTTGTGGCAACATTTGTCTGTTGGCACCAGTTTTCCAACAGCATTTGCTCACTTTGTGTCTCTGTGTCACATTTTGGTGATTCTTGGAATATTTCAAACTTTTTCATTATTATGATATTTGTTACACGATCTTTGATCAATGATATTTGACGTTCCCGTTGTAATTGTTTTGGGGCCACATGAACTCTGCCTGTATAAGATGCCAAACAATCAGTAAATGTTATGTGTGTTCTGATTGCTTCAGCGACCGGCTGTTCCCCATCTCTCTCCCTTTTCCTTGGCCCTCCTATTTCCTGAGACACAACAATATTGAAATTAAGCCAATTAATAACCCTACAATGGCCCCTAAGTGTTCAAGTGAAAGGAAGAGTCAATGGATGCGGCAACTTCATTGTGTCTTATTGTTCGTAATTGGCTCAGCTACCCCTACCTTCCCAGCCACCGCCCTGATCGGTCAGCAGACACCAACATCGAGGTACTCTTGGCCCTCCACCAGCAAAAAGATTCTACCTCCTGAAGCCTCAGATGATGGGTAGCATCTTCTAGCAATAAAGTATTTTTAAATTAAGGTATGTACATTGTTTTTTTAGACATAACACATTGCACACTTAATAGGCTGCAGGATAGTGTAAGCATAACTTTTATATGCACTGGGAAACCAGATATGCTTTATTGCAGTGGTCTGGAACCAAACCCACAATATCTCTGAGGTACACCTGTAGATGTATTCTGATTTTTACAAGACTGATGTAATTGTGCATGTCTGGTTTGGTAGTTGCTTTAATTTTTACTTGATAATATGCCATGCTGATGTTTATACATCACTTTTGATGGCTGCATGAGATCCCATTATATACACAAGTCTTACTTTGTTTAACCAATTCCCTATTATTGGAAAATTAGATTGTTTCCAAATTTTTACTGTTATAAACAAGGTTGAGACAATCATGCCAGTGACTACATCTCTGCCTAGATGTTTTGTTATTCCCTCTTAATAAACTCCTTGAAGTGAAATTAGGGGGCTACAAAAGTTTTAAAATTTTGATATTTGTAACCAAATAGCTCTATGGAAAGGTTAAATGAGTTTATATTTCCCAGCATAGGAGAATATGCTCAAACTTCACCAATATTAAGTTAGTGAGTTTCTTTTTTTAATCTTTGCCAATTTGAATTATACTTTCCTGTTGTTTAATTTTCACTCTGTTGAGGATGGGGAACACGGCTTTTGGTATTACCTTCTGGAAGACAGAGCAGGATGTTTTTCTCTAAACTCTCCTAGGTGTCAAGAGGTAGGAAGCATCCTGGGGGGTTGGTGATGAGGAGACAAGGGGTGGGTGGGATAGGGTGGGGTCTGAGGGACAGCCAGTGTTGAAGGGGGTCACCTAAGAGAAGTCAGGGCTGCTGCTCCTTAATTTCCAGTTGGTGGGACAGAGATGGGCACGAAGTTCCCCGGAGTCTGAGGGAAACGTTCCTCTCATCCTAATTTTTAGCATCATGCCTCACACCTAGCACAGCACTTGGCACAGGATATTCTGCTCTTGTGGCTAAGGCTTTGGGGAAGGATAGTTCTTCTGAATCTTTGAGGACTTACCATGGGTGCATGGATCTCAAGGTCCACCCCTGGGGTCAGATTCGATGGCGATCCACAGGGACCAGTTCAACCAGAGCTTTGCAGAAAGGGTCTGGACGTTTACTGACAGCTTCTCCAGCTTCAGAAGGTGGACCAAGACCTCCCGCTGCCGCTTTCCATAGGGGATGAGCCAGGTGGGCTGAGGCTGACGGTGGTCGGGGAGGCCACCTGGAGGGGGCAAACAGCTGTGCTCCCGTTAGGGTGTGGGCACGGGGGAAGGGCTCTCTGTACCTGCAGGTAGGAGTGAACACAAATCTCCTCTGTCATTATTCAATTCTTGTCACCGAGTGGCTTGCCAGAGACGCCGTAGTTAAACCTAAAAGCAGAGCTTTATGAATGTGCTGACTGCCATTCTGCAAGGTCCCAGGGTTCTCCGAGGCTCCTGTGCGGTCCTCTGTAGGACACCCCATGCCGTTCAAAGTGCCTTTGAAAGAGGACCAGCATCTACAAGGGTCTATCTTTTTTTTAAAAGGGAAAGAAAGAACAATTTTGTAGACGTTTCTCTTTGGCATTTTCACAAGACTCCGATGTTTTGTCTAATTTGAATTGTTCGTTATTCTTTTTGGTTTGAAATTATGGGAGGTGCATGGAAATGCAACCCGTCGGACTCTCTCAAAACCGGACTTTCCAAATGTTTAATGCTTAACTTGGCCAAATGGCTTGCACACCCAGAATCTATCTCCAGAACTGCGGAGAGATTCATCCCTTCTTCCCTATTTGTCTGGGTGTGGACACCTGGCGAGAGGTGGTGGGTCATGTTCACCCCCAGAGCAAACCTTCTGAGTGAGCCGCTCACAAGCACCTGCCCAGAGGAGCGTTTGAGTCACTTTTTTTTATTATTCGTCCTCACTGATTCCTGAAAACACACGTGATGGATATTTGGTGCTGCAAACAGAAGCAGGTGGGCAAACAGCCTTTCTAGAAAGGTGTTTTTATTCAAGTGTGCTGAATGAATCTCTTGGCAGGCAATAGTACATTTGGTCTGGAGATGTCAAAACTTTGCTTTTGCTTAGATGTTCTTGTACCCGCAGAGTGTTGAACTAGATGTGTTTTTTGAACCAGGCAGAGCACAGAAGGAGCTTCCTTTCATGCTCATTGACAACAGTTCAGTGTGAACAAATTCTAATCTTCCTAGATTTTCGACACCTCATCTCCTCATAAGGAAGTGGGGAAATGAGGAGGGGGGCAGCCCACTCCACAGTCACTTTTCTAGATGATTAATACTTTCATTCAATTATTTATTCACCAAACATTTATTTAACACCATCTGTGCACAGGGCCTGGGCTTATTGTTAAGGAGAAGAAGATGAACAGGGCAAAATCAAATGGAAATGCAGAGGCAACAAGTTGGGCTCTTTTGAAGGTCAGGAAGGCTTCCAGAGGAGGTGACTTAAAAAAAATTTTATTTTATTGAAGTATAGTTGATTTACAATGTTGTGTTAGTTTCAGGTGTACAGCAAAGTGATTCCGTTATACATCTATACATGTATTCTTTTTTTAGATTCTTTTCCATTATAGATTATTACAAGATATTGAATGTAGTTCCCTGTGCTCTACAGTAGGGCTTTGTTGTTTATTTTATATATAGTAGTGTGTTTTTGTTAATCCCAAACTCCTAATATATCCCTCCCCCTCACCTTCCCCCCGGTAACCATAAGTTTGTGTTCTATGTCTGTGAGTCAATTTCTGTTTTGTAAATAAGTTCATTTGTATCATTTTTTTTAGATTCCACACATTAGTGATATCATATGATATTTGTCTTTCTCTGACTTACTTCACTTAGCGTGATCATCTGTAGGTCCATCCGTGTTGCTGCAAAAGGAAGTGACTTTTGAATAGGGTCTTGAAGAGGCGTTGAGGTATAGCAGTATCTGACGTAGGGCCAAGGGATGCTTATTGCATAAGTATCACACTCAGCTTTTTTAAAAGGTCATTCCTGACTGAGAATCTTTTCAACATGTGCGGTTGATGTTCTCCTTAGTGGAGAAGAGAGGATGACACAAGAAAACACACAGCATACACTTCCCACACCCTATTTAGATCCAGGAAACATTAAAAGGACATGTTGATTCTAACACTATTGTGAGTATCCACTTTTTACTTTCATCCATCGCCAGTTGTTATTCTGTTTTCCTTTAAAGATAAAGCAGGTGACATTGCTAATTAATATATTTTTTAGATAGGATATGTACTGTTTTATTTTTTTCCTCTTGAAATGTTTTTTCACTTTGAATTTTTAAAGGATGAACATTGAGTCGTGATGGTAACAGAAGTAATCATGTATCTTTATAAAGTTCATGAAATTAATATGTATAGTTGCACTTTAAACAGGGATTTTAAAACGTTCTAGAGATGTCATGTTCCCTCTGGTGGTGAAGTGTGGAGACAAGTAGTGGGGGTCAGGCAATTCTAGGTCTAAACGGGAAGCCTCTGGGGGTTCTGAGCGGAGGAGAGACTTGCTTCTATTTACATTTTGGGAAGAATGGGGAGGTACAGACCTGTACAGAGGCTCCTCCAGTGGTGCAGGAAGGGCTCAGATTCAGGATGTTTCTTAAAGGTGAGGATACCAGGATTCTCTGATGAATTGGATCTGGAGCATGAGAGGAAGAGAAGAAACAGGGACAAGGTCTAGGTTTCTGTACCGGGCAACTGGGAAAAGGTGCCATTTATGGCCATGAAGAGGATCCAGGGGTCATAGGACCCATGTGGGAGGAGTTGATCGGTAGCACGGTTTGGGCTAATAAGTGGGAAACGTAGCTCTTAGATTGGGCTTCCTGGAAGCAGAGCCTGAGCTGGGGATTCTTGTGCAAGTGATTTATAGAGGAGGAGCTCTCCACAGAAAGTGATGCGGGATATGGCAGGAGAACCAGCTGGGCAAAGCCATGGCTGCAGTCTGGTCTCGTCCCACAGGGAACTCCGGGGCATGAACGGCACTGTGGAGTTGTCCCTCCTGGATGCACAGAGGCTGGGCTTCTGTATCCCTGTAACAACCAGTCATTGGCTAGGGCGCCCGTTTACCCCTTCTAGGGTATAATCCCCCCAACATTTCTGGGTGAGGGGTTTTTCATCATCCCGAGCACCTTGTATCAGCCAAGGCAACACTCCAGAGAGGGTGCAGCTGTGTGCTATTAGCAGCCAACAGCCCCCTGGGCTAGAGACACACGGGCCTGGTGAAGGTCTAGGACACCACCTAGTGGACCACCAAGTAGAAGTGTGGAAGGGGCAGCTGGAGCTCAGAAAGGAACTTGGGGTGGGGATATAAAGTTAGGGGATCAGCGGTGTATGTTGTGCCAATGAAAGCCATGAAACCAGCTGAGATCAAGTCAGGAGGTAATACGGATAAAGATGGGCAGAGCCTCAAGAACTGGCACCTCGAGCACCTCGACTTTCAGGGCTTAGAAGAGGAGGAAGAGGCCGGTGAGGTAGGAGGACAGCCTGGACAATAAGGTTCCCAGAATATACTGGAAAGAGGATGACCAAGTAAGAGGAGGACCAAGAAAGGACCACATGTTTGGGCAAAACGGAGGTTCCTGGTGACCTCGATGAGGACAATCAGATGGGCAATGCGAACCAAAGCCAGGTCAGAGTGGGCTCCACAGAGAAGGCTTCTGAAATGGCAGAGAAGATTGCAAGGGGGGAGGGGGTGAATGGCAGTGACGAGGGGATGGAGCAGAGGGGCAAGGGCTAGCTCATCAAGGTCTTTGGATGCCAGGCCAAAAAAGCTGGGATTTTAGGCAATGGGAAGAAAACACTGGGGATTTTAAGGAGAGAACAAATGTGGTGAGATTTGTATCTTGTTCTGGAAATATTTTCCGCCTTTGTATGTAGGTTTGCACGCCTACACTGTACACCCTTTGTAAATCTATGGGAAATCATCACAAAGGTGTGTCTCTGTAACTGTGGTTCCATTGTATTTTCCTGCAGTTTAAAAGAGATTTCACCTTTTAAAGTCTCCAGCCACTTTGGATGCTCACTTTCAATTTCCTTCAACTTTTTTTTTTTTTTTGAAAGTTTAGTATTAGTTGTTTTGTTTGTTTTTTTATACTGCAGGTTCTTATTAGGCATCAGTTTTATACACATCAGTGTATACATGTCAATCCCAATCGCCCAATTCAGCACACCACCATCCCCACCCCACCTTTTTTTTTTTTTTTGAGCTAACGATGCTAGAAAATGATGCATCAATGAGAAAAATTGGAAAATTATTAAAAATTTATCCCAAGAGTTTTAAATTTTTCATCAGCATTTTCTTCCTGATGCACCCAAGGAAATTTTTCTTTGCAAAATGGGCTAAGCATTGTTGTCAGATAGCCCTGAGAGTTTGACATGTACAATTTTACCCAGATTTAAGCCAGCTAAGTTCAAAACAAGAACCATAATTTCCTGGAAACATCTGGCTCTCTAACCACCGTCTGGCATGATCTTGGTTACTCTTAACTGTTATTTTGTGCCATTTTATCAACCTTTATTTATTTTACATTATTCATTCATCTTGAAAAGGAGTCCTTAATGCTTATCAGAACACCCTTCTTTCTAGTCTCCTTCCTTTTAAAAACAGTACAGCTAACTCTTAATTTTGTTCTAAGAAAGCAAAAAAATATTTAATACTTAAGCTCTCAGGCCACGCTGACTTGGTAGAGAAGAGATTTCTTCAGTATACATGTATTGCCTGAGGTAGCATTAGAAGTTTTTTGTTAACCAAATCTTATTGACTTTCTGACTGCTGGTGGGAATATAAATTTGTGCAACTGCTTCGGAAAGTTACTTGGTAGAACCTACTAAATCTGACAATCCACAAGCCCTATACCCTAGCAGTTCCATTCCTAGGTGTGTGCCAAACAGGAATGCATACACATGTTCACAAAAAGACAAGTACATGAATATTCGTAGTGGTAGTAGTCATAATAGCCCCAAACAGGAACCTATCCAAATGCTCTTCAGTTGTACAATGGATACATTGGTTGTGGTATATTCACACAACGGAATACTACACAGCAATAAGGATGAGTAAAATACAACCATATGCAACAATATTATTGAATCTCTTAAACATGATATTGAGCAAGGTCTATACTATAAGATTCCATTTATATAAAGTTCAAAAACAGGCAAAATTAATCTATGGAGTTAGAAGTCAGGTTAATGGTTACCTGTGGGGGGAGAGTTAGTGGCTGGAAGGGCCACCAGGGGGAGATTCTTAGGTGATGGTCATGTTCAGCTTCTTGATCTGAGTGCTGGCTCCGCAGGTGTGTTAACTCTATGAAAATCCTTCAAATGTACGTTTTTGATTTGCTCACTTTTCTGCACTTATACGTTAATTAAAGGTCAAAAAACAATTCAGAAAGCTAACAAGGAAATTTAAAAAATAGAACTAATTCTAAACATCTTAATAAAAGTAAATGAGATGAATTTAGCTATAAAAGGAAAACAGTTAAAAAAACTGGAACAGATAACTGTGCCTGTATGTTAGACAAAGCTGGACTTTCTTACTGGCTTCATACCAATGCAGAGGGTATTAGATTTCACAACACCAGCTGTATTTCTCATCCCTGATTTAGGTCCAAAGCATAGGGCACCTGGACCCCCCTTTTCCTTTTCGAGGATGCTCCTTTAAGAGATGTATCAGAGAAATGGTTCACATCAATTATCACCTTTCAACACTGGTCAGCTTGTCTCCTGCAAGATGTCTTCCCAGACTTGTCAGTCTTCACCGGTTGCCATCCTTTCCTTGACTCTCAGCACACCAGGTCCACTACTCACCCTGGGTCGCTAATCGCGGCCTGTCTCCTTGCATCCTTGCTCTGCACCTGCCCATTCCACTTGGCTTCAGGGGCTCTGTCTGTGCAGCTCTTGCATAAGAGGACAAACTCCTGGAGGACCGGAGTCATTCCTCCTTCATCTGTGTGCCCATTGGCCCCACAGCCAAGTTCTTGATGGATGCTTGGTAAATGGTTTTGGTAGGATTCCTTGGTGGGTGGTTGAATGATATTCCCTGGGTGGTGGTGTTGTCGGTGACACTGTTGAACACACCCTAGCTCTTAGAAGCATCTTTCTAAAACAGAATCTATGCAACCTGAACACACGTTACTCTGATGAGTTCTATGCATAAACATGGTAGTTTAGTTTTGGGGTCGGTTTCCTAGTATTTTCGAAAACTGTGTCATTTGATTACCTGGAGAACTTCCCACCCTGGAGAACTGTGATTGCTGCTCGAACACTCTCAGCTTCCCCTGGATCGCAGTCGGAGGGACTGGATTTGAGTGGGGATTTATGTCCTTGACTACCTTACCTACAGGGGAGGAGAAACGTGTCAGATCCTTTTTCTTTTTAACCATCAAACTCTCAATTACTCATGACAAGAGTGACATGTTCTCAACTTCCACCCAAATTAGACCATCTCATGTTTTCTCATTTCTTATTTTGAGCTTCATTTTCCTTCTAGAATCCAGTTTTTCAGAACATTAGTTTTTATAAACCCACAATATGCTACACACTCAGCATATTAATCCCATTGTTATTGAGCTCTCTGAAGACTGAACAAGATTGAATCATTTTCTGATTTAGAAAAGATTTTCTTTTTTTTTTCCCATAGTGCTACATAATTTGACGGGCTTCCTCATGAATGTCAGAGGGTGCAGAGTTCACATTTGGCATGATTATGCTTCATCCAGAAGAAAGAACTTTCCAGATGGTTTGGAAGGCTGAGGGATAATATTTGGGAGATTAGGAAAACTTCCCAGCATATAATTGATTGGAAATGCCTGTCCAGTCCTTTTTTTTTCTTTTTTCTTTAAGCAATATCCTTTTTTACTTTCACCTTTGTCCCCTTCTGTGTTATTTGAAGCTTCTCTTCAAGGCATCTAAACCCCTGTCTTTTGGAAGCAATTTTTAGCACTTTTTAGTGCTGGGGGACAGTATTTCTAAGAGAGTTTGTATATTAGATAGAACCATAAAATTGCCATTTTTTGGTAGGTCAAAATTCATCAAATATCAGCAATTTCATTTGGCTTAATCTAAACATTGGTTCTTGTTCTTGTATTCATCGATAAGTCAAGTAGCTGTTCAACACTTATCATGCCTGTGTCCGACACAGTGCTAGGTTGTGAAGATACAACAGGGAATAAGACAGAGCCCTTGCCTTCCAAGACCCTGATGGGGAGCAGCTGTACAAACAGGTAATAACAGCAGAGAAGTCACGGTGGGGCACTTAAGCCAGAGTTGGGGCCACACTTAGGGAAAGCAGGGACCCTGCAGAAGGAGTAGAAGTTGGCCAACTGAAGGAGGAACAGGAATTGTAAGAATAACACTTCTGTTCTGGAATGTTCCAAGGCCTGCGGTGGTTTATGGGGAACAGAACATACTTGGCTGTGGTGGAAATAGTGTAAAGGGGGCGTTGGGGAGTTCTGAGGCTCTGAAGATGGGTGGGGGGGGTGTAAACCTTGATACGGCTTTGGAAATGATTCCAGGGTAACGGGGAGGAGAGTTTTAAACTGAAGCATAGTTTATGCCACTCTGTACCCATGTTGAGGGCTAGAAGGAGGAGCAAGAGTTGTGCCAGGGAGGATTACTGGGATAAAGGCCAGGGCGTACTTTTCCTTTGTTCTGTTGATTGTTTGTTTGTTCTTGGGGGAGTCACTTTATTTAATTTTGGTGTGAAGCAGAAAAAAGATGGAGAAAATCTGATCATGTTCATGAGACAGTTCAGGAAGGGAGTTGTTCCAGGGCAGTTGTGGGTGAAAAAGGCAGAAGAAATGGCCTCAGAGCTTCAAGTGACCCAGCCCACTGCCTATGTAGTGGACCAGCCAGGGCCGGCAGAAGGGAGGACCTCAGATAGTCAGCACAGCTTCTTTGAGTAGCTGTGCAGGGCAGCTGTGGGGCAGTTTGTCCAGCCACCAGCCATGGCAAGGATGGCAAGCCATTGCCTAGAGCTTGGAAGCCACACAAAAATACCAAGACACAGGCCAGCGCCCCAAGGCAGAGTCCTTCTTAACTATATAAAGGAGCCATAAAAGTACACAAAAATGCAAATGGAAAAGAATTACATGTAGGTGTAGCAGAACACCTTTTACTGAAAAATTGTCCCAGTCTTTTAGAGGGAGGAAGAATAGGACATAGGCAGAGAGACCTGCTTAAACACTTAGCCTGAATGTTGCTTTCGTTTATAATTTAATATTAAAATTTGAGTCTCTAAAGCACATAAATTTATCTGATCCTGTACAGTGCTTTGGCTACCTCCCCAAGCCCCCTGTTATTTTTCCAAGCTGGTCTAAATTTTCCAGGTTGTTGGAAATGCTGGTTATCCTGTGGCCTTCAAGAACATCTTACATTAAAGCCAGTCACACTGAGTTATGGTTTTTCCATCAACTAAACCTTTTCGCCAAATTGCCCACGGCTGAAACTATTTTCTGATAGATAAATATTTTCAAAGTTCCACTGTCAAACCCAGTTTAGAAATGTCAAGTCTCTAATGACTGTACCCACTGGTGTCTCTTCCTTCTTATGGCACTTTTTTTTCCAGAGCAACAAATCTGGGGGGAAAACATAGAGATCCACATATTAAAATGATATTAGCAAAGAAAGAAACAATGGCTTCTTTGTGATAATTTATAGTTATTCAGAGGGGAAATATATTCATACCCTGATTTTTAAAATCATACCCACTTTTGTGCTCAAACCCAGTTCTTGTGGCCATGACTGTTATGACTTATTGTGAACAACACAGAACAGCAAGAGACATTGTTCAAATTCTGCAGAGGAGAGATGTGTAGTCTAAAAAGTTTGAGGGCATCACTTCCAAAAATTGAAAGATATTAATCCTGTTTGGCAAAGTTTAAAGAAGGGATAAGGACAGACTTTCTATCAGAAACTATAAGCCAGATTATTTCAGGTCTGGCATAAAGTTGAGAACAAATGAAAAGCAACGTATTCTCTTTGTGGGATGTATTACATGATAATTTCTTGTTTCTTTATAGGTTTATTCATCTGACCCCTGCCCCAGGATGATAGCTCCTTGGGGGGGCAGCTGTTTGCTCACCACTGTAATCCCAGGTCCTGGTGAATGGAAACTTTGGTGAACAGGTATTAAATAAGTGAGCAAACACATGAATGAATGAAGAGTGAAAGTGGTCCAGGAAAGTGCTTTTTTCACATAACTGTTCAGGACTGAGCTTTTGTGTCCCCCTTAATGCCTCCCCTCACCCCATTCATGTGTTAAAGCTCCAATTCCCAGTGTGGCTATATTTGGCATTGGGGCCTTGAAGAAAGTAATTAAGGTTAAATGAGGTCAAAGCGTGGGCCCTGATGCAATAGGATTAGTGTCCTTATAAGAAGAGACACCAGAGAGCTCTGTCCCTGTCTCTCTGTGAGGAGAGGCCATATGAGGACACAGTAAGAAGGTGGCCATCTGCAAGGCAGGAAGAGAGACCTCACCAGGAGCCCAACCCCACCAGAATCTTGATCTAAGACTTTGGCATCTGCAGAACTGTGAGAAAATACATTTCCATTGTTTAAGCCTCCCTGTCTATGTTGTGTTGCAGGCAGAGCAGACTGTCTATCTCCTGGAATTCAGTTGGAATGTGGACTCTAGAATCAGCTCTCTTTGGCCTCTAACAGCTGGCTGGTTAGCAGTCCCTGGTGAGAACTCTTCAGTTCATTTTATCCATAAACCATGAGAAACTTCTCTCTTAATAGCAAAGCTGATGTGCCAGGCAGAGGGCTGTGGTCTCAGGGCTGGAGTAACAGGGGTCACACCCTTCCCTTAGATGAGATCAAACTTAGGACCAGGGCACTTGGCGGAAAACTGCCAAGTAACTCAGGAAAACTAAAGTTTCCTTTTAGTTCTTGGAATCAGAACAATACCATTTCACACAGCCCTCTTAGGGGGCAGCACCCCAAATTCACATCCTGAGCAGTTTCACGTCCTGGGAACAGCAACACTGAATGTTATTTATCTTTTAAAAATGAATCTAAGGGAGTCAGAGGTGAGGATGGGGTTGCATCGTGAAGATGATGGAACAATGATTATAGTCTCAGAATGAAAATATCTTATCCCCTGGTGAACTCATATTTGTGTTACCAGTCCGTACCCTTTCCTTTTTAACAAGTCCCTCTTGGTCTCCTTCTCTGATGGAAAGGCTCTGTGACCCGTGCTGACCTTCCAGGACCATTCTCATTTGTGGGGTGCTGTTGGCGGAGATGGCCCTGGTTGCCTGGAGGCCAGGAGGTGTCGGATTCCCACAGGTCATGTCATTTTCCTGCTACCTCTTGGTTTTACTCCTGTCTCTGTGGTCTGGCCCCTCATGGTAGCTTCACACCATGGAGCTCTGTGGAAACTCAGTGCTTCAAAGCAGGCTCTGAGCTCAGCTTATGCCCCACCTTGGGAAACGGGCAGAGCAGGGACAAGCAGCCCTAGGTGTCTGCATGATACCGTGCACGCTGGGTGTGGGGAGAAGAAAGCAGCAGAGGACCTGGGCTGCTCTTGAACCCGTGACCTTGTGAAAAAAGTTGCTATCCAGTTACAAAGTCATCCAGGGAACTCGAGCGAGCAAACAGATGAAGTGGGAAGCTGCCAGCAAGCAACCCTAAGGTTTGCCTAGGACTCGTGGCCGGGAGAGGTCCTGATGGGGCTGGGCACACCTGCCCTGGACAGTTGCCAAACTTGGTTCCCATGCAGAGAGAGCTGTCGTCCCACATCACTGCATCTGCTGCAATCTGCTGGCTTGGGCATCCTGAGTGAGATCTTCAGCCCACAGCCCTTGCCCTCTGAGTCTGAGATGGAGCTGAAGCGATGACCTGTCTCAGGTCTGAGCCGACACGCCAGGTCTGAGCAGAGTCAGGCAGTGTCTCATCCTCGCCACTAGACTTCGTACTTGGGGAAAATATCCCATGGATATGCCGTCATTTTTCAAATATGGGCAGCGTGTGAGTATGATGAAAACATAATTAAAACCATGATTTAAGATGAACAGGACAAGGCAAATTTTAACATCCAAACCAAAGTTTCTAATGCCATTTGAAAATTCCTTGTCATGGGACACATCACAAGTACAATCTGTAACTTATCTCCGTAACAAGGGTTTCGTGATGCCTTATGCTTCCTCTGAAAGGCAGTCGCCCTCTCGTGTGTATTTACCAGAGGTGCACTTGCTGATTAATTAATTGCTAGAATGAAAAATAACATCACCAGTCTCTGCGTTTATAGCCTGCAAATCCGAGCCACTCTTCCGCACCTATGAGATTTCCATAACTGTTCTCCTTCAAACAGAGGATTGGATTTGCCTTCAGCACAGAGTAGAGGGGAACCTGTAGTTCAGGAAATGGTTTTTGCAATAAAGAGATATCATCACACTGTGGGTTTTCAATCCCCACTCCGGCAATGTTCAGGGAAGGTTCACTAGGTATACCCAGAACTCTGCTAAGCTGGCCAACCAGCGACATAATATTGAGCCTAAAACAGCTAAAGAGGGATGCCCAGGGCTGCTGCTGGAGGAGGGCAGGCGGTGGAGGGAGGGCATTAGAGGCTGTTTCATAGGAAGTGTCACGGCGTTTGTGTTTTGGCTCCGTAGCAGATCTGTTCTCAGCTCCTCTCAAAGTAAAAAACGACCCTGCCTACAACCAGAGGTTTCAACTCTCACCACCACCCCTTGGCCAGAGCAAGGAAAAATCCTGATCCTAAGGGAGAGTCTGGTCAAGGGAAGCCAGGACTTGGAAGACGGTGGTGGAGGCTCCCCCTGAGCTGTCATCTCTCAGAATGCACTGGAAGCAACACCTTTCCGGAAATCAGTTGAAAAGGATGCAGGGCTGTGTTGGGACAAACAGGTCAATATGGACCAAAAGGCATAAATCAGGACGTGAAAGGAAGAAACAGACATAAGGTGAAGATGACTGTGTTTCACCGGGAGCAAAAAGGGATGGAGTCAGCCCACGAAGACGCCCCAGCCAAGTCCGACTACCACGGTTTCAAATGGCCTGTGAGCTCAGAAGGGTTTGATATTGTTAAATGATTGGAAGAGAACCAGATGAGGAATCTGACACGTGCAGAGTGTATACGAGTCAAATGTTAGTGTTTATTTTAAAAAGTTTTACTGAAACTCAATCCCGCTCGTTCTTTTGCACAGAGCTGCTCTCATGGGACAGCAGCAGAGTGGAGAAGTTGTGAGGAGACAGAATGACCCTCGAAGCCTGGAATATCTGCCGCCTGATCTTCTCCTTGAAATAACTTTCAAGGAGAAGTTTGCTGACTCCTCATCCAGGGCATCACCAAAGAGACCGTGAACGATCCCAGTTCATTGTGTGGCTTTTACAGGATGTCATGTACGTTAAATCAGAAACAGTCCTCAGAGTATGGTCTGTGATCTTTCTGGAGTCTAGTGTTAGAGCATCTGAGATGTTGGCAGAAGTGTAAGAGGGAAGAACAAATCTGACTCCACATTGGATCTGCTTCTTCTAGTTTAACCTTTGTATTCTATTGCTCTTGTTTGGAGTTAAGAATGTTGCCTAGAGCCTGAAATATACAGGATAGCCCGTTCCCAAGGCTCTGACCTTTAAAGGTGTAAAACTTTCCCATTCCTACAGAGATAAAAAGTTGCAGAGCAGAGAGAATAACATTTGTCTTGTTGGATGTTTACAGGGGCATCCTGACCTGACCTACATGGAAAGCTGCAAGAACAAAGGATTCTGACACCAAGAAGTCTGCAACAACCAACCACACCCCTCCCTCACCTTGCCTTTAAAAATGCTTTGCTGGGCTTCCCTGGTGGCGCAGTGGCTGGGAGTCCGCCTGCCAGTGCAGGGGACACGGGTTCGTGCCCCGGTCCGGGAGGATCCCACATGCCGCAGAGCAACTAGGCCCGTGAGCCACAACTGCTGAGCCTGCGCGTCTGGAGCCTGTGCTCTGCAACGGGAGAGGCCGCGATGGTGGGAGGCCCACGCACCGCGATGAAGGGTGGCCCCCGCTCGCCGCAACTGGAGAAAGCCCTCACACAGAAACGAAGACCCAACACAGCCAAAAATAAATAAATAAATTTAAAAAAAAATGCTTTGCTGTAAAAAAGAAAATTACAGACCAATATCACTGATGAATATAGATGCAAAAATCCCCAACAAAATACTAGCAAACAGAATCCAACAGCACATTAAAAGGATCATACACCACGATCAAGTGGGGTTTATCCCAGGGATGCAAGGATTCTTCAGTATATGCAAATCAATCAATGTGATACACCATATTAACAAATTGAAGAATAAAAACCATATGATCATCTCAATAGATGCAGAAAAAGCTTTTGACAAAATTCAACACCCATTTATGATAAAAACTCTCCAGAAAGTGGGCATAGAGGGAACCTAACTCAACATAATAAATGCCATATACGACAAACCCACAGCCAACATCATTCTCAATGGTGAAAAACTGAAAGCATTTCCTCTAAGATCAGGAATGAGACAAGGATGTCCACTCTCACCACTATTATTCAGCATAGTTTTGGAAGTCCTAGCCACAGCAATCAGAGAAGAGAAAGAAATAAAAGGAATACAAATTGGAAAAGAAGAAGTAAAACTATCACTTTTTGCAGATGACATGATACTATACATAGAGAATCCTAAAAATGCCACCAGAAAACTACTAGAGCTAATCAATGAATTTGGTAAAGTTGCAGGATACAAAATTAATGCACAGAAATCTCTTGCATTCCTATACACTAATGATGAAAAATCAGAAAGAGAAATTATGGAAACAAACACTCCCATTTACCATTGCAACAAAAAGAACAAAATACCCAGGAATAAACCTACCTAGGGGGCTTCCCTTGTGGCACAGTGGTTAAGAATCTGCCTGCCAAGGCAGGGGGCACGGGTTCAAGCCCTGGTCCAGGAGGATCCCACATGCCGTGGAGCAACTAAGCCCGTGTGCCACAACTACTAAGTCTGCACTCTAGAGCCCGCGAGCCACAGCTACTGAAGCCCGCGTGCCTAGAGCCTGTGCTCGCAAACAAGAGAAGCCACTGCAATGAGAAACCCACGCACCGCAATGAAGAGTAGCCCCCACTCGCTGCAACTAGAGAAAGCCCACACGCAGCAACGAAGACCCAACGCAGCCAAACATAAATAAATAAATTTATTAAAAAAAAAAAAAAAACCTACCTAGGGAGACAAAAGACCTGTATGCAGAAAACTATAAGACACTGATGAAATAAATTAAAGATGATAACAACAGATGGAGAGATATACCATGTTCTTGGATTGGAAGAATCAATATTGTGAAAATGACTATACTACCCAAAGCAATCTACAGATTCAATGCAATCCCTATCAAATTACCAATGGCATTTTTTACGAAACTAGAACAAATCATCTTAAAATTTGTATGGAGACACAAAAGACCCCGAATAGCCAAAGCAGTCTTGAGGGAAAAAAATGGAGCTGGAGGAATCAGACTCCCTGACTTCAGACTATACTACAAAGCTACAGTAATCAAGACAATATGGTACTGGCACAAAAACAGAAATGTAGATCAATGGAACAAGAGAGAAAGCCCAGAGATAAACCCATACACCTATGGTCAACTAATCTATGACAAAGGAGGCAAAGATATACAATGGAGAAAAGACAGTCTCTTCAATAAGTGGTGCTGGGAAAACTGGACAGCTACATGTAAAAGAATGAACTTAGAATACTCCCTAACACCATACACAAAAATAAACTCAAAATGGATTTGAGACCTAAATGTAAGACCGGACACTATAAAACTCTTAGAGGAAAACATAGGAAGAACACTCTTTGACATAAATCACAGCAAGATCTTTTTTGATCCACCTCCTAGAGTAATGGAAATAAAAACAAAAATAAACACATGGGACCTAATGAAACTTCAAAGCTTTTGCACAGCAAAGGAAATCATAAACAAGATGAAAAGACAACCCACAGAATGGGAGAAAATATTTGCAAATGAATCAATGGACAAATGATTAATCTCCAAAATATATAAACAGCTCATGCAGCTTAATATTAAAGAAACAAAAAACCCAATCCAAAAATGGGCAGAAGACCTAAATAGACATTTCTCCAAAGAAGACATACAGATGGCCAAGAAGCACATGAAAAGCTGCTCAACATCACTAATTATTAGAGAAATGCAAATCAAAACTACAATGAGGTATCACCTCACACCAGTTAGAATGGGCATCATCAGAAAATCTACAAACAACAAATGCTGGAGAGGGTGTGGAGAAAAGGGAACCCTCTTGCACTGTTGGTGGGAATGTAAATTGATACAGCCACTATGGAGAACAGTATGGAGGTTCCTTAAAAAACTAAAAATAGAATTACCATATGATCCAGCAATCCCACTACTGGGCATATACCCAGCTAAAACCATAATTCAAAAAGACACATGCACCCCAATGTTCATTGTGGCACTATTTACAATAGTCAGGTCATGGAAGCAACCTAAATGCCCATCGACAGACAAATGGATAAAGAAGTTGTGGTACATATATACAGTGGAATATTACTCAGCCATAAAAAGGAACAAAATTGAGTCATTTGTTGAGATGTGGATGGATCTAGAGACTGTCATACAGAGTGAAGTAAGTCAGAAAGAGAAAAACAAATATCGTATATTAACGCACGTATGTGGAACCTAGAAAAATGGTACAGATGAACCGGTTTGCAGGGCAGAAGTTGAGACACAGATGTAGAGAACAAACGTATGGACACCAAGGGGGGAAAACTGCGGTGGGGTGGGGATGGTGGTGTGCTGAATTGGGCGATTGGGATTGACATGTATACACTGATGTGTATAAAATTGATGACTAATAAGAACCTGCAGTATAAACAAACAAAAAAAACAACTAATACTAAACTTTCTTTGGGTTATTTGTATGGAAATATGTTAATATAAATGTTTCAGACATTACATGAAATTTCTAAAAATTTTATATGTTCTGGTATAATGTTATAAGTCGTAATTCTAGTTATTACATTAAAATGTATATCTCAGAAATAACTAAATTTCCTTGTCAATTGCATTGTTATGAACTTTCATCAAATCTTTAACCGTGGTCATTTTTAAGTCTTTTGTCATTTACAGACAGTTCTGGGTGTACTCTGATGCTTTCGCAAATATGTTCCTATAAAAGGGTTTCATCTTCAAGGAATTCATGGAAAAGACTCTGACAAGTACAGGTTTCTGGTAACTGACTGTACTGCTGAACTGAATGAATAAGCATTTTCAGAACTCTGATGAAAAACTGATGAACTCATAAACGTGCTAACAAAAGATCAAGATGAAAAACAAATTAATTACATGGGACTGAGTGAACTGATGAGGATGATTATAATTTTTGTGACTTTCTTTTTTAATAAAAAAAAACAATCCCACAAGGACTCAGAGGCAAAAAATATACAAATCAATTTTCACTGTAGAGTAAAGGAGCTGTTACAGTGGAGGATTACTGGACTGAATGTCAATATTATGACAGTATGAGTGTGTTTCGTGTTTGGTAATTGCAATCATTGTTGCTTTTGTTGTGGCCATCCATTTACAATGCTTGGTGTTAGTTTATTTATCTCTTGTAAAAATAAAATACAGTGTGTGTGTGTGAAAAAAAAAAAAAGCTTTGCTGAAACCCTTCCGGGAGTTCGGGGTTTTGGGGGGCATGAGCCAGCCATTTTCCTTGCATGACCCTGCAGTAAACCTTTCTCTGCTCCAGATTCCAATGTTTCGGTATTGTTTGGCCTCGCTGTGCATCGGGCACGTGAACCTGCATCCGGTTTAACAGGAGGAGACCTGGTCTCTGAATTATGGTGTCTGCAGTGGGCAGGATGGGGCACCAGCACCCCTTCCAGAATTCACGTTGGTTTTCCTCTCTCTACATCTACTTGGGGGCTAAATGTTGAAGCAGAGAGCCTAGAGGGGTTAGATGGATATTTAATGACTAAGAAACCCTGGTATGTGTTGAAATTACAATGTAACAGAGACATTTAGCTCTTATTTGGACTTTCTATCTGTAGTGGGCTGAATTGTGGTCCCTCCCTCTCCCTACCCGGAATCATATGTTGAAATCCTGACCCCAGTACCTCAGAATCTGACCTTATTAGGAGATAGGGTTTTACAGAGGTAATTAAGTTAAAATGAGGTCATTGGGGTGGGTCCTGATCCAATAGGACTGGTGTCCTTCTAAGAAGAGAGGTTAGGACACAGACACATGCAGAAGTGAGATGGTATGAAGACACAGAGAGAAGATGGCATCTACAAGCCAATACCTTGATCTTGGACTTCTGACCTTCTGAGCTGTGAGAAAATAAGTTTCTGTTGTTTTAAAACCCCCTGTCTCTGGTACTTTGCTATGGCAGCCCTAGCAAATGAATATACCACCTCATTCAATGTTAGAGTGAAATTCTCCTTTTAATATGTAAACATTTCTTCATAAATCATTTCACATTTCTTGTCTAATTATTCACAGATTTTGTATAAATGATGGTACATATCTGAAGTGAAGGAAATAGCACTGATAAAGGGCAGAGAGATTTTCAAAAGTCATCCCGGCTGAAGGCTGGAATATTTTGAATAATTTACTATAGACACTGTGAAAGTTGGGCAGCTGTTTTGCTTTAAACATTAGTTTCTTCCATAGGGAGTGGAAAATTACTCTGAGAAGTGATTCTAAAAAGTTGATTCTCATTCTTTGTGCCAAGTTTTCCAAAAGAAGTTAACAAAAAGATTGTCTTTATCTGGAGGGACTTTTTGAACTGCTGCCTCCTCACTGTCTCGATTCTGCCCATTTTTGTCTCCACTCCCACCTCATCCTATTGGGTACTTGTTAAGCAAATAATATACACGCCCAGGGTTGGATTTATTATTTTTATGCAGATTGTTAAAAATAGTGCAACTGTGGGCAGAGGAATGACCACAGGAAGTGATTCACTTCCTCTGGTCGGTTTCTCTGACACCTACCAAGACCAGAGAAATACAAATAATGGAAGGATTCATGTTGGAAAGTCATGGCACCATCTCTTGATGCTTATTTCTGCCAGTGACTAACCCAATCTAGGATGTGCTTCTACTTGCCACCCAGGCTGTATGTCTTTGAAGTCTGGGATCACGCTTAACATCTACTCTGGGAACCTGATTCTTCACTCTGGCGTGCATCTGACACAGTTGATAAAACTGGACTTTAACTAGAGCAGAGACACTTTCCCCTCTGCTTTTGGGGAGATGATGGGGGCTCACGTTGGTGGCGTGGGTTCCCATCGGTGGTCCTTGGTCTGCTTCAATCCAGTTTCAGCAAACCTTTCACAATGGTCCAAACCATTTTACCTGGTCTTGATCCTAGACTCCATTTGCTTCTCTTAGACGATGGTATGACCAGATGAGTATAATTATGACAATCTTGAGCCTTGCCTGGTGTCTACAGATTGTGTTTTCTCCAACATGGTCTCATTAGTGTGCATCAATTCTGGAAGGTCATTGGCACCCTTCACTCGATTTACTATCTGGGCAAGGGAACAGGGTTCAAAGACCCCACAGGTTGACAGTGAACCTTCTTTGTGGACCACTCAGCCTGACAAATGGCGAAATATGATTTTACCCAGCATGTTAAACGTAGGTGAGCTACAGCTTGGGAGACTCCTGCAGGATGGGTCTGGGCTCCTGGAAGCCTTCAATTCTCCTTTCTTATTCTTATTCTCAGTAACGGATGTCACACATTATTGTTCTACTAAATCTTTAAGCCTTGAGTAAAGAATCGTTTTTTGAAAGGCGTAAATATAGATTTTTAAAAATCACCCAATGAAGATTTTGAGATAAGGTGGATTAAAAATAAAGAAAGAAATGCAATGAGCAATCAAATCACAATAGTTACAAAAAAATCCATCAAGGGCCATTAGGAGAAAAAAAAATTCGAATCATTTGAGATGTTGGAAAAATAATTTTGAAAAGTTAAAAAATTAAAAGCATTGTTTTTAATCCAATATACAGAAACCAGTGTTTTCATTCCACATTCTCATTAGTAAAGAGTTTGGGAAAGGAAGATAAAAGGGAAAACAGGAAGAGATATGGGGGAGTGGGAGAGATACAGAGGAAAGGGGAATGAAGAGGAATGTACAGACAGGCTGGATGGCTGTTCAAAAAAAGGGCAGCAGGACCCACAGATTAAGTCAGAGAAGCATAGTATGAGGGACAGGGCAGAGCTAAAAGTCCAAGGACATTCTGAAGAACTTGTAAATTATTCTTACTGCAGGCTGGTCCCTGGCCCTGCGGGCCTTCCCTCGCCCCATCCTATATGTATGACTGCCATTTGAAAAGCAGACTGGCTAGTCACCCAACATTTGGAAGTTTTCAATGGCTCTTCCACAAGCAAGCCAAAGTGGCATTTGAAATGGATGGTTTCAGACAGCTTGGGAAGGATGCCCTCCAGTGGGTCAGAGCAATAACCCCCAAGGTTTGGAATAAGAGGGACAGAAGGACAGAGGGCCCTTCAGTGTGCAGTTCCCCCAAGACAGCCGGCCAGAGGTTCTTAAGCTGGGGCGTACGACCCCCCAGACATCATCTCTCCACCTGTAAGGGCTCAGGTACTGAGTGTTTTCCTGGGAGAGGGTGCCCCTCTTCCTCCAGGATCACTGAGTTAGACTCTGCACCCAGGGAGAGCGGGGCTGCCCAACAATGAGATAAAACCCCTTCCAGCAGGAAGAGAAAGGGGGAAATCACGAAGGTAGATGCACTGCAATCCCCACGGTCATTTCCAACTCTATAACAACCTCTGGTTCTGTGATTGAACAAAAAAGACTGGAGCTCTGATAGGTGTCATTAAAAAAATTTTTTTTTAATTATAAAATTCAAACATGTAAGAAACAAATCAGCAGTTCAGAAGTGTATAAAGAACAGAGGAGAGTACCATCTTTAATACCATTCCCGGGCGATAATCAGTGTTCAACATTGGGGATATATCCATTCATTCTTCCACATTAAAAATATGCAGAGTTGGGCTTCCCTGGTGGTGCAGTGGTTGAGAATCTGCCTGCCAATGCAGGGGACATGGGTTCGAGCCCTGGTCCAGAAAGATTCCACATGCTGCGGAGCAACTAAGCCCGTGAGCCACAACTACCGAGCCTGCACTCTAGAGCCCGCGAGCCACAACTACTGAGCCCACGTGCCACAACTACTGAAGCCCGTGTGCCTAGAGCCCGTGCTCTGCAACAAGAGAAGCCACTGCAATGAGAAGCCCGTGCACCGCAACGGAGAGTAGCCTCTGCTGGCCACAACTAGAGAAAAGCCCACATGCAACAACGAAGACCCCAACGCACTAAAAATAAATAAATATATTTAAAAAAAATATATACGCAGAGTCAAACATATGAAACATACCACACATAAACACGGATAACGTCTTTTGTATGCAACTCACTAATTTTATTTGCCATCTCATGGCAAATAGTGGATACACTGCCATGTCAGTACTTAACATCTATTTCATTCTTTTTTTTTTTTTAATTTGGGCTTATGTGTACTGGAATTAAAACAGTACAAGAAAAAAACATGATTGATCCTAAGACTTCAGCACTGTTAAGATTTACTGAGGCACTGTTGAGGGTCCAGAGAGAGAACTGCAGGGTTATCTCTGGCTAAACCCACCAGCTTCCCCCTGGTCAGGTGGAGCTTTTCAGTAAATGCCCAAAAGCAGCAGTCATGGGAGCTATTTCTCAGGGCTGCCAGGGGGCGTGTTCTCCCAGGCAGGATGTCAGCTCAGCCGAGTTGCCTTCTGTACCTCCCGTGCTGTGATGCTCTTTCCTCTTCCTCCCCACCAGCCTGAGTGATCCAATCTCTGTCGCTCTCAGATGTGAAAATCTGCTTGTGGGAAAGGCCTGAAATGTCGGCTCACTCTCTCTGTGTCTGCCTGTAAGTGACAACTGTGGAAACCCAAGTTCTGGCCCTTGGAAAGCACACCTTGGGATGGAACACGGGGTGTCAGTTTCCACCATCATCACACAGGGTGCTGTTGGGGAAATCTTAGTACAGTCAGGCATTTTACTTCTTATCACCTCTGATTTTCAGAAACCCTAGGAGCGAGGTATTACTATCTCCATTTTATAGAAAAGGAGAATAAAGCCCAGAGAGCTTAAGGAACTTGTCCCACGTTGCACAGCTTCATGGTAGAAGCAGAATTCCTTCTGGGGTCTCCCTGTGCCCTTCACACTGCACCCTGCCAACCTGGTGAAGGAGGCATTGGCCTCTGCAGTGACGCCGTGTGGCCCTAAGGCAGCTGCCTGGCCAGAGTCAAGCCTGCCAGTGGTCACTTAGAAAGTGGAGCCCCCAGCTGGGGTAGGAGGCTGGAGGCCTTGGGTTCTCCTGGAGACTTCAGGGGGCCACGACCTCCAAAACCATCCTGGACGGCAACCTCCATATCACTGACCCACCTCCCTAGCCCGCTGGACCTCTGGTCTCATAACAGAAACATTTCAGCATTGGTGTCTTCAACACTTGGGATCTAAGTTTGGCATCTAAGCCAGGGTTTTGGTAAAATGAACATGTCACTCCTGGGTGTCAAAATCTTCTGATAAACTGGCTTGTTTTTTGCAGGTCTTACTGCAGGTGTCTTTCATTGTGAACTATTTCAAACTTTCTTTGAAGGTCAAGGGTGTTCCAAAAAAATTGTAGAGGGGTGTAGGAAAATTGGATACAATTCAGAAAAGAACAAAAGTAATGATTCTGAGGATGGACAACAGACCTCTTAGGACAGGGGATTAAGGTAATTATACGTTTCCTGGAGGGAAGTTGAGGGGTGGCTATCATTCTTAGTACCTTGGTTGGATTCTGACCACTGACCAGCGATTCCTAACTCCACAGACAAATAGGAATTTGTCCTCGAAGGGGGCATTCTGGCCAGATGTGGTTACTGCTCGCTGGTCCAGGCCCCTGGCGCTCTTCAGAGCCCTTTGGTATCTGCTTCTCGTTTGGTTCTTGGAATTGCCTTGTGAGGGAGGGCAAGGATGCTTATGGCTTTGCCACTTACTCTCTTGCCAGAAACTGGCTGAATCTCATGAAATTTCTGCGCCTCCGATTCCTCACCAGCAACGTGAAGATATTAATTGTATCTATCTGATGATTAACTGAATTAACCTATGCAAATGTTCAGAAGAGTGGTGGTCACATTGCAAAGACAATGTAAGAGTTAGCTATTACTGTTGCTGAAATCAGAAACAGAGGACCAGGGGAATTCAGAGGCTTGCACAAGGCTTGGACTAGACTTAATTTTTAAATTAATCAATTTGCTATTTATTCATGGAGCATGATCTATGTAAGCAAAAATGAAGTGTGCGCAGCTGGATGAATTTTGATCAGTGCAGCACCCATATGGGTATCACCCTCCGGTGTGTTTCCAGTGGCTACACAGTGCGTGGTCAATGGCAGGGGTTGCCCCAGTTTACTCAACAATCCTTACTGCAGGGCACACAGAATCTAATGTTAGAAGGGGCTCCTCATCTTTGGTGTTTTGCCGCTGCCACCACCAGCATCACCCCTGAGTCCTGGTGGGGTAACAGAGTCAGTCCTGAATCAGAGTCAGGGAAGTGTTTCTAGACCCTTCCTCCTTTTGGTCCAGACTCACCGACTCTGCCAGCGCCGCTGCAGCAGCGTCCGCCTCGGTGCCCCACTGTCCCTGCTCCCTGCAATCCCCAGGGAGCCTTCCACGAGGTGACCCAGCGCACCTGGCACCTTGACCACTGTCTACAAGGCTCCACCCTTCCTGGGTCCCTGCCGTTCTCCAAACCTGCCACATGTGACCCCTCCTCAAATATCTCTCTGCCATCCTCCCTTCCTTCCTTCAGCTCTGTGCAGCAGTCGCTTTATCCAAGGGCTTCCCTCATCTCTGCCCCTCCACGGCCTCTCTGACCCCTCACCTGCCTGGTCTTACTTCAGCGTTCCTCACCTGGCACCTGTTTATCACTTTGTGGTCTATCTCCCCCTCCACGCAACGTCAAATACACACTCCACAAGAGCCAGAATTTGTTTTCTCCATTGCTGGTCACCAGCGGGGAAATGTGTGGGGTGTATTAATTAGGGATACACACGACTACATATAAAATAGAGAACCAACAAGGACCTACTGTAGAGCACAGGGAACTCTAGTCAATATCTTGTAATAACCTATGATGGAAAAGAAGTTATGTATAACTGAATCACCTTGCTTGACACCTGAAACATTGTATATCAACTATACTTCAATTAAAAAAAAAAAAGAAAAAGAAGGCTGCCTGAGGCTGAAAGTGAGGGTGTCCTCTTGGGCCTGCTGGGGGAGGCTGTTGGCGTGTGACTCTCTACTGCCCCCTCCTCGGGGCAGGGGGGTGTCAGAGTGGGGCTATTGCTCGAGGGATTTTTAGAAGAGCTCTCCCTAAGGCTCTGGTTAGTAACCTGGTGTTGATGAACTTGGATGACGAACAAAATGATCCCCATTTTCACCACGGCCTCACTGATGTTTAGCATTTTGTTGACTTATACATGAGCTAAGCTCTCCCCATGATCATTAGCAGGACTTGTGATTTTGTCACTGATACCATTCACATGTTTTCAGGGCATATTATAGGGGTTGCAGATATCTTGGTATCTGTTTTTGCTCATATTATAACTATCAGGGACACCACTAGATCATTTTATTTAACAAGTTAATAAAGAAGCATGTCGACCACAAATTTATTTTTGTACTATTTTGATATCTGATGGCAATGTCATTGATTTGCTTTGAGATCCTATGTGTTCTATTTTATGAATTTAGAAACATTTCCTGAGGAGCAGTCCACAGGTGTCACCAGAGAGCCGAGGGGATCCACAACACACAGAGGAAGGGGTTCTTGTCTATGGGGTTGAGGGTCCCATTGAGATAGAAGATGGAACCTTGGCTGTGGGGAGGAAAAGGTCTCCTTCAGACCAGAAGCCTCGGTCCCTCCCATTCAACCTTGCTGCAGGTAGGGCCTGGGACTTGGGCCAAAGGTGACCTTGGCCTTGGCATGAAGGAGCTAAACCTTTCCCCTATCCAGGCCTTTCCGTCAGCTCTCCCATCCCTTCCCTCCAATTCTCTTTCCATTCCAGCCCCAACTCTTCCTACTAAACACCATGAAGGCCCCTTGTATCCTCCCAGGATTTGCTGCTGTCATAGAGGGAGACACATGACCTTGCCCTTCCCTGGTTGTCAGGGTGAGGACACCTGCATGGAAGTGGTTACAAAGCCAGCTGCCACTCCTGGGCACCCAAGTCCCTAATCTAGACAGAGCCTTCCTATTTTGGACAAACACTAAATTCATAAAGACAGATGATCAAATTTTCCTATCAGGTTCAAACAGAACATTAAACTGTAGTGACGAATGAGTCTCTAAGTCCAAAGCAAAGATTTGCAGAAAGGATGCTGGTAGGAAGGAAAATGTAGAAAGAGTAAAAAAAAGTTATCCATGTCGGCAGATCATGTATCCTGTTATTCTCACGAAATACTTTCTTCTGTTTAGTTTCCTTAGTGGAGGCTGGAGAATGTAAAGGAGACCATAGGAATTACTTTATTTTGGTCTCGGTCATGAAGGCCACTGTGTGAACTTGGGCAAGTCACTGAAACGTATTTCATTTCTCATTTTATGAGCCAGTCATTTTCTCTCTCTGTATCTCTCTTTTTCTCTGTGTCTCTGTTTCTGTCTCTGTCTGTCTCTCTGCCTCTGTCTCTCTGTCTCTCTTTAACACACACACACACACACACACACACTAGGTAAGGATAAGGTCTCAGTCCCACTCCCCTTTTCATTCCTCTGCATGAAGACACTCCACGGCATCAAAGCCCGTACACAGCACCCTCTGCAGATTCAGCTCCTGGCTACAGCCCCATCTCCGTCCTCAGGTCCCAAGAATATTATGTGACCAAGTGTTAATATCTGAAAAATGCTTTGAAGTCTTGGGAAAAGACACTATATTAAAGGATTCTTAAAAAATCATTACCCTGCCTAAAATGTAGAACCATGCCCAGCAAGAAGGCTGTGATTGTGCGAGCAGGCCAAGCTAATGATTTAGAAGTTATCATTGTAACAACAAATCAACTCAGACCGTAAATTAGATCCTAAAATAAGCCTTCGGACCTCAAGAGTCTTCATCTTACTCTTGAGCAAGTCTTTAGAATAGAAATGTGTCTCATTTCATCACACATATAACCTACTTTCACATCTAAATATTCTTCATAGAATGTGACCACTTGCCAAATTTAGAACACGATGAACATTTTTTTTTGGGGGGGGGGAGGGCTGAGAGGGATCCCGACTTTCCTGAAAAAAAAAAATCACATTGCAAGACGCAGGGAGGAAGATATCCCACGTCCAGAATATATACGGCTGGTTCAGTCGCCACAGTCCAAAAGCGCCATCTGAGCATCTATTTTTCCAAGCAGTTGAGAGAAGTGATGTGTACATTTTTCATGTGTAATTAGGCAGTGTAAGGCGATCCCCGCTGCCGACGGGCTGCCACTGCCCTCGTCGGGTGAATGGCTTCCAGATTTCACCCCCATCTCTTCTGTCTAGACTCTACGTTGCTACTTTTTTTCCTCCTCGCTTAAAACAGACTCCAACATAAAATGCCAAAAACAGAAGTTTTGTCCCTCTTTCTCATAAAGATGTGGGACAGAGCTCGCTCTGCCAGACAAGCAGGGGCCCCAGACTTTCATAAGACACGTGTCATCTGAAGCTGGCATTAAAGATTGTCCAGGCGTTTCAGCGGGTCATGCAAACCTTTTTTTTTTTTTTTTTTTTTTTAAATATGGTTTTCATTAAGAAAGAGTATTTCTAGAGAGGTGTGGTGCAGTTTGGAGCTGGGGCAGCGAAGGGTAGGAAGAGAGGCGGGGAACAACAACGCCGTTATTGACGCCGCTGCTGAAATGTACATTGTCTTATAAAAGGGCTTTTGGGGAGTGAAAAAATCATTTCATTCTATTACCAGGGGCCTATCTTGTTGAGTGTGCTGATAACTCAGGTTAAAATCTAGTCACTTAACAGAAGAAAATGGAGAAATTCTTATGACGCTAATGCCATTTATTAATTGTAAGAATTTTTATGTATCCTGTTCTGGGGGGGGAGTAAAAAAGTCATTTTTTAAAACTTAGACTTAAAAAAAACCATATTATTACTGAATTTATTTAATAAGATGAGATGCTTATTAAAAACATGAGACAGGTAGTTGAAGGTCCGTGTGATTTGACCAACAAGGGCTGGGATAGATTCACGTTTTGGTTGTTTAAAGCTGCCTTGTTTAATCTTATCCAAAACTTCTGCAGTTTCTATGGAGATGAAGCTCATATTCTTCTGTTTACCAAGCTGCTTCCGTATGTGATTAACAGACAAAGATAATAATATAGGAAATCATTTTTAAAGAAAAGGATGAATAAAATAGTGCTGTTTATTGGGTATCAAAAATAAAATAATATTTTCTCAGAAAGCTGAAGATGGGTTTCAGTTTTCACTGAAACAAAGCAAAACAGAAGTAGTGAACACACAGTATGAAAATAAGCTTCAAATAAGTAAATGATAAGAAAATTCAAATACTGCTGTATATTTTCTTTTTCTATCTCCCCTCTCTAGTCTATTTTAAAATACACCCCACAGAGTGGTACCCATGGGGCTGTTAACTAGAGGTTTAAAACCTGAGAACCTAGTTGTAGTTTGTGTTATAAACTCTTTAGGGATTACTGCTAGCCTTTTACTAAAAATATGCAAAATCATCCTTATATTATAGAACTTGGGTAGAATTTTCAAATCTTCAGAATTGGTTAATTTGCTGACTTTTTAAAAAATCTGCTTTATACATTGGTACTATGTAGGCTGTAGAAAATCAACTGTATCTTAATTGTTTCAAAGGCGATTCAGCAGCCACTAAGCTGAAATGAATGATCCAACAACACTTTAAAAATTCCTGCATTTACCAGTGTTCCAGAGAACTTGAGAACTAGAGAAAGGGGGAGAATTGACTAGATTTTGAAAACTCCTCAACCTCAGCAAAAAGACCAAAGTCCTTACAGCTGAGAAATGAAAAGCCAGCTGTATGAGGCAGCAAGAGACAAACAGTAAGAGAAGAAGGGGGTTTCTGACACCTTGAATAAGAGATTTTTGTGGGCCAAGGAGGTCCGGGAACACCCCACAACATAATTTCACTTTTGAATTTATAACCAATTTTCTTAATAGTGCTAGACCCCAGCACTAAATGTTTCCTTAAAAACATTATAAACTCTTTAGGAGGCCCTGCTGGCCTTTTACGGAAGACCATGCAAATTCATGCTTAGATTATAGAACACGGGTTGAATTCCCAAATCTTGAATCAATAAACACAACAAAAATCCAAATATGTGCCATATACATTGTGTCAAATACATTTTATTCCTTTACTCCTAATTTAAATGTGTATGTTTGGATTTTATCTGATTAGGATAATAATATGTCTATAAAGCAGGGTTTAACTTTAATCTATGGAATTTGTATTCCAAGATTTATCTGCTTTGACTCCTGTTCATTCCCACAGTGATTTTATTTATAATGTTTGTATCAATAGTTGTCATCTGCCTTGCTGTGATTTTGCCTGGACATCTAAATACAGCTTCCTAGATGGCTATAGTTTGCATCTACTTAAAATTAAATAGCTCTGCTGAATGATCGAATGAGATCTTATCTAATCTGTTATTGCATCTGAGTTCACCCAAGTGACTCTTGTGAACTGAGTTCATTTCTCTCTCTCATTACACTTAGCACAGTCCTCTGCAAGGATGAGTTTGCATACCTCTCTCCCCCATCACACCATGAATTCCTGGAGGGCAGAAGGCATATCGTCTTTTCATCCTTAGTGCCTGGCATGATGCATTCACTCACTAGGTGCTTAAATGGATGTGTGCTTCTCCAATTGGTGCCTAATCCGCTTTCAGTGGAATGAAGAAAGCACAAAGGCAATACATCTCAGTTTGAACCGCTTACAGGAAGCCCACCTAGGTTCCCGAGGTCAGAAAAGATTTCGCCTGCAGCTAAACCCTGCAATAATACTCTGCCTTACTTCTATAGCCCTTATTTTACATATCCTTTTTGTAGATTCTTGTGTAGGCGACTTAATTTCCTTATAAGGAAGTGAGCTCGGGAAAACTGGGATCATTAAGTTCTACATCTTTGTACTGCGCATTGCACCAGGCATGGGAAAGCGTGTGTTGTGGGCACAGGGGGCAATAATCTCTTGAATTTCTCTTTTACGTCTGCCCAGCGCGTCGCAAGTGCATGGGAAGCAAGTCATCTTGTTGGGTGTTTCTTTATGCGGCGCTGTGCTCACGGCTGAGAGAAAGGCAATTTTTGATTAAGCTTTATTTTTCTCTGGAAAATATCTAAATGCTCTACTCTGTCTTTACGTGTCAAATGACCACCACAGATTGTCCTGGAAGTGAGAGGACATTTTGGCCAAACAGAGGCTGAGAAACATGGCTTCTGGCTGTAACTCAGACTCTGATGTATTCATTTAAAATGAGGAGAAACTAAACCCCAGGAAAGTCTGATGATGCATTTAACTGTAATAGAATTTAGAGATCTCGCCACGGCAAAACCCGAGACCCAATTTGCCAAACGGACGGGCGTGGAGCCCTCCGCAGTGCCAGTCATAGAAGCACTTCTGCCAAGACAGGAACAACAGCCTATGGTGCAAAGCATGCCATCTGCATGGGCTCAAATTCTGCATGCTGGTGCATAATTTTTTTTTTTTTTTTCTGTTCACATCAGAGAACACAGGGTTGGAGTTGTTTTCAGAAGACTTAAGTAGCACTCATTTAAATTATTCAAAAGTTGTATTTGGCTGAATGTTGAGTTTCATTCCTTCTTAAACTGGGATCATTTCCAAGGATTGTTAAAAAAAAAAAAAAATCCCAGTGACTTTAGTGGTGAAAGAATGTAACTAATTTGGTGATAGCCCCCATAGAAACAGACAGCTAGCTCAACAGACGTGGTCTGGTCTGAGGCAATGTGGCCCGCGGTGGGACCTGGGGGCTGGCGGGGCTCCGCTGGAGCTCATGAAAGGGGCTCAGTCCCAGGAGTGGCCGCACAGGCGGTGGGAAATGGCAAGGCTGGGGGGAGGCAGAGCTGCCACGGGCGGGCTTATACCCGCTCGCGGGGGGAGATCATAAAAAGTATGTAACTTTCATCTTAATTGCCAAGAGTAAATGGACAGCTGAGGCTGCCTATTCATTAGCAATTTGGCTCTTGTGTGCCGGCCTAGAAACAATACCCACAGGGAAAACCACTCTTTAGAACTGAACGCTTTGGAGAAAAGGTTCACGTTTTCTTTTCTTTGGAACTGGGCTGTGAGGCCCGGGGTTCTGGGATTGTCTTTCCACGATGATGATTTGGGATTGTCTGCTGAACCTCGTCATCAATGAACACAACTCTGGACCTGATTGATTAATGGAATGAACAGAAATTGGCCTGCCTCAACTTAGACACATTTGGAAGAGAGTGTGTGTTCCCACAGAAGTATTTATTCTTCCTATCTATCTGTCTATCTATCTATCATCATCTATTTATCCATCAATCATCTATTTTCTATCAATCATCTATCTAATAAATATCTATCAACTATCAATCATTTATCTTTCTATCTTTTTATCTATCATTTATATCAATCTATCAGTTATCTATCTTTCTATATTTTTATCTGTCATTTATATCTATCTATCATCTATTCTATCATATATTATTCTATCATATCATATCTATCATCTATTGTCTATCATATCTATCTATCATGTCTATCAATCATCTATCTATCATATCTATCTACCATCTATCATATCTATTTGCCATCTATCATATCTATCTAGCTATCATCTATCATATCTATCTATCATATCTATCTACCATCTATCATATCTATCATCTATCTACCTATCATCTATCTATTGTCTATCTATCTATCGTCATCTATCTATCTCTCGAACAACTCACACAAACTACATTGTGCTTTGTTCTTTGCTCCAGTGTATTTTAATCCAAGCCAAAGCAGATCCAATTTAATTCCTTTCAACCCAATTTAAAAAACATTTATTCAATATCTGCCATGTGCCAGGCTCTGAGAGTACTAAGATAAATACGACAAAACCAAGCAGCAAGCAGCCTGCCTGTTTGGCAGGAGACAGAGGCAGATGTCATCAGTGTCCCGTGCTGAGCTCCATAGTGGACGAGGGTGTGAACCAAGGTGGACACGGTGCAGCCTGGCCTGTGGGAGGGGCGGCGTGGGAAACAGCCACGACTGCCGACTGCCCTGTGCGATGCTCTCTGCCAGCACGTTCTCTCTGACGTTCACAGAGAGATGAGCACCTACGTTCTCAGTGCCCAGTGGGTCTGTGTTGCCCTGTGAGCTGTGCTCTGTGCCAGGTGGGGCTCTTTTCCTCTGACACCATGAGTCATGTGGTCCGGGTCACCCGTGGGCGATGCAGGTGACACCGCGTGCATTTTACCCTGACCTCCCAGGACTTCTTTCTGTGAGGGGAGAGGGTTGTGCTGTTTGCCTTGGTGGTGATGGTTGGAAGGGTGAGGTTCTCCGGGATAACAGGGAGCTTTGGGCATTTTTAGACAGTGGCAGAGATGCCACCTTCTTTGCCATCAGCATCCTCACCAGTCAGGTTGTGAGAGGGTGAGGCCCCAAGTCTCTCAAGGTCCAATTCTCCACAGACGTGGCCTTCTGGCTCATTCTGGGATCTAGAGCCGAGTGCTGGCTGTACCGCCTGGGCCTCGGTCCACCCCTGGATCAGGTCCACAGGTCTGCTCTGTACTGACAGTGGCAGGATGAGGGTCAGGGCACACGTGGACAACACACGGCCCCTTGGTGATGTTTTTGTATGGTTCCCATCAAACGCAGACTTGAGACAGGGGTTTGGCTTCAAGAAGTTTATCTGGAAAGTGATCCCAGCAAGCAAGAGTGAGGGAGCGGGCAAGAGGGATGGGGGAGGGCAAACCAATGAAAAGAACGTGCTCTGGAGGTGGTCTCTGCACCAATGGGCAGTTAGGGCCCAATGCATGGAAACCATCTGAGGAGCCGTGTAGACTATGCTTCAGAGCTGTGTCTCTGAGCTGGGACATTGGCCCACCACGTGCCACCCCTCGTGGTTGAGGGCTGGGATCTGTGCCTCCCCGGTACTTCTGGGCTGCCTTGCACAAGGGCTGAGCAAGCTCTGGGCACCCCAGAGAAGGCTTCTCCAAGCAGCCAGAGAGGCTCAGACAGAAACTGTGGATGCAGGAGGAAATGGTCCACCACACTACGGGTGAGCTCGAGGGGCCGGTGGGGTCCAGGGCAGGGCGTAGACTGCGTTGATCATACTTAGGTACCGGGAGGTGAGTTAAGTCACAAGTGTGTGAGATTTAGGATGTGATGCTAAAGGTGCGTGAATCAACAGACATTTGTAAGATGGACTATCTTTCCAACGCTGTGCTTGATGCTACGAAAATGAAAATGGTAGGCTGTGCACAGTTAAAAAAGAGTGGGAGAGGAGACTGGGTATATTGAGAGATTCATGTAAGGAAGTGATGGGTATCAAATCACAAAGAAAACCTGGACCCGGATTGTGGGTCAATATCTATGTAAAACAAATACCTATGTCAAGGAACCGCAAATCTTAATTCATACCACGATTTACATGTTCAGAGAAAGGGGATTTCTTCAGTGACTCTGAGCTCCCTCCTCTGTCCCACCTGCTGGTTAGTGGGAAAAATATTTGCTTTATGAGTAGGTCTGGTTTAGCACTTCTAGCCTGACCCAATAAATTAAACAGTTTCTCTAGGCAGGGCTAGGCCTCCCTGGTCTTCCCAAAGACTGGTACTCATCCAGTCTTTCACAGACTGGTACCCATCCAGGGACCACACTTGGAGTAGCACTGTCTTCTGGTAGAGATGGGGCTCTCAGACATAAACCCTCAGGTTTCAGGGGAAGGCCCCTTATCCTCCTGGTTGTCACTCACCCTGCTGGCAGCCTTGTGACCAGAGCCTGTGGCTGGTGGGGCCCATTGTTCAGACCCCTTCTGGGCACCTCCGAGGTTTGGCGGAAACCTCCACCTGGCCTGTGAGCCCAGAGGTTAACTTCCCATGGCGACAGTGATCTTACGTCACCACGTGGGCTCCGGGGATCACAACTCAGAATCCACGCCACAAGGGGGGGACATGTGAGTCCCCCTCTGTCGCCCTGGACTCTGGCGTGTGGGAGCTTCCAGGTCCTTCATTAGGGATTGGGTGTCAGAACCCCCTTTTCCCCACCGTTGGCCTCACATCCCTGCATCTCTGCACAGAAAAAGAATGAGGCAATAGGGACCCAGACTTTCTTATTCACGACTCCTCCCTTTATCTCTCACCAATCCGTGGGCCTCAGAAGGGGGTGGGCTTTCCCCTATATTATGCTCTACTCTCCTGAATCCAAATGCCCAGCTAAATCTTGATGGCCAAGAGAACTCTAATCTCGGCCACTGTGGGAGCACTCCCCGAGCGGGGTCCTTCAGGCCTGTGCAGAGCCGATAAGGGCCGAGGGTCTTCGAGAAGGGAGCTCTTGTCCTGCCCCTTAATCCTACTTGCATGTCAGCATCTTCTACCTTTAGTTTCTTCTGCAACAAATCTTAATCCCCCTTCCCCCTCCATGCAGGTAGGTAGACATGGAGGTGAAGAGATTGCCCTCTGCAAGGCTTGTCCATGATTTCCAAATTCTCACCTGGTGTGCTAGAAATGCATCTGGAATCTACCCAACAGGCAAGACGTGCTCCTGAAAGTTTCTGAAGCCAGCTGTGGTGTGATGAGGTGAAGGCCCTTTGGCCAGATGGTACTTGGTATAGTGCCAGGGAGTGGGTGGGCAGTTAGGAGACAACCTCCGTGGCCAGAGGCTATAAAAGCTCAAGTGAGAGGCCTGGACCCTGGGAATAGACAAAGCAGCTGTCCATGGGAGCTGTGGTGACTCAGTACGGCCGATGGTGACCATTTAGCTAGGGGCCAAATGATGGGCAGGTTCAAAGGTCAATTCTTATTGAGTATTTCTTATTGAGTTCCAAAGTGTGAATGATGCAGTTACAAGAAATTGGTGCTGTCCCAAGGCTGGGAAGGCTTGCTGGAGGGCGGGAATTAAATTAGGCTCAGGGCTGGCCAAGAGGGGTCCAGAAGGAGACTTTGAATAAGGAAGGGTGATGAACTGGCCACACAGTGAAAACTCCCAAGATCTGGGTCTGAGTCTTGACTCACTTTGGAGCCCTTTGAACTTGGAGTGCCTCAGGCCTTGTTCCTACTGCATAAGTGACTGAAAGGCACCTGCATGATAAACATGCCTGTTGAATGGTAGACCACAATGAAGAAAGGAAGAACATTCCAGGAAACAGGGGAAAATGAGGAAGAAGTCCTAAGGTTCTAGGATTTGGGGACTGAGTGAAGATTGACACTAAACACAGAAGGAGGGCAGTCTGGCCAGACAACTGTTTTTGGGGGACAGAGTTCATCTTTGAAGCGCATTTTCTAGAATTATCTCATTAGATAGAGAGTCTGGACTTCCTTCCTTATTCAGTGAATGACTGTCATTTCAACAGCTGTGATCATTGACCCTGGAGGTCCATGCCAACGACCTGAGGAGTTTCAAACATCTGTATTGGTGCCATAGACCTCTCTGTCCCTCAAGATTCTGATTCGCACGGTCTGAGATGGGGTTAGGAGGATGGCATTATTTTTGAAGCTGCCAGGTGGTTTTTTTTTTTTTTTTTAATTAATAGCTACTCTATTTATTTATTTATTTATTTATTTATTTATTTTTAGCTGTTTTGGGTCTTCGTTTCGTGTGAGGGCTTTCTCTAGTTGCGGCAAGCGGGGGCCACTCTTCATCGTGGTGCGGGGGCCACTCTTCATGGCGGTGCGCGGGCCTCTCAGTATCACGGCCCCTCCCGTTGCAGGGCACAGGCTCCAGACGCGCAGGCTCAGCAGTTGTGGCTCACGGGCCCAGTTGCTCCACGGCATGTGGGATCTTCCCGGACCAGGGCTCGAACCCGTGTCCCCTGCATTGGCAGGCGGATTCTCAACCACTGCGCCACCAGGGAAGCCCTGCCAGGTGGTTTTGACGTAGAGGCAGGGCTCTGATCACTGCTGTGTAGACCTCAGTTCTCCACCCACGCCTGGACTGACATGTAAGGGAACCTCTGCCCAGAGGGTGCTGTTCTCCCTGCGTGGGTGCACGGGAGAGAAGCAGGAGGTGTGTGCTCAGGGCTTATTGAAGAGAGGTGTAATTTCTAATATGTGCCCTCAGTTAATCAGTTAGTCACAATGCAAAAAGCAGGGAGATAAAGCTGAATAACCCAAATTCTCCCCTGGGAGTTCCTTTGTTTAGCCTATTTGAGGTCATCACTCCAATAGCCTCAGTTAATAGATAAGAAAATTGAGATTTCAATCAAGAGGCCGTGACTTGCCCAAGGTCATAAGGCTGGTAAGTGCTGGATTCCTCTTCTCACTCATTCCTTGTCAATTGTCTGTGTATTTTATCTGAAATAGACTTTTCACCCATTTAAATTATATCAGGTCACCCATAATCATAGAATAATAATTTTCTTTTCTAGGATACAAAAGAAAGTCATTAAGACATGGATTTTATTTGCATTGAGGCACTGTTATGCTAAGGTCATTATCAATACAAAAAAAAATCACTGAGAAGTTGTGTCCATTTTCTAAAAATGCAACTATTTTTGCACTCATGAGTAATCCCATTGATGAAAACGTACATGACGAAACTATTCATTGACAGAATTAGTGTCACAGTATGTATGTGAAGCTCACAAGCAAATAAGTGTAAGTATAATCATCAGAAGAGCTGCAGCGAATCTCCTGATGTGTCCTATGTAATTCCATTTTAAAAATGCAAATACAGTCTCCCGATCCATTTTGTATAACCTTTGTCACCAAAGCTCACTGACAGATGTACAATGTGTTTCATATCAACTCATCGTGTGCATTATGCAAGTTGATAGGAATTATGCATTATGCAATTTTATGGAGCAGTTTGTGGTCACCACGTGTTATTAAGAACTGCTGTGTATACTGCAGGCTTAAACTACATCTGACGGCGATTGAAAAAGTGCTTCAGAGGATAAGAGTGTTGCATGAAATTAGTTTGTCTAGGAGGGTAAGGAGCGCATAAAACTGACTTCTTAGCAGCTGATGATAAAAGATCCTGGTGATAGCGGGGATGCTTTTGTGGTGGGTTGAAGACTCTCCCAAGAGAATTTACATCTCTGCCCTCTCGTGTTCACTTACAATAATGAAGAAAGTCAGGGAATGGGATGAGGATGGTGGTGGGGGGAGGCCTCCCAGGGAAGCTACATTTAGGACCCTAACTCTAGAATTCTAACGCTTATTCTCCTCCCTTTCCTGTCTTGGGTTGCCCCAAGGGAATGGTAGGAGCCCCATCCAACCCACCTCCAGGATGAAAAGAAGGTCCCAATTGATTGAGTGGAGGCTATGGCGGGGGGGCTGGGGGTGGGCTCTGGATGCCCCGAGAAACACTGAAGATGCTCAGGGCTTGAACAGTGGGAAATGGCCAGTGGCCGAAGCACACATACTGTCTCCTTTCTCAAACCAGGGCTGTCCCTCAGAAGGGCTTCTCGCCAGGTCTGAGCTCACCCAAGATGTGAAAAGTGTCAGTGTGGCGAACCTCACTCCAGTACCTCATTTAAAACTGAATCTGAGACTTCCTCCCTTGAGAGCCTTTACCGCAGGGGGATACGCTCCCCTTTCCATATTTAACACGTGCACACACAGAACTGCTAAGCCATAAAGTAAGCTCAAAGACGCTCCCTGCGAGGACTACAAAGGCCAGACCTTACAAAATGATAACCAGGAGTTTATAACTCATAACTCCACGCACGTGATATTAAACGTGGAAGGCTTTTTGAACTGCAACCTTTACATCCCAATCCAATAGTTCTTTCAGCTTTGAAATATCCACAATCTGAATTTTATAGGGATTATTTTTTATTATAGGTAAAGCAATTAAATCTCCATATTGAAGGATGTAAACCTTTTAAGGCCCTTCTCAGAATATCAAAAGAAAAGGAGGCTTATATTTAACAGGTGTGACAACCCAATTCAGGACATTTCATTGAACAAGAGCTTGACATTCTCCAGTAACAAATACTTAAATTAATCCAAAACATCTTTTGGATAAAAGGGATTTCAAAAAGAATTAAGTCGACCACAAAACTTTACATAGAAAGATTATCTCATGTATGAAATACTTAAAAATACTAATTCTTGTGCAATGTGTCAAGCGGTGTTTTTATAAAATCCTTCCTTTTATATTGTATTTTATGAACTTAGAATGACCATATTTCCTATCTGTCTTGCAGCACAGATAGATGGTGAATGTATCTCCATTACTTGTGTTCTGTTGGCCTCTCAAATTAACTCAATTGATTTAACTAGTTGAAATTGACTTCCCACTACTTGACCTTGATTATGGACCGGACTCAACGGAATGCTGTGGTAGAAGGTGGGGATTACATTAGACAATAGAAAGAACTTCCTAACTGCAACTGCAAGATACAGTCAGTTGGAGGAGATGGTGTCCTAACTTTGTGAAACTCTGGGATTCTGGGTTCTAAGATTTTTCAACGTTAATAACCTCAGCTTTGAGAGTGGGCTTAGTATGTGATTTTGTCTTTTATGCAATTCTCTCTCTCCCTTCTCCTCTCCTCCCCCCCCACCCCTCCTCCTCTCTCTGTGTGGTATATTTGGGGGAATGGGAGAGAGTAGCAAGGACAAGCCACAGATGACATTGTTTCAAATATTGTGGTTTTTCTGAACTCATTTTTTCTGTTCTCAACAGTGGTAACGGACTGTTGAAATCATGTTCTACTATGAAAGTACAGTTCTTAATTCATAAAGCAAGCTCCTTTGTCAGTTAGCACACATTATATTACTTTCAGCATTGTTCTATATTATTAGAGTATTCAGTACAAGTGATGATGTTGAAGGAACTTTGCTAGGGTAATGTATTACAAAGCAGAGTCATTGCCATGGACTGCGGACCTCATTGGTCAGGTTGAGAATATATTCACTTTAAAGCACTCCCCTAAACCACAAAGGCTCTCTGTGGTGAGTTTTGGACATGAGTGGCTAAGAGGAAGATTTCTAAATACAGTGAGGTTTCTTGGATCTGGAATCTTTGGAGAATAGTTCTGAAGAATAGGAACCGAAATATGCACTTGATAGTTTAGGGGGGAGGCAGGTTGAATATTTTTTAAGATCACGTGAATGGCAATACTGTGACTTCTGCGATACTAGCGAGCAATTCAAAGGAGTCAAACAATTCTGCCAATTTTGATTCTAGCACAGGTTGTGAAAACTGACATAACCCTATTACTAAATATGCACTTTTTAATATGCATTCTGCTTTTTTGTACCACATCCTCAGAAAGAAAAGGATTGCATGCTTCTCAGAAACTTAATCTGTTTTCGATATTTATTTTTATTGGTATCTTCTCCTGGCCACCTATGGAGAGATGGGCTTGCATCCCATCTACCATGGTGTGTCTGTTTGTTCAAGAAATTTCCTAGGAATGCATTTGTAGTTTGTGAAGGTCATCCACTTAAAAGAGAGGTACTTCCTTGGAGAGTGTGGAATGGTAGATTTTCATATCAATGATTTCATTTTGGCATCTCTAGGGTTAAAGAACCTCTTGGAATCTATAGGTCCTGGAGAAGGCGGTTTCTAAACTCAGCTGCTTAGACCCATCCTATTTTTTCCCCAGCAAACAGGAAATGGAGCCCTGAAGGGCTTTTCTTTTTTTTTTTTCTTTAAACTGGAAATTGTGTGGAGAGGGGGCATACGGGTGATGCCCACTTACAACCCTGAGCCTGACCCAGACTTGGGGGTCTCTGTGTGTTTTTTCTTCCCTCTCTTTTTTTTTTCTATTATTTTGGCAGACTTTTTGGAATGTCTGGGAGCTAAGGGCTTTGCTTCATGGAGCAGAATTCTGAAGCAAGAAAAAGAGAAAGTTATAGACTAAACCACAGAAATGTAAACACGTCTGCAGCTAAAATAACTCCACTTTCATTGAAAACACTCCTCCTTCACAATCAGACTTCTGTGTGCTATGGTCAATAAAACTGCATGTTAATAGCGACCAATTAATAGATTATGTTGCCCGGCCTTAAAAGTTGAGGGAGTTTTAATTATTATTTTTCAAATTAAAGGAGTGCTTATTCCCTCCCTTCCCTTGGGGTGGCGGGTGGTGGGGGGGGCTTAGTTTTCTTTCTGGCTGTTTGCTGAAATTCTTGGCTGTTAAAGTTTGGAGAGGGAGGGACACGAGTAGCTTTCACTTGGTCGGAAAGGGGAGAGTCTGCAAGAGGACGCTCTAGGATGGGTTCCCAGCGATCAGGCAGGGACGGTCGGGACGGTCCCCGCGGGACATGAGTGAAGAGAAGCAGCAGTCAGGTAAGCGCAATTTTGATGTCAGAAATCACTTATAAACTAAAACATATGGAGGGGCTTCGCAGGCCCCCCGGGCCGATGAGCCAAACCTCGCGGCTCCCCCTTTTGGAAGCCGTATCTTGCAGACACCGTTCTCAGGAGGGCCGCTGTCACCGCGTCTGTCCATCAGACCAGGGTGTCTCCTGGACATCTTGGCATCCTCGCGACCGCGTCCCGCTTCTCCTCAGCCTCCTCCATCGGGTCCCAACGGCTCTCGGGACGCGCGGGTAGTGACTCCAGGTCTTACTAAAGCCGGTGGCACCTGGCATCGCGTCTCTTCGTTAAGCTGAGGGCGACGTCGTCTTAATTCTGATCAGCATCCCAGGCAGTCGATGGTCACTTTAAACTTCTCCCGAAACAACCAGTTTTAACTTTTATTATTTGTAACGTGTGTAACGGCCAAGGTTGGGTAAAAAGTTACTTCTCAGTAAGTTCCGAGGAGCAAGCACCTCCGCGGCGTCCCCCACCTCCCGGGCCCTCCCCTCCCCTCGCCTGGTCTCCGGTCCTCGCTCCTCTCCCCTCCCGGCTTTCTCTCCCGCCGCCGCCGGGGCCTGGACGCTGGCTCCCTCCGTCCCAGGCTCCGCTCCTCCTCCTTCTCCTCCTCCTCCTCTTCCTTCTCCGAGCCGCCAGCTGCTTCTCAAAGCCAAGCAGGGTCCAGACCTGCCCGCGCCGCCCGCGCTCCTCGGCCCGAGGGCGCGCTCACGGCCACGCGCGCCCACATACCCACGCGCACTTGGACGCGCGCGCGCGCGCACCCGCACCCACGCGCCCCGGGACACTCGCGCCCCCGCGCCCCGCCCCGCCCCCGGCCGGCGTGCACTCCCGGATCTCGAGCAGCGCGTCGGGGCGGCAGCCCTGCTCGGCGATTGGCGGGAGTCAGAGCCTCCCGGAGGCCGGCGCCCACACCATGGGCTGAGCCCGTCGGCGCCCAGGGACTCAGTGCCGCCCGGCTCGGCGCCCACCGCCAGGCACGCGCGCGGGCACACGCGGGCGCGGACACGCGCGGACCCCCACGTGCAGGACACGCCCTCCCCCGACGGCGGCGCTCGCCTCTCGGTAAGTCCCGCGCCCCGCGCGCTCTGCCCGGCGGCAGAGGGGTGACCTCGCTCTTCCGACGGCGCCGGGACAGGTGAGGTGGGGGACGCCGGGAGGGACGGCTCATCGTTGCCCGGGTCCTCGGAAGGCGCGCGCGCCCGGGACGGAGGGAGAGGAGTGGAGACCCCCGCAGTAGGCGAGGGCCGGGAAAGCTGACCGCGGGGGCCTCGTCTGGGACACCGAGAAAGAGGTTATTTGTTGTTGTCTGGAATGGAAATAAGGCTTGAATTAAAGCCCACGCTTGGCTGAAAGTCGAGACCAGGTGTGAGCTTGGCTGTCACTGCCGGGTCGGTCCTTCTGTGCGTGGAATCGCCCTCCGACGGCGCTCTCACCGCGCATTCCTAAACCTGGGCTTAGTCTCTTCTCTGCACTTCTGTCTCTGTCTTTTCACCGTCTGACATCTCAGCCTGCAGCTGTTATGTTTATATGCTTCCCGTTTACCACCTTAATTGGGAAACTTGGCATGTTTAAAAATTATGTATATATATATATATATATCAGCTAGCCTTCTTGGTTTCTACCTGAAATCCAACATCTATGTATCGCTATTATATATTGTATAGAGGTTTTACAAAAGGTACTGCATAAAATTATTTTTAACATTTTAAAGCAGTTAGATGCTATTACCAATAGCAGACTAAACTGCCCAATAAAATGGATAAACAATTTTAATGCCGATGTGAACTTAATACATAGAGTTGTTTATTTATTCGTTGGGATAATTTCGTTATCTTTCCAAAGAACATATTCATATGTGCCACGGATTTCCCACTGTGCATGTTTCTGGAGCTTCTGTAGTTCAGAAAACTTTCAATGTGATTTAAAAAAATTTTTAGTCTTCCCCTGGTGACATACATAGGGCATAGAGTTTATTTATCATTGAGATTATTTTTGAGTATTTTCAATTCTCTCCAAATAGCTTAGAGCCCTTGACCTGGCCTCAGCTACCCGTCACCTTATCACCAGGAGAACTGTCACATTCCTGGGGTTAACCCTTGCTTTGCTGGCAGCAGCTTGCACTGGTTCATCAGTGGGAAGACCAGGCAATAGAAGTTACTTAAAAATCCAACCAGATAAATTAACTCACTATGTATCAAATTATGAATGAGCTAATTATACCATTGAAATTACAATTCTAGTGGAAACCGGATGTGCTGTGCAAATTTGTGGTTACTATGCAAAGTTTTCTAATTCTGAAGAAAGGCATTATGAGTTATACACATATCACAAATACTGTTTGCGGTCTGGTAACCCCAGCTTCGATTTGACTCAATGACTTTTGGAAATTACGCTAAACCAGCAAATGGGTATTATATCTTTTTGAGTTATTTAAGAATGTATAATTTCAGTTACACTTAAAATTTTGGTTTCTTTTTTCTAACACTTTATAATTCCTTCATTTTATTTTTAAATATTTGAGGTAGCATTGTGATATATTATTTTCCATGTATCTATTCTCTCATGATGAGTTCTTGGTGATTTACTCTGATGCGCCTTCTTTAGGTAAATTTTTGAGAATTCTTGTTTACCATTGGATTATGTAATGGGGCTGCATGTACACGTGTTTATAACCATTGTCTCCTCCACTTCTTTGTTTTTTTTTTTAAAGCAACTTCATTTTTATTTATTTATTTGAATTTTATTTATTTTTTGGCTGTGCTGGGTCTTCATTGCAGTGTGCGGGCTACTCATTGCGGTGGCTTCTCGTTGCGGAGCACGGGCTCTAGGCGTGCGGGCTTCAGTAGTTGCAGTGCATGGGCTCAGTAGTTGTGGCTCGCGGGCTCTAGAGTGCAGGCTCAGTAGTTGTGGTGCACGGGCTCAGTTGTTCTGCAGCATGTGGGATCTTCCCAGACCAGGGCTCAAACCCATGTCCCCTGCATTGGCAGGCAGATTCTTAACCACTGCGCCACCAGGGAAGTCCCTTGTTTTGTTTTGGTATTAAAGAAAAATCTTGAGTTTCTCATCTCATAAAATCAGCTATTTTATTTGTGGTAAGGATTGAGATCCCGGTGGACTGCCGGATATATAAGTAAGAAGTAAAGCCTCTTTGAAAGATGTCAACCTTGATTTTTAACTTACATACTGTTCTAAAGTTTTATATGTTGTGAGTATATGGAATATATCATATTTTGTAAGTAGGTAATAGGAAATTTTCAACTTTTTTTTCTAAAATTAGTATTAGCTCTGGTCTTTCCTTGTAACCTGTCCTTAAACAACAACAACAAAAATAATGAAAGGGGGATTCATTTCTTCACAAGACAGAGGAACTAATGTTCCTAGGATCTTTTGCTATTCCCCAGTGAAAAACCAGAGCAGGTCAGCATCAGTCAGATGATATGGAGGGTGGGGAGACAGTGTCGTGTTGAATAAATGTCGGTGCCACCCACTCTTTCATGGAACTTCATTCAGGAGGTGTCGACAGAGAGACACCCACTTCTAATGAGACTGCTGGAGCCTGGGAAGCAAGAAGTGGTCCAGGTAACTTAGATCAGAAGGAAGTCATTATAAGCAGAATCCCGGCTTTGTGATGCTGCAAGTCCGTCCTCCGTTTAAGCTGGGGGTCGATCTCTCTAAATGCAGGTCTCTTTGTCACCTCCTGGCTTGATCACCCTTTACTTCCTGGACAAGCTTTTCCAGTGAGGAGGAGAATGCCAAAGGGGTTCCATTTTCTTTCTCCAAAGTGCAAGGATACTTGGGCATTCCCAGGGTATATCGTCCTTCAAAATACAGCCTGTGTTTATGATCTGCACCTTGAATTTGAAACTCTTCAAACCTTTCGAGTTGCATCTGTAAGAAAAACAAGCTGACGCAGCAGAGGGATCAAATATTTTGGACACAATTTCAGAAAATTTTGATACATGGTGGTAGCAGTGTGAGTTTTGGGGGGGGGACTTTGAAAGTCCCTGCCGTAGTTGGTGACACTCACACAGGAGGTCTCGTAGCTGCCCCTGTATTGTTGATGTGACGATGGCATCTTCCTTGGTACTTGTTTGCACCCTCACTTGGCTTAGGAACAGGTAATTATCTGTACATTGTGCTTTGTCAGTATACACCTTCTCATATTGATAGATTCAAAGCAGTAATTCTGTAGATTAAAAAAACAGAAGTCTCCGATGGCTGGGCTGTCATTCGCACCAGTTTTTCAAAATAGCCAGGGGGAAATGTTGCCCTTTTAACTTTTTTACCTTTTATTTTAAACATTTTAGTATTTAGAAGAGAGAGGATTCGGTGCTCTATGTTTGTAACATTGCAGATCTAGTGAAGGTAGTGAAGTGATCTAAAGGCGAGTGATCTAAAATTACTTTGCTAAATTTAAGCGTAAGTAAGATGTAGACACCACCAAGTAATTAAAGGGTGCATCTAAAAATGGAGCACTGGGTCTGAGTTTTAGATTTAAAGTAACTTTTAAGTTCTTCTATTTTGACAGTGGCCTGTCATAATCTGGAAGACCCTGATTGCGTATGAGAAGCAGTAATTTAACAATGAAAGTAAGGGGTTCAGTTACCTTGACTCAGCGCATGGTCAGAAGCAGGAGCAAAGGAAGTTTAGTTCTGTGACTTTTCCCCATTTCAGAATGGCTGTGGGTGAAGCCTAAAATATCCTTAAAAGTGTGTACAATAGGCCTTTTGAATTAATTTATCACTTTTGAAAATCACAACCCTAGAGAATTAGACGGGAGATCTGATCTAGAGCAAACTGTTAGCATGTCTAAGGGTTTTGAAAACCTAGATCTGTAGTTAAAACATACCGTCTAATTTTGAACTGTTTTAGTGGGAATGAGATTTTCACACGTTAGTGTCTCATATCGGATTCCTTTTAGTGCTACTATTATTTTAATAATTATTCCCCCAGGAAAACCTACTCTGGGGGAGAAAAACATCCCTGCAACAGATAGGAAGAAAAACATATATTGTAAAAAATAGTAAATAAATGAAAAGTAAAACCTAAAGAATGGTTAAAAAAAGAAAAGAAAAGAAAAAAGAAAAACAGGCACGTCTACGGTGATTTTTCAAAAACAGGAAACCCTTACTTTCACTTGATTAAGGGTTTGGCTGAGGTTTCCAAACCCTTCATTTAAAAGTGAAGAAGAGTGTTTGCCCCTTAGTTTGCGTGCAGGGGAGTGAAGGGGCTCAGCTTTGAGCGGTAATGTACTCGTTTGGTCATATTTCCACTGAGCGATTCTCTGTTCTTGGTGGAGAGATTCGTTTCCTCCGTGAGGGAGTGGAAATGTGGGTTACGGATCCTTGGGGCTTTACGAAAGTAGTTAAGTTGCAAAGTAAAAGAGAGATGCGTGTGCATGTTTTTCGGTGCTCCAGGCAGGGAGGTTTGTGGCACCACCTTGAGGAAGGATTAGTTTGTGAAAAGTCATAAGCAGCATCGCGGAAATGGATTAACTGGTGTTGTGTACCTTTGCGTCTGAACTAATCTGGACGTCAGGCTCTGTGCTCTTCTGAACAACAGGAGAAACCCAAGATCTTACTATGTCTGTTAGCGACCCGTTGCCTTAATATAATCAATTGATTGGAACAGGCAATGGAAAAGCACTGTTCCCTCCTCTCTGTGCTCCTGGTGCTTGGAATTCTGCTTGTGCTGGAGAGAATGGAGAGCTCAGGCTTTTGAGTAGAGATTGAAAGAAGCTGTTTTGAGGAGGCTGACGGGAGGGAGGTGATCACAGTGGCACCTTGGGACCCCGGGAGTGAAGAAGGACGATTTCAGGATTCTTCCATGGGACGTACAAAGAACCAAGCTGAATATAAATACTAGCTGAAGTGTGTGCTAGTAAAGTGAAATGTTTGGAAACACAAACTACGCACACTTGCCATCTCAACATAAAACTTGAAATTAAATATATCAGAAAATCGAGATTTCTTTTTATTGGGAAACAAGACGCCAATTGGCGTCTTAGGGACATTTTAAGAAGATCGCATTTTAAGAAGAATGGAATCTCATTAAAATCATATCCAATCTCACAAAGCTGATGCGGGCCTGCTGCCGGGTTTACAAATCTGGGTCTATAATTGCTCAAAATTTAAACGTGCCTTGTGCAAGGCTGGCTCTTTCTGGAGTGCAAGTTACAGTAGCAAGATGACAGAATAAGCAAAAATGGAGGAAAAAATTTGCTTCTTCAGTATCGAAAAGTACTTTCTAGTCTATTTGACCCTGGCAGGAACATTTACTTCTCTACAGAGCTTTAAAATAGAAATAATGACACTGAAGATGAAATCCAGGGAATACTGCGAGTCTTTTCTGGAGAAGGGGTGTTAGGTCAGCATATTACCAGGATTTAAGTTCTGAGACCCCACCCAAAACCCTGCCATTAAAGCAGAGAAAGAGATTGTTGCTTGCTGCTTGCAGGGTCAAAGGGAGAGGGTTTTACAGCTGAAGTAGTATCAGGTCTGAAGTGCCTTATAATCCTATCTCATGAGAAAATTTGATGGATTTTTGCAGTTTTCTAAGACTTGTAAATATAGGTGATTAAACAGAACATCCCACAAGACCAGTTTCTCCTACGCACTTTATTCCCAAATTGTAAAACTGGAGGTAAGTCCAGAAAAATCGTCCCATAAGTATGTAGAACCCACAGTAAACTACTGGGAGGCAGAAAAGGGGTTATATCTATTTTAATTTTAAGATCGCATTTGTAACTATGTTTTGCATCCATATAAGTTTTTCTTTGCAAACATTAAGCATTAAATCATGTTGAATTTTCTTTATTAAATTGAAGCAACCTGGAAACACATTTCTCCATCAAAATTTATTGGTCACCTATTAAATGAGAGCACTGCCCTGAAAGAGAGATGGGAATGTGGATCACACAGGACACTGGACATACCTAGAGATGAGAAAAGCAACTGCACATGTAATGGAAAAGCCAGAACATTTCAGAGCTTGCCTGTCTGCCTGTTTGATTCCAGCCATTAGTGGCCTGCCTCAATTATTCTTTGCTCAACTAGTTGCATTGACAACATGTAAACAAAACTATAGCCCCTTCCACTCCAAAGAGCTAATAGCATTCACTGTGATCGCAACGTCCTTGGGATAAACATCCACAGGTGGAAAGTCACGCAGGAGGACGCAGGGAGTGCCGAGCGCAGGGAGAGACCTGTCTGAGGTCAGATTTGAACCAGGCTTGGAAGGTTCAGGACTCCAGCAGAGGAGGGGCATCCTGAGCCACAGAGGGGCAAGCGCCAGGAAGAGACTAGAAGGGCAAGCTGACCTTTCAGTGCAAGGCACTGTGGGGAAGCCTCGGGTCAGGCCTTCCGGAGCTGAAATCTAGAAAGGGAGTGAGTGTACATGCTACCGAATCTAGAAGGGGGTTGAAAGCACAGGCCGTGGGATCTAGAAAGGGGATGAACACACAGGCCATGGGCTCTAGAAAGGGGATGAACACACAGGCCATGGGCTCTAGAAAGGGGATGAACACACAGGCCATGGGCTCTAGAAAGGGGGTGAACACACAGGCCATGGGATCTAGAAAGGGGATGAACACACAGGCCATGGGTTCTAGAAAGGGGGTGAACACACAGGCCATGGGATCTAGAAAGGGGATGAACACACAGGCCATGGGATCTAGAAAGGGGGTGAACACACAGGCCATGGGATCTAGAAAGGGGATGAACACACAGTCCATGGGCTCTAGAAAGGGGGTGAACACACAGGCCATGGGTTCTAGAAAGGAGATGAACACACAGGCCATGGGATCTAGAAAGGGGGTGAACACACAGGCCATGGGATCTATAAAGGGGGTGAACACACAGGCCATGGGATCTAGAAAGGGGATGAACACACAGGCCATGGGTTCTAGAAAGGAGATGAACACACAGGCCATGGGTTCTAGAAAGGGGGTGAATGCGCAGGCCAACGAAAATGGCACATTCATCAGTGCCACCTGCTTGAACCAGGCCTGTGTGACAGTGAGCCAGGGTCCTAGGCTGTGCAGTGATGGAGGGAGTGGTCCCTAGGGGGCTCTGATGTGCTGCATTCGGGGCCATGACAGAGACCATCCCCATGCCTGCTGTAGGTCAGCTGTTGGGCAAGCTTGTTAACTTATCACACAGGCCCTTCTCTCTTCAAGACTTGGGGTCGACTCAGCATCAGGAGTAGTTGTCTGAGTTGGATGTCATTCCTCCAGCTTGGAGGTGTGCGTGTGCCCCAGATCCGGCACGGGTGCAGGATCCTGTGACCTGCTTGGTGGGCTACCGCGTTCTTAGCTCCTCTTCCCGTTCTTCCCCTTGTTTCCCTTTAGCCTCATCTCTATTGTTTAATTTGCATCTACTTTGGAATTTTTAAAAAACCTTGTTATATCACCTGTATCCTTGTGGATCACTTTTAATCCTTTTACGGAACAAGATAAGAGTGTAAATAAAATAGTCCACCTCCTAAGAATCATACAATCAAAAAGGGATCTAGACCATGCCAGAGGGAGACCAAAAAATGCTTCCCGAAGGTTGGTGCATTGGGCCTGCACCATGGCGTATCCTGGCTCTAGATAGGCAGGGATGGGGGTGGGAGGGCGGCCGCAGGCAGCCGCGTGGCGGAGTCAGGCACTGCGGTGCTCGGAGTGTGGGAAGTGCCCCCTGGGAGCTGGGGGACACAGCACAGGAACTGCCCAACCCCTGGTGTTGGAAGGACCAAGCTAGACCCCAAGTGTGAAGTTAAAAGGCAGGGAATAAAGTAATCTTGCAAAGGGGAAGCGAGATGTGATGTTTAGAGCGTGGTCACTGACCTTGACTCCACCAGGCGGTGCAGACATGGGATCCCTGTTGCCCCAGGGCATCCTCACCACGGCTCTGTGAAGGTGGTGCTTTATTGCCCCATTTTCCAGAGTAGCAAAGTGAGGCTTGGGAGGGCTGAGTGATGTGCCCGGAGTTACGCAGATAGTCAGAGCCAGAGCAGAGTCAGAACCCAGCTGGGGGTCGGCTCTGCATCCCCACTGCGACAGGGAGTTCTCTTGGTCAGCACAGAGGGTCCACTTACAGAAGTGACAAGAAGGGGGCAGGGTGACATGGAGGCAGGGTGGGTGGAAGGTCAGAGCAGCGCTGGGCAGGGGATATAGAATGTGAGTCTCACGTATAGTTTTAAAAAGGAAAAAGAAACATGAAATTACTAACTATTATTAAATTATTATTAAAAATTAATAATTATTTTATGTAATACAGGTCCAAAATATTATCACTTCAAGTGTCATCTATATAAAAATATTGATGAGCTCTTTTACATTTTCTTCTGTATTAAATCTTCAAAATCGAGTGTGTGGGTTACACAGAGCACAGTTTGGACTGGCCACGTTTCATGTGCTCAGTGGCCACATGTGGCTCTTGTATTGGACAGTGCACGTCGAGACTATTTAGCATAGGCATTCAGAGTTCGTATAATTAGTAGTCGTGAAGTCTACTATATAGCTTGATCACAGTAATAGAATTTTTGTGACTTCGTGTCCCCCTTGGCAATATCGCCCAATATATCACGATGGAGCCAGAAATGATAGCAATAAAAAAGTGAATGCTAACATGGTATGTTCAGTATCAAACCTGCAGTTTTCAGATTGGAGGGATCACGTGTGTATGATTTCCTGTTGACTCATTTCATGCTTTTAAGAGGCAAAACCAAATATCTACTTTCAGACTGAAACTTCATATGCCTGATGACAAATAGTGCTGCTTTTGTTGGAATCATGCTCTGACAGCTTCTCGTATAAACATCTTATTTGAGTATTCCCTGTTTAAGGGTAATCCCGGCAGGATGACATATTTCTTATTTTGCCCGTGGACAGTATCTTGAGGATAATACAATTTATCATTTTGAGGAATAGCGTTCTTGAGGTGCTAGAATCCCAGGGAAAAAAAGGATAGCCATCAGATGGATTGCTACAGAATTAACTTCTCAGAGCACACGTTCACACAATTTGGTGATGGCAGATTGCATCTAATGCGGGCCTTTCCCTCTCTTGTAACGCTGAAGTTCATGGCCAAGTCAGTCGCATGCTGCTTATTATTGCCGGTGTACTATGTGTAATGTGTCATTGAATAACTTAGCCCTTTTACTGTATGCATGTTTTAGAGCTGATTTAATTTAATTTTTATGCAAAGTAAAAACCTTCCCTATAGATTCTTACTCATTCACCTTCCCCTGAATAAGAAGTTTGTGTTCAGTTCAGGGCCCAGTCTGCAGCGAACTCCTTGTCTGCACGTTTTTCTAGATAGTTTGTGTTCATTACCACCCGTGCAGGAGGGAATTTCACTCCCTTGTTCTGGTTTATTTTTGCTGGTGGGCAGTGTTTACTGTAAACGAAACAAAAGTGTGTTAAATAAGATATGTGTGCCTTTTCTCAACTCGAATTTGCTGTGCAGAATCTAACACCTAATTCAGGGCAGTTATTGGCATCCAAACACAGAGAGAAAGGATTTTGCGATTTATTAAAAAAACCCAGAGAACTCAGAACTAACAAATGTGGCTTTGTGTGCTGGTCTATATGTTCCGCATGTCTCATTGTCGGGATGCTTCATTTTAGGTCAGCAAGGAATAAACCAAAAAGCGAGAGGGTTTGTGCGGTGTATGTTTTTGCTGCTTTCAAACACAGGCAACACGTTAAATCTTGTAGCTCAGTCCTGTTTCGTTCAACACAGAGCATTGGCCGCCAGGTGAGATCCTGTCAACGTAACTGCAATGCTGTTCTGAGACCTACTGCATGTCCGCTCGATGCCATACGCCGCGTTCAATGCACCACTTTCCCACGGGAGTACAAATTTAATTTAAAGTCTAAATTATATTTGAGAAGTCTGAAGCACATTAAACCTTCTTAAATAATTCACTCGGGGTTATGTTCAGTGAACATGCGTAAATATGAGAACGTGCGAGGCAAGTGGTCTAAACAGAGCGAATACGAGACCACACTGATGCGAGCCACATGTGCTTAAAATCTTGGAGGAAAAACCGTGTCAGCACTGGCACCCAGAGCCTTCGACTGGCCTCGTGGCTCGGCGGGGAAAGTTGAGGTCCAGTTGCTTCTGTGTGGGGTCCTTGCAAGTTGCCACATCCTCAAACAAGACCTTACAGGCAAATTGCTGAACGGCTCTGACAGCTCGTGGCTGCAGCTCTGGGCTGGGGCACAGAGAAGGTGACAGGGACCCAGTGGGGCTGCCTGCCCTGTCCCCACATGGATTCTCCACCAGCTTCTCTGGTTGGATGTCTGTGGGTGTGAAATGGCTAAAATGTGCTCTTGGAAACTGCTGTATTTAGGTAAACTTGGATTAAGAATGTCAACTGTGGAGTGTTTTCTTTCCTCCCTTCGGGATGAACAGCTTTCATATGCTCTAGGGATGTGTGGGCGGATTCAGTGACAGGACCAGTAACACCCAGTAGAGTCACCTTGTAAAGGCGTTGCTAAGCATTTCCGTGTCCCTGTGGTCTCTAAACTCACTGATCCCCCTCTCTGCAGCCAGAGCCCCTGTCTCTCCTGCACGGGTCTTATTTCCCTAAGTGTCTGGATAGCACGGTTTTGAAGGTCAGCGTCAGCAAAGTGTCACCTGCAGTGGACACGCACAGGGGCTAAAAGAAACAAGGCAGGGAGTCTAATGAAATCAGGCTGCAGATGTGAAGCGATTTTGAAATATCCTGCCCCTGGTTTCTGTCCTGTGTCTGGTTTTCATGGAAATTTGTGTCTGGGAATGAGGGGGAATCGGAGTGGATTTGCTGGAGGCAGGTGACTGCGTTCTTTGGCCCCGGCTGTCAGGACTGTGGTCCAGGCACTTCCGAAGAGGGGAGGGAGTCAGAGGCTTTAGGAGAGTCAACGAGCGCCATGCAATCTTTATCAGACAGGGAGGATTTTCGCAGACTTCCTGATATTTGAAAATTATTCATAAGTCTGCCCTAGTCTGGGAGTTTTAGCACCAAAAACATACCCCACTTACTGTCCATAAATTACACTTTGAGGTCATCACAGAGTTACTTCTGTATCCTGTGATGCTGGCTTACGTAACCTCTGAGATGATGAGTCAAAATGACGAGTCAAAATGACTCCGTTTCTCTCTCCAGCAAGGGCACAGGCAGCGCAGGTCAGGAAAACATGTAGCATTGTGGACGGCCCTGTTGGAAATATAGGCTAAATCTCTAAAGGGCTGGGAATGAGTTCTGGCTTAACTCAGATGAAAGGAGATACAAAAAGTGGAAATGAGGATGAGAATCAGTTACGTTGGCACTGGCAAAGGAAGCAAGATAAAACACCGTTTTTTAGTCTTCGCTCCAAGCAAGTAAAAAAAAGAATTGCACATCATGTGTTTGAGAAAGATAAACGCATGCTTCCTTTCTGGAATAAGTAAGGTTCTTAATAGACTAAGGCAAGGCAAAGATTGTTTGCTGCGTTGGATATTTAATATGGAATGAGAAGATATTCTGAGAGATCTTTAGTTTGTAGACATTAAAAAAAAATAGGTTATTGTTTTCAAATAAGTACAAGCATCTGCTTCATTTGCATCAGCGTATTAGCTCTTTGTTTCCTTTTCTAGTTTTTGTTTTTTTCTTTGGTTTTGTTTCTTGCGCTCAATGCCCATTGGCTTCTAAAACAAGAGGAGACATGTATGTGAATTGTTGGTGAAAGAGTATCTCAGTGTAACATAACTCTTCCTATTCCCAGTTTACAAAGAAATAATTATGGGCACATCGTAAACAGACTGGAGTAAATGCAAACAGGATTTCTTTATCACTGAAGCACCAGTGCTAAACATATCAAGAAGTCATAATATTTTGTGATGCAGTTACCCTTAGGCTTACATTATTTTTCAACCTTTTTTTATAACCAATCCCCTAAGGAGTCTTTTCAGACATTTTTTCTCCTAATCACCCCTCTCCCACATGAAAATTTAATACCACAGTTACACAGCATATCGGTTTAGGAATCTTACATTATACATATACATGTATATCTACATTTAGGTGTGTCTATGCTTTATACATAAAAGAGTGAGACATTTTTTCCTCCTCCAAGAACAGATTTTAGCCTCCTTGGGAATGCATGGCTTAACTTCGAGAGATGCTGATTATTTAGAGAAAAGATGGCCAATGCCAGTCCCTGATCTTAGAAAGGATTGACAGAGGGGGGGGAATCCAAAGGGACTCAGGACATCATGCTGGGGAATTACGTTCTCCCTTGTATCCAGAGTGGCCTGAAAACTGACAGTATTAAAGCAAGGGCAATTTTTTTAAATTTTATTTTTTTATTGAAGTATAGTTGATTTACAGTGTTGGGTTAATTTCAAGCAAAGGAAGTTGATAGCTCCTTGTGTATTTCTCAAAGGGCTCCATTGACCATGCATTTCTGCTGACCACACACACTCTCCACACGAGAACAGGTGATGGGGTGCTTATCAGACTTAGGGTATACACGATCAGCAAGTCTTCAGAAACACCCAAGTTGCAAAAACAAGTCCCCAAGAGGCCAGGGCACCCTTGCGTGTCAGTGACCAGAAAGGCCACGTTTACTTGCCCATCTGGGCAGGAGCGGCCCTCCTCTGCTTCTGCAGACAGCACTTCCCCATGTCTTGGATGTAGAAATACAGGTTGTGTGGCCGATTGGATGCAGCTGGATCCCTTTGGCGCTAATGTTTCCCCTCCAGTAAAAATGGAAATATATTAAACAATAAACAGCCCCCCAAAACACGCCAAGTTGAAACCAAAAATCAATCAGCAGAGAAAAACATTTGGGCCAGTGTCAAGAGAAACAAAACCAAGCCAGCACAAATTTTTATGAAAATGATCTCGGAATAGTATTTCCATGAACAGGCAGCTGACTCAGAGGCGGAGGATGAGTGTTCTGAGCAGGGTCCGAGCAGCCAGCCCGCGGCCGGAGCTGACGGGACACTTACTAGAAGGGACCCAGTGATACCGAAAATAGGAAAAACCGGATGAGGGAAAAAACCAGATTCTTAGGAAGGGAGAGACGTGCGAGCTGTGAAACCAGAGCGGTTTGGTAAGAAGCTCAGACTGTATTTGAGTTTCCCCTCCTCACCAGCAGTCCTGCCAGATCCTCTGGTTCTCAAAGTCAGTAAGAGTATCCAGCGTCCCTTTCCTTCTAGAATAATCGAATGATAAATAACATTACTGTGAGTGCAGAACGCACAAAGGTTATAAGTTTTTAAAAAATGCTTACCTCCAGCTCATGGTATAGGAGGAGTTATGGTATTTTCTGGGAGTATGCCTCTTTCTGGAACGTCACCAAGAAATTTGCTTCTGTTGAGATAGGCGATCCAGGCGGGTATCTGGGCCTGAGCATCTCTGAGCCTGTGATGTGGTGCAGAGTCGGCTTCTCCGTCTGTCCCTGCCCTGACGCTGTCTGTGCTGTGCATTTGGAAGGCAAAAGGTGCATTTTCATGGATTCTGTTTGTCTTTGTCGTCTTCCAAGAGGTGCTCACCTCCAAGCAAGGAACATTTAATTATGAAAGCGCTCTCTCTCCTCACCCTTCCCCCTCTTCTTCACATAAGGCTTGTTTTTCATTTCTTACAAATAGTTTGAGTCAGTGGTGATCCACAGTCAGAATTTTGAAAACCAAACAGGAGAATTGACCAAGTGCTATGTCGTGGTCACACGAAGAACAGATTTGGAAGTTGATGAGTGCTTGCCCTTAAAAATCGCTCAAAATGCCTCTTCAAGCTATGACTGCTCTCACAGTACATGCCATAGTAAAATTACGTTGTTATTTACTTTTTTTTGGTAATAGGACCAGATTAGATGACGCACCACAGTGTATGCCTAAACACTTATTTATATTACAAGCTATATATCTGATCTTCTGCAGCCATCATTCACACTTATTTCACTCTGCCTTTTCTGGGGAATTCCCTTTGAACTTACTAATTGAGACTGTTGACTATACAGCAGTCTAGGAATTTAGAAAACATTGAGGATCCTAACCAACCAGGGTCAGTGATAACACGAAGTCCACGTCTGTATCCAGAAAAATAAATATCAAATACCATTTGGTTTTCTAGGCCATTTCAGCATTGTTTCACTGCTTGGCTCAATTGTCTTTAACATGATTTTTGCATGGCATTCCCCCGCCCCAAATCTTTTAATAAACATAAGCTATTACATATATATATATATATATATACACATATATATATATATACACACACACATACATTCACACATATATATAATCTAGTACATAGATTTCATGTGTACTGTACATATAATCTATTGCATAGATTACAATATTGCAATAATCCTGTAAATATTGTGATAACCTCTCACCAGAGCCTAGAATTCAGGATAAGTTGTCTCTTCTTAGACCACATTCAGAGAGGTCCGAGGAGGACCCCAGTCTTACTGAATTTCACTCTGTTGCTAATTACTCAGGTAGAAAAATACCATGTTCTATGTGATCTCCTTCTGTGGGGCTCCTATAGGTCAAGGCATCTGCTGCCCTTGTACGGGAAGGCCCCACACCTAAACGGAAGCCTTCACAAGACTAGTGGAACCTGGGGAAAGTTCTTTTAACATTGGACAGTTGAATCCCCTTTAAAAATATAAGATTTTTAAAAGCAAAGATGTCTTCCCATTATTTTATAGTATGTTGTAATAAATGGAAGCTTCTTTTAAAGGGATTCTTATACTGAGTAAAAATAACATCACGTTGGTTTGCAGACAGAATGCCGCTCTAGAAAATGGAACCCCATTTTCACTGGAGTCAGAAAAGCAGATCACCGTCCCTGCTTTTCCCTCCCCTCTTTATGCCTTGGCCTTGGTTCAGGCTGTCGACTCCAAGTCCATCCACAGTGGATCCACGGGTGCCACCCAGAGAGGGGGTGAGTGTGGCTGGAAAGACCCTTCCAGGGAAGACAGACAGCTTCACTCACGTTTGTTGAGCTGATGGGACAGAAAGGGAGAAGGGTGGCAGAAGGGACTGTTATGGTCACGCTAGTCCCTGGGGACCCCAGCCTTCGGCAGTGGCTGGTTTCTTTGGGTGCTGGGCTGTGAGTCACCTCCTGCAGGGGAGGGTTTGTTACCTGCCCTGCGTCACCAGTCAGCATCCCAGTCAAGGCCTTTGTGCTTCTCTTCTCATACTGACTTGAAATCTCTCTGAACACATGGGATTTACATAAACACACAATGTCATGATTCTCTACATTGACCAAAAATGGAACTGGGAAAATTTCCAAATGATCCTGCCAGCCCTGAAAAGGAACAGTCTTGGTTGAGTCGAATCTACCTTTGACCTTTTGAGCGTTGTTCTCGTGGGTTGGGGTATTTCAGGAGCGGGCTGATCAAACGGGTCCTTTTGTTCCGCAGAACACCTGAGATTCTGTGTGTGGTCTGAAGGCCTGTTCTACCATAAGAAAGCATTTTGCCTCTTAAATAAAGGACCAGGGCCTACTGTGCTCTAGGCTCTGCGATGTGTTAAGGTTAGAGGAAGGAAGAGCTGTGTCCTGGCTCTGTCCCCCTGCAGACTTGCAGGTCCATGGGCTGTAGGTGAGGTTCGTGGAGTGCATGCGGGCTCACCAGGTATGTCCAGAAAGATGTTTCTGTTCCCCCCTTGGGGTTTAGTCCTGAGACTACCAATTAAAGCATTCAATAAATCCTCCATTAGAGGTAGTAAAACCTAACTTTAGATTTCCTGCTTGCTGCAGTATCCTGCTTGATTGCTACTAGTTGGCAAAAGGCCGGGCCTGGGGAGCAGACGCTTCACGCTGCACCACATGTTCAAGCCTTTTCCTCACATATTTGGCGTTTGGTCTTAATTCCCCGACTGCTTTTATCTTGAGTTTCAAAAACTTCTGAAGATAGCGATTTGCAGAACTCTGCAGCTTACTTGGTTCTTTTTTAGTGGACAACTTTGATGCAGAGACTGAGGGAAGGGGGCACGGAGAAGGCAGTGGGTGTCAGGGTGGATAAAGTGAAGGGTGAAGGCCTTTGCAACTTTTGCTCAGAATATGAAGGTCTGTCCCCTGCAGGTGTTTCATGCTCTGTGATCTGTAACTCGGCCCCTTCCTCACGCTCAAAGCTTCTTGGGAAGACACACGCGTGTTCTGAATGCCTCCTGGGACCAGTTCGTCCTTCCTGCCTCTCCCAACAGTTTCCACCAATGATCCTGAATGTTACCAAGTCCAAGCTTGTACTGCTTGCTGCACGACAGGCCAGTAAATCGAGAGATGAGTTATTGGGGCAAGGAATAGCGATTTTATTCGAAATACCAGCTGACCGAGAAGATGGTGGACTAGTGTCCCAAAGAACCATCTCACCCAAGTTAGAATTCAGGCTGGTTTCATACTAAAAGGGGAGGGGATTTGTTGTTTGCGGCAACCTTTCTGGTGCCAGATCCTTTATTCTTGCCCCTGTCCATGAGGGTCAGGTCATGATGTTCCTGTAAACCTCCAACAAGACAAATGTTATTCTCTGTTCTGCAACTTTTTATCTCTATATGAATGGAAAAGTGTTACACCTTTAAAGGTCAGAGCCTTGAGAATGGGCTGTCCTGTATATTTCAGGCTATGGGCAACATTCTTAACTTGCAACAAAAGCGATAGAATACAAAGGTTAAAGTAAAAGAAACAGATCCAGTACGGAGTCAGAGTTGTTCTTCCCTATTACACGAATGGTTTAGCAGGGCTAGAATTTGGGGGATTTGGTGGTGGGCTTGTGTCTTCCTCATTGTCTCTCTCAGAGTCACAAATCCACTCTCTGGTTTCCTGATATTATTACAGTAAAAACAGCTCCCCTCTCATCCCTTGAATTTAGAAGGTCAGTGGGTGTAAGGAGGTTAACAAGGATATTCTGGGTTTGAGGCAGCCAAACTTTATTACCTACAAAGGAGAGATGAAACTCATGGAAAGTTGTCCTCTCACCCTGGAGACTTGGCAGGGAGCAGTGTGCCCCGAAAGACTCGGGTGAGAGTTTGGGTGTGTATACAGATTTATTGGTTGACCAGGAGTGGGGCGCGGGGTGAAATCTATGTGAACAGTGTTAAAATGTTTAAAACTTACAAATGACACGTCTAAGCGTTTTTGAACTTCGGAAGGTGATGTCTGTAATAGGCAGTCTCTATAATACTTTCTTCATTGTGGAAATATTAGAACATACAGATAGACAAAAATATTTAAATTAAATCTTTCCACACTCAGACATTACGGCTACTGACAATGTTGCATTTAATTCCAGAATAGTGGCAATTCTTTTGTATACACTTTTTTCCAAAAGTGGATCATATCACGTATACTTTTATAACTCGTGTTTTTACTTAACATTGTAAGTATCTGTCCATATCAATAAATATGCTTAATGAAATATCTTTTTTCTGCTGCATTATTTTAACACTGTCTAGGATTCCATTGTATGGCCCTATCATGATGGACTTCACCCATCCTCTCTGTGGAGTATTTAGGCTGTTTCCAGTTTTCTTTATTATAAACCAAGAGCTCTCCCATCTTGGCTGCTGAATACAGATGCCCTGGCCCCATCACAGACCAATTAAATCAGGCTGTCTTGGGGGCGAGGCCCAGGAATCAGTATTCTCACATTCTCTTAGGGTTTAAGGTCACTGTTGCAAGCCAGTGGTCTAGTTTACCAAAGACTAGGATACATTCTTGGAAGTGGAATTTTGGGGTCAAGGGTGTATGTCTTTAATCTTTTGATGTGTCCTGCCATATTACTATTCAGAAGTATTTTTTGTGTTAAACTAATTTTCACCTTAAGCTTTAAGGCTTTTAAAAGGTGAAGGATGAAAAAATTTGTGTGTGGATTTGGGCAAGAGGTTTGTAGAACACCAGGTAACTACACTGAGCTGTTTGGCTTCTGCTAGTTTTTGGTATAGTGACACGACCTAAATAAACAAACAAGTGTTACTAAAGTAATGAAGAGGGGTGTGTTTGGTGCCACTTTCTCCGCATGGAGCTTTGGTCAAACCACCAGGCAGATGCCGCAGCCCTGACGGTGAGCGTGTGACAGTCCTGCAGGAAGTGCTTTATACCACCTCTAGGGTCCTGATCCATCCTCAGAAATCTGCTTCACAACCGCCTCTTCTTTAGTTTATTCACTCTGACGGTCCCCTACATATTTTATCCCTTTTCTAACGTAGTTGTTATTGTTCTCAAAATAATACATATCTATCTATCTATCTATCTAAGTTTAAAAGTCAGATAGTATTTCCAAGCTTATAATGAAAAATAGCAGTTTTCTGCCCAGTGCCTCCCAAAGGTAACTCCTCTCGTCTTAGCTGTTCTTCTGTCATTTACCTCCGTGTTTATAAATCATGGGCTTGTGCTGCTCCTTTATGAGTTTTCCGTTTGGGCACTATTGATTTTCTATTAAGGAAGAGCAGAATTTGCTCATCCTCCACCCCATCCCCTCCCTGTTCCTCCAACCTTCCAAGTAGTTAAGCAATGATGTCAGTTACATTAATGTTCACTTCTAAGTGATTATAACTACGTAACTATTATTAAAGGTGAACCATATGGTGTGCTGCGTTTGCCTTTTGTCTTTAATACCTGGGATTTGAGTGTTGCCTTAGTTTTTCTATGTACTTATCAGTAAGACGCCAGTCAACTCCCCAGCAGAACTGGCATTTCCCGCCAGGGTGGGAGGATACATTCAGTAATCTCTCAGGTTTTTGGAGGGAAGGGAGAGGATGACCTTGGGAGCCCTGTGTTCTTAGATTCTAGGTGAATTGGATGCTTCCAAGAACTGGGGATCTCTTGTGAGGGGTTCCCTGTGCCCCCATTACCCCATCCTTCTCATTCTTCGGGTGGCCATCAGCTTGGCCATTTGGTCAGGCATTCAATTCTCTTCAGAAAACCTTTTCCTCACGATTTGGAAAGTGATGCTTCATTGACCCCTGGTTCCTGTTTCTTTTTTCTATTGAAGTATATAGTTGACGTACAATATATAAGTTACAGGTATAATAGTGATTCACAATTTTTACGGGTTATATGGTTCCTGTTTCTTCTCTCTGAATGCTTTCAGGTTTTTCTCCTTGTTCCTGGTGTTCTGAAATTTCACACTGATGTGCCTCAGTCAGAGTTTGCTTCCTTTTATTGTGTTAGGTGCTCAGGGGGCCCTTTCTGTCTAGAAGTTCATGCCTTTCAGTTATAGGAAGCTTTCCTGTATTATTTCTTTGATAATTTTCCTTCCATTTTTTCATGTGCTCTGTTCTTAGAACTCATCAATTAGGAGTTGAATCTCTTCTCTGATTTGTTATTTCCGCATCCTTTTTTAAAAAAATGGAGGCAGCATCTTTACTTACCTCTAGTATCTAAATGATAGTTTTTATAAGTTAAAATATTTTTCTCTGCTTCATGTCATCTTTTTGCTTTACGTTTTTCTTTGTTTCTGTTTGTTGGTTTTTGGTCACTGTCTCTCATGTTGGGAGTTTTCTCCCATCTGGCTGTGCTTCGATGCTTGTTCTGATGAAGAACGAGCCCAGGTGGGGTTGTTGGCTGTCGTGTGTGCCATGATGGGGATGGGTCCTGACCATGGCATTGGGGAACACGTGGCTGTTTTGGAGCTTTTTCTTTGGGGCTGGTCAGTATCTCCAGCGAAGGGTGCTGCAACCTTCTACCCTGGGAAGGGCAGTGGAGCAAGGCTGGGGGTTGTGAGAGCCTGGGTGCAAGTGTGCTGAAGGTCAAGTAGAGAGAAGGTCCTTGGAAGGGGGGGTGCCTCGCCATTCATTTAATTCTCCTTCCAGTCCAGTGCCTCATCCCCACACTCTGCAGGGCTTGGAAGCCTCACCATCCCTGGAGTGGGACCTCCAATTTCCTGCCAGGGTATGCCCAAGAGAGGAGGGCACTTGAATTGCTCCTTACGCCAACTTCCTTAAACTCGCGTTTTTGCCCCTCCTCTCCCCCTCCACCATGTGCTGGGCCCTCAGACGTCTGGACCTCTCTAGGGTTCTGTGGTGTGACTCGTATGTCCCTTTACTGGCTTCCTTCTCTGCTGGCACAGAGGTCCCCTCCATCAGCTGCCACTTAACCATTTGCTTCTCATCTTCCAAACTGTGTGGGTATCTCCCTTAGGCTGATGTCTCCTCTTTCTTTCCTCTGTCTGCCTGGGTTTCTACTTTTTGTGATATTAGTCTGAAGGTAAGCTTATGGGTCCAACATGCCATTTTTAAATGGGACGTGCTATGTTTTAGCGATGAAGTAAGTTGCAAATGTTCACAGGTAAGGACTGTGTTTCATCATGAACTACAGCAGCTGTGAGTGGGAAGGGCTAGATCCATGCAAAATGATAACACGATCCTAATGAAGCCAACATTTACAGAGTGCTGATTGTGACACACGTTACCTGTATTAACTCACTTAATCCTCACAACCCAATGGGGGAAGACCCATTCTCTCCAACTCACAGAGGAGGACCCTGGGACTTGGAATTGCTGAGTAACATGCCCAGGGTCCCATGGGGAGAAGTGGCTGAGCTGGATATTGGACTCAGGCTGGCTCATCCAGAGGCTGAGACCTGGACCACAACACTGTCCTTAAGCAGGGAAGGGGGGTGTTTCCGGCAACCTCTCAAAACTCTCCTCCTGGTATTGAGGAAAACCTCAGATTCCACACTAGTTTTTCTTTTTGAAGAGTCCCATGAGCCACAGTTCCTCCCCTGGATCACACCCCATCCCCAACATTTATTTCCAAAGTCACATGCACCATGTCCCATCCCTTAGCATTTAGACATTTGTTTTCTGTGGATATGTCCAGGTGGTATGTTCATGGGTTATGGATATAATGAGAACTCTCCTGGTCTTGAATCCATTCAGTTAACATTTTTGCAGTGCTGAATGTTTTGCTTTTATAATTGTACAGACTCCAGAGGAAAATTTCTAATGGGAAAATGGAAACTACTGTTGGAGCACTTACATGTGTGTATACACACACACACACACACAAAACCTGTGAAAATACACAATGTAAAGCAGACAGATAACACCACCGATTAGAAAAAGACATGCAGAATAAACGACTGAGCACAAAACAAGCCAATAAGTCATTACAGTGGAATTATGTAAATTTTTTATCATTATTAATGACTTTAATAATTAAAGTCATTAATAATATTAACATAATGATAGCTGCTACTTTTTGGGTCCCTGTATATACTAGCTCATTGTCATGACGACCTTGCAAGATGGACATTTTAATCCTTTTATTTTTTATTTATTTTTTTAACATCTTTGTTGCAGTATAATTGCTTTACAATGGTGTGTTAATTTCTGCTGCATAACAAAGTGTATCAGATATATGTATACATATATCCCCATACCCCCTCCCTCTTGCGTCTCCCTCCCACCCTCCCTATCCCACCCCTCTAGGGGGACGCAAAGCACCGAGCTGATCTCCTTGTGCTATGCAGCTGCTTCCCACTAGCTATCTATTTTACATTTGGTAGTGTATATATATGTCAGTGCTACTCTCTCATTTCGTCCCAGCTTACCCTTCCCCCTCCCGTGTCCTTAAGTCCATTCTCTATGTCTGCGTCTTTATTCCTGTCCTGCCCTTAGGTTCTTCAGAACCATGTTTTTTTTTTTTTTTAGATTCCACATATATGTGTTAGCATACGGTATTTGTTTTTCTCTTTCTGACTTACTTCACTCTGTATGACAGACTCTAGGTCCATCCACCTCACTACAAATAACTCAATTTCGTTTCTTTTGATGGCTGAGTAATAGTCCATTGTATATATGTGCCACATCTTCTTTATCCATTCATCTGTCACTGGACACTTAAGTTGCTTCCATGTCCTGGTTATTGTAAATAGAGGTACAAAGAACATTGTGGTACATGACTCTTTTTGAATTATGGTTTTTCTCAGGGTATATGCCCAGTAGTGGGATTGCTGGGTCATATGGTAGTTCTATTTTTAGTTTTTTAAGGAACCTCCATACTGTTCTCCATAGTGGCTGTATCAATTTACATTCCCACCGACAGTGCAAGAGGGTTCCCTTTTCTCCACACTCTCTCCAGCATTTATGGTTTGTAGATTTTTTGATGATGGCCATTCTGACTGGTGTGAGGTGATATCTCATTGTAGTTTTGATTTGCATTTCTCTAATGATTAGTGACGTTGAACATCCTTTCATGTGTTTGTTGGCAATCTGTGTATCTTCTTTGGAGAAATGTCTGTTTAGGTCTTCTGCCCATTTTTGGATTAGGTTGTTTGGTTTTTTGATATAGAGCTGCATGAGCTGCTTGTATATTTTTGAGAATAATCCTTTGTCAGTTGCTTCCTTTGCAAATATATTCTCCCATTCTGAGGGTTGTCCTTTCATCTTGCTTATAGTTTCCTTTGCTGTGCAAAAGCTTTTAAGTTTCATTAGGTCCCATTTGTTAATTTTTGTTTTTATTTCCATTTCTATAGGAGCTGGGTCAAAAAGGATCTTGCTGTGACTTATGTCATAGAGTGTTCTGCCTATGTTTTCCTCTAAGTTTTATAGTGTCTGGCCTTACATTTAGGTCTTTAATCCATGTTGAGTTTATTTTTGTGTATGGTATTAGGGAGTATTCTAATTTCATTCTTTTACATATAGCTGTCCAGTTTTCCTAGCACCACTTATAGAAGAGGCTGTCTTTTCTCCATTGTATATTCTTGCCTCCTTTATCAAACATAAAGCGACCATATGTGCGTGGGTTTATCTCTGGGCTTTCTATCCTGTTCCATTGATATATAGTTCTGTTTTTTGTGCCAGTACCATACAGTCTTGATTACAGTAGCTTTATAGTATAGTCTGAAGTCAGGGAGTGTGATTCCTCCAGCTCCGTTTTTCTCAAGGTTGCTTTTGCTATTCGGGGTCTTTCATGTTTCCATACAAATTGTGAAATTTTTTGTTCTAGTTCTGTGAAAAATGCCATTGGTAGTTTGATAGGGATTGCACTGAATCTGTAGATTGCTATGGGTAGTATAGTCATTTTCACAATGTTGATTCTTCCAATCCAAGAACATGGTATATCTCTCCATCTGTTTGTATCATCTTTAATTTCTTTCATCAGTGTCTTATAGTTTTCTGCATACAGGTCTTTTGTCTCCTTAGGTAGGTTTATTCCTAGGTATTTTATTCTTTTTGTTGCAATGGTAAATGGGAATGATTCCTTAATTTCTCTTTGAGATTTTTCATCCTTAGTGTATAGGAATGCAAGAGATTTCTGTGCCCTAATTTTGTATTCTGCTACTCTACCAAATTCATTGATTAGCTCTAGTACTTTTCTGGTAGCTTCTTTAGGATTCTCTATGTATAGTATCATGTCACCTGCAAACAGTGACATTTTTACTTCTTCTTTTCCAATTTGGATTCCTTTTATTTCTTTTTCTTCTCTGATTGCTGCGGCTAAAACTTCCAAAACTATGTTGAATAATAGTGGTGAGAGTGGGCAACCTTGTTTTGTTCCTGATCTTAGTGGAAATGGTTTCAGTTTTTCACCATTGAGAACAATGTTGGCTGTGGGTTTGTCATATATGGCCTTTATTATGTTGAGGTAAGTTTCTGCTATGCCTACTTTCTGGAGGGTTTTTATCATAAATGGGTGTTGAATTTTGTCGAAAGCTTTTTCTGCATGTATTGAGATGATCATATGGTTTTTGTCCTTCAATTTGTTAATATGGTGTATCACATTGCTTGGTTTGTGTATATTGAAGAATCCTTGCATTCCTGGAATAAACCCCACTTGATCATGGTGCATGATCCTTTTAATGTGCTGTTGGATTCTTTTTGCTAGTTTTTTGTTGAGGATTTTTGCATCTATGTTCGTCAGTGATATTGGCCTGTAGTTTTCTTTCTTTGTGACATCTTTGTCTGGTTTTGGTATCAGGGTGATGGTGGTCTCATAGAATGAGTTTGGGAGTGTTCCTCCCTCTGCCGTAGTTTGGAAGAGTTTGAGAAGGATGGGTGTTAGCTCTTCTCTAAATGTTTCATAGAATTCACCTGTGAAGCCATCTGGACCTGGGCTTTTGTTTGTTGGAAGATTTTTAATCACAGTCTCAATTTCAGTGCTTGTGATTGGTCTGTTTATATTTTCTATTTCATCCTGGTTCAGTCTCGGAAGGTTCTGCTTTTCTAAGAATTTGTCCATTTCTTCCAGGTTGCCCATTTTATTGGCATATAGTTGCTTGTAGTAATCTCTCATGATCCTTTGTATTTTTGCAGTGTCAGTTGTTACTTCTCCTTTTTCATTTCTAATTCTATTGGTTTGAGTCTTCTCCCTTTTTCTCTTGATGAGTCTGGCTAGTGGTTTATCAATTTTGTTTATCTTCTCAAGGAACCAGCTTTTAGTTTTATTGATCTTTGCTATCATTTCCTTCATTTCTTTTTCATTTATTTCTGATCTGATCTTTATGATTTCTTTCCTTCTGCTAACTTTGGGGTTGTTTTGTTCTTTTTTCTCTAATTGCTTTAAGTGTAAAGTTAGGTTGTTTATTTGAGATGTTTCTTGTTTCTTGAGGTAGGATTGTATTGTTATATACTTCCCTTTTAGAACTGGTTTTGCTGCATCCCATAGGTTTTGGGTCATCGTGTTTTCATTGTCATTTGTTTCTAGGTATTTTTTGATTTCATCTTTGATTTCTGCAGTGATCTCTTGGTTATTAAGTAGTGTATTGTTTAGCCTCCCTGTGTTTGTGTGTTTTACAGATTTTTTCCTGTAATTGATATCTAGTCTCATAGCGTTGTGGTTGGAAGAGATACTTGATACTATTTCAATTTTCTTAAATTTACCAAGGCTTGAGTTGTGACCCAAGATATGATCTATCCTGGAGAGTGTTCCATGAGCACTTGAGAAGAAAGTGTATTCTGTAGTTTTTGGATGGAATGTCCTATAAATATCAATTAAGTCCACCTTGTTTAATGTAGCATTTAAAGCTTGTGTTTTCTTATTTATTTTCATTTTGCATGATCTGTCCATTGGTGAAAGTGGGGTGTTAAAGTCCCCTACTATGATTGTGTTACTGTCGAGTTCCCCTTTTATAGTTGTTAGCATTTGCCTTATGTATTGAGGTGCTCCTGTGTTCGGTGTATAAATATTTACAATTGTTATATTTTCTTCTTGGATTGATCGCTTGATCATTATCTAGTGTCCTTCTTTGTTTTTTGTAATAGTCTTTATTTTAAAGTCCCTTTTCTCTGATATGAGAATTGCTACACCAGCTTTCTTTTGATTTCCATTTGCATGGAATATCTTTTTCCCTCCCCTCACTTTCAGTCTGTATGTGTCCCTAGGTCTGAAGTGGGTCTCTTGTGGACAGCATATATGCGCGTTTTGTTTTTGTATACATTCAGCCAGTCTGTGTCTTTTGGTTGGAGCATTTAATCCATTTACATTTAAGGTAATTATTGATATGTATGTTTCTATTACCATTTTCTTAATTGTTTTGCGTTTCTTATTGTAGGTCTTTTCCTTCTCTTGTGTTTCCTGCCTAGGGAAGTTCCTTCAACATTTGTTGTAAAGCTGTTTTGGCGGTGCTGAATTCTGTTAGCTTTTGCTTGTCTGTAAAGGTTTTAGTTTCTCCGTCGAATCTGAATGAGATCCTTGCTGGGTAGAGTAATCTTGGTTGTAGTTTCTTCCCTTTAATCATGTTAAATATGTCCTGCCACTCCCTTCTGGCTTGCAGAGATTCTGCTGAATGATCAGCTGTTAACCTTATGGGGATTCCCTTGTATGTTATTTGTTGCTTTTCCCTTGCTGCTTTTAATATTTGTTCTTTGTATTTAATTTGTGATAGTTTGATTAATATGTGTCTTCGTGCATTTCTCCTTGGATTTATCCTGTATGGGACTCTCTGTGCTTCCTGGACTTGATTGACTATTTCCTTTCCCATATTAGGGAAGTTTTCAACTATAATCTCTTCAAATATTTTCTCAGTCCCTTTTTTTTCTCTTCTTCTTCTGGGACCCCTTGAATTCAAATGTTGGTGCGTTTAATGTTGTCCCAGAGGTTTCTGAGACTGTCTTCAATTCTTTTCATTTTTTTTTTCTTTATTCTGCTCTGTGGTAGTTAGTTCCACTATTTTATCTTCCAGGTCACTTATCCGTTTTTCTGCCTCAGTTGTTCTGCTATTGATTCCTTGTAGAGAATTTTCAATTTCATTTATTGTGTTGTTCATCATTGTTTGTTTGCTCTTTAGTTCTTCTAGGTCCTTGTTAAAAGTTTCTTTTATTTTCTCCATTCTATTTCTAAGATTTTGGATCATCGTTATTATCATTACTCTGAATTCTTTTTCAGGTAGGCTGCCTATTTCCTGTTAATTTGTTTGGTGTGGTGGGTTTTTACCTTGCTCCTCATGTGCTGTGTGTTTCTCTGTCTTCTCATTTTGCTTAACTTACTGAGTTTGGGGGTCTTCTTTTCACAGGCTGCAGGTTCTTATTTCCCGTTGTTTTTGGTGTCTGCCCCCAGTGGGTAAGGTTGGGTCAGTGGGTTGTGTAGGCTTCTCAGTGGAGAGGACTGGTGCTCGTGTTCTGTTGGATGAGACTGGAGCTTGTCTTTCTCGTGGGCAGGACCGCGTCTGGTGATGCGTTTTGGCGTGTCTGTGAACTTATTGTGATTTTAGGCAGCCTCTCTGCTAATGGGTGGGGTTGTGTTCCTGTCTTGCTATTTGTTTGGCATGGGGTGTCCAGCACTGTAGCTTGCTGGTTGTCGAGTGGAGCTGGGTCTTAGCGTTGAGATGGAGATTGGAGATCTCTGTGAGAGCTTTCACTGTTTGATATGGCATGGGGCCAGAAGGTCTCTGGTGGACCAGTGTCCTGAACTCGGCTCTCCCACTTCAGAGGCTCAGGACTGACACCTGGCCGGAGCCCCAAGACCCTGTCAGCCACTCGGATCAGAAGAAAAGGGAGAAAAAAGAAAAGAAAGAAAGAAAGAAAAAAATTATTAAAAATAAAAAAAGTAATTTAAAAAAAATGAAAAAAAAAACCAAACCAAAAAACAAATCCACCAATGATAACAAGCACTAAAAACTATACCAGAAAAAACCAAAAAAACAAAAAAACCCCTAACAGACAGAACCCTAGGACAAATGGTAAAAGCAAAGGTATACAGACAAAATCACACAAAGAAGCATACACATACACACTCACAAAAAGAGAAAAAGGAAAACATATATTTATTAAAAAAAAATTAAGAGAGCAGCCAAATCAATAAACAAATCTACCAATCATAATAAGGTCTAAATACTAAACTAAAATAAAAATAAAACCAGAAACAAATTAGATGCAGAAAGCAAACCCCAATTCTGCAGTTGCTCCCAAAGTCCACCTCAGTTTTGGGATGATTCGTTGTCTATTCAGGTATTCCACAGATGCAGGTACAACAAGTTGATTGTGGAGATTTAATCCACTGCTTCTGAGGCTGCTGGGAGAGATTTCCCTTTCTCTTCTTTGTTCGCACAGCTCCTGGGGTTCAGCTTTGGATCTGGCCCCGCCTCTGCGTGTAGGTCGCCTGAGGGTGTCTGTTCTTCGCTCAGACAGAACGGGGTTAAAGGAGCAGCTGATTCGGGGGCTCTGGCTCACTCAGGCCGGGGGGAGGGAGGGGTACGGATGCGGGGCGAGCCTGCGGTGGCAGAGGCCGGCGTGACGTTGCACCAGCCTGAGGCGCGCAGTGCGTTCTCCCGGGGAAGTTGTCCCCGGATCACGGGACCCTGGCAGTGGCGGGCTGCACCGGCTCCCGGGAGGGGCGGTGTGGAGAGTGACCTGTGCTCGCACACAGGCTTCTTGGTGGCGGCAGCAGCAGCCCCAGTGTCTCACGCCTGTCTCTGGGGTCCGCGCTGATAGCCGCGGCTCGCGCCCGTCTCTGGAGCTCATTTAGGCGGTGCTCTGAATCCCCTCCCCTCGCGTGCCCTGAAACAGTGGCCTCTTGCCTCTTAGGCAGATCCAGACTTTCTCCTGGACTCCCTCCTGGCTAGCTGTGGCGCACCAGCCCCCTTCAGGCTGTGTTCACATAGCCAACCCCAGTCCTCTCCCTGGGATCTGACCTCCGAAGCCCAAGCCTCAGCTCCCGGCCCTCACCCGTCCCAACCAGTGAGCAGACAAGCCTCTCGGGCTGGTGGGTGCTGGTCGGCACCGATCCTCTGTGCGGGAATCTCTCTGCTTAGCCCTCTGCACCCCTGTTGCTGTGCTCTCCTCCATGGCTCTGAAGCCTCCTCCCCGCCACCCCCCGTCTCCGCCAGTGAAGGGGCTTCCTAGTGTGTGGAAACTTCCTCCTTCACAGCTCCCTCCCCGCAGTGCAGGTCTCATCCCTATTCTTTTGTCTCTGTTTTTCCTTTTCTCTTTTTGCCCTACCCAGGTATGCGGGGAGTTTCTTGCCTTTTGGGAAGTCTGAGGTCTTCTGTCAGTGTTCGGTAGGTGTTCTGTAGGCGTTGTTCCACAGTAGATATATTTTTGATGTATTTGTGGGAAGGAAGGTGATCTCCTCGTCTTACTCCTCCGCCATCTTGAAGGTCCCCAATCCTCCTTTTAAATTGAGAAGCTGAAACTTGGAGATATTAAGTCACTTCCTATGGACATCTAATTAGTAGTGCAGGGTCTTTTCCAAATTGTGGGTTCTTTCCACTACACCATGGTATCCTTCTAAAAATTGAGTCAAGTAAAGACTATTTTTAACATTCAAGTTTTGATGGCAGTAAGAAATCCAAATGGCTGTTTCTTCAACTTCTTTTTTCTGTTCTTTTTTTCAAAAAAATTTATTTATTTATTTATTTATTTATTTTTGGCTGCGTTGGGTCTTCGTTGCTGTGCGTGGGCTTTCTCTAGTTGCGGTGAGCAGGGGCTACTCTTCGTTGTGGTGCGCGGGCTTCCCATTGTGGTGGCTTCTCTTGTTGTAGACCACGGGCTGTAGACAGGCAGGCTCCAGTAGTTGTGGCTCGCGGGCTCTAGAGCACAGCCTCAGTAGTTGTGGCGCATGAGCTTAGTTCCTCCATGGCATGTGGGATCTTCCCAGACCAGGGCTCGAACCCGTGTCACCTGCATTGGCAGGTGGATTCTTAACCACTGTGCCACCAGGGAAGCCCCAAATGGTTGTTTCTTAAACTCTCAATCAAGTGTTTCTTCATTCAGTCAGGTTCCGTTTGCCAATTTGCAGGTAAGTCATATCCTTTTGTGAGCTTCAACAGAAAGGCAGGCATATATGCAATGACACACACACAGACATGAAGGCATAGACATGCCTATGTGGCTTTCAGAAGACTGGGAAGGCAAAACATTTGAGATGCTTTTTACACTGACTAGAAAACTCAGAGAGGCTGGTGCCTGAGTAGAAGGATCTTCATCTAGATCTTCACTTAGAGTAGATCATCACGGGCAGTACCAGCTTTGGATCCCAAGTCTACCTCCTATTATGTAACATTTCACAACATTTTTCTCCTCTGTGGCTTTATTTCCCTTCTCATTTAAAGTCTCTTATAACTTAAGAGTCCGTGATTCTTGTATGTAAACTATAATGGGTGTTTGCCCTTTCCTTTTTGATTGTTGTCTTATTATTTAATAAATGATTTTGAATAAATATTTGCTTCCTTCTAAGTAGGACAAATACTCATATGGCACTCACCCATCCCTCCAAACATGGGCCCCAGTATTTCAGGTAGAATCTTCCCCCCTTAGGCCATTGGAATGGGAGAGGAACACTTTGGATAACATCCTGCAGAACTGCAGCAGTGGGCCAAGGTGGGAGATGAGATATTGGACGGGTTTATAGGAGCCAAAGTACATTCTGCCTTCGATAATCCCCTTCGAAATGAAAAAATGGTTCTCTCAAGTTTTTATATTTCCAGCTTTCATCTGCTCCTCACCCACAGGTGCTTCATTCCTTGGCGTGAGCAAATACCTTCAGGGAAGAGGAACCAGATGTCTCTTTTAATTTTCTTTTTCTTTTTTTTTTTAGCTAAGGAGGTCTCTGTTCAAATAAAATTGTACACAAAAGCCCAGTCAGTAAAACCTCCCCCAAAAGAATGGAACTCTTTCGGTGGAAGCCAGTCCCCTCTTGCCCCTCCCTATCCTCCCATCCCCACTGTACCCAGCCCCTCTTTTCCACTGGAGACCAGTATCAAAACTGCTGGCTGGTCTGTTCTGTTCACTTCTTGTGTCAGAAAATAGACACCCGTCAAAGTCAGTTGCCCAACTTTGCAGAACTAGTGATTGGCAAAGTGGGGACCCTGCCCAGTATCTTATTTCCTGCATCTCATTCCACCCTTAGTCCTGCTGGGGTCAACCACGTTTGAACGTGTGTGGTAATAGCCAGAGGGGATCTCTGTCACTGTGACCACAAACATCTACGGCTCAGCCTTCACCTATACAGTTGACCTTACCTAAACACAGAAAGTTATTGCAAAGTTGTGTGTTGTCACACTGCATTTTATACTCAATAATTGTGCTTTAAAAATATCACATTGAATTCTTTTGTAATAGTTTTTGTGTTTTAGAGATGAGAACATTTTTTTTCCCCTTAAAGGAAGACAGGCCTGTGAAGTTTCATGAGTTTTTCATTTCTTTAATTACTTACTATTTACTTATCTCTGAATCTATTAAATTTTTTCCATCTCAGTGTAGTTTTTTGTTTGTTTTTAAGTGTGGTACATTTGTTATAATTGATGAACCAATACTGATACATTATTATTAACTAAAGTCCATTGTTTACATTAGGGTTCATTCTTCGTGTTGTACTTTCTATGGATTTTAACTAACGCCTAATGCTATATAGTCACCTTTACTGTACCATACTGAATAGTTTTACTGTCCTAAAAATCCCCCGTGTTCCACCAATTCATCCCTTCGAACCTATGATGAACACTGACTTCTTTACTGTCTCAATATTTTGCCTTTTCCAGAACGTCATATAGTTGGAGTCACACAGTACTGTGATTTTGAGGGGGCTTCTTTTTCTTAGTAATATGCATTTAAGGCTCCCCCACACCTTCCTGTGGCTCGCTAGCTCATTTCTTTTCATAGCCAAATAATATTCCACAATATGGATGTACCACACCTGGTTTATCCATTCACCTATTGAAGGGCATCTCGGTTACTTCCAAGTTGTAGCAGTCACTTTCATGATTGCTTTCAAAGCTGGCATGGAATTTGTGAGGGAAGGATGCTACCTGCAGAGGCACCGCTGTGCTGTTGTAATTTACATGGAGATGCTAATAATGGATGATCAGTATGTGCCCATGTGAAGAGACATGGTTATATTTGATACAATAAATGTCGCAGACTCAGTATAGGTCTACGTCATTTTAGGTCTCCTCTCAGGTTGTCATGGGGAATGAGTAGTGAAGCTTTTCTAAGCATTTTATCTTGAGGTCACTCTGAATGTACCGGCATTCTCTCCGCTCAGTGTGCTTTAAAACTGGATTTCATAGAGTTTCTGGTTGGAGGAGAGGTAGATTGTTACCTTCACTACATCTATTTAGAACCTAGTGTAGAAGTTTCTTCTCCACGTTCTTAATGCTCATATTGCCCCTGCCTGCGTAGCCCCAGGGATGGGGACCTCACTCCCTCACTAAATAGCCCTTTCCACTGCAAGATAGCTGTTTATCAGTATGTGTTTCCTTTGAGTGACCTCAGATTTTCTCCTTCATCCTGTCTACTTCTGCCTTCTAGGATAACACAGTAAAGTGGCTGTTTTTTGCTCATGATTGGTACTGTTAACACCTAGCACAGTACCTGATTCTTAAAAATCTTACAATAAATATTTACCAAATAATCTCAAAACTGAACAAGTGAATGTGTGAACATTTGACTGACCTTCATATATTTCAAATGAGTATTTCCTTAAACTTCTCTTTTTCAGATAAAACACAACTAATTTTTAAACTCCTATTTCATATAATACATTTTTTAGAGCTATCATATATTAGTTTTATTTTTCTGGATATATTATTTTTTAATCAATGTTCTTCTTAGAAATTCATGTCCAGAATGGTCCCTAAGAAATCTGGGACCATTATATTTTGTGATCTGGGCTTTATGCTTCTAACTGTGTTAGCTCCGGGGCAACCCCATCATACTGCCTTTGAAAACAACCATGTCTCTTTTTGATCAACTGCTGCAAGCTCATAGTAAATAGCAAGGCTCTCAAAAAGTCTAAGCAAAGAGAATAACCCAAACTTAAGACTGCATCTTATGAAATTGAATAATTGGCGGTTGATTTTTTCCTTAAAAAATTCATATTATACTTTTTATTGTTATCCTAAAATGAATAATTTTAACATAGAATGTGTAAAGCTTCTAAAACAATTAGCCATAGAGGGCAATACATGATATGGAAAACCGAGAAGATGAAAAGAAGTAAGAAAACAAAAGCCCAAACTAGTAAAAAGACACCAAACCAAACCTAAAATAATTCACACACGTTGATGTAGTGTGGAACAAAATATGTGGATTCATTGATGAAGATGACATTTACAAAACATTCACTCTGTACCAGGCAGTGTTCTGTGCTTTACATGTATGAACTGGCTTAATCCATATGACAGCATGTTTTTAATAATTTTTTTGTCCATGTGGTAAAAAGCACATAATATAAAATTGACTGTTTTAACCATTTTTAAGTGTACAGTCAGTAGTGTTAAGTATATTCACATTGTTTCAAAGCAGATCTGTAGAACTATTTCATCTTGCATATGTAAAATTCTGTCCCCATTAAACACTAATTCCCCATCCTCATTCCCTCCCATCCCTGGTAACCACCATTATACTACATATTTGACTACTTTAGGTACCTCATATAAGTGGAATCATACAGTATCTGTCCTTCTGTGACTGGCTTATTTCACCAAGCCTAGTGTCCCCAAGGTTCATCCATGTTATAGCATGTAACAGAATTTCCTTCTTTTTTAAGGCTGAATAATGTTTCATTATATGTATATACCACATTTTCTTTATGCGTGCATCTGTTGATGGACACTTGGGTTGTTTCCACCTCTTGGCCAGTAAAAAAAAGGCTGCTATAAACATGAGTGTGCAAATATCTTTTCAAGACTCTGCTTTCAGTTCTTTTGATTAAATACCCAGAGGTGGAATTACTGGATCGTATGGTTATTTTATGTTTAATTTTTTGAGAAACCTCCATTCTATTTTCCATAGCAGTTGTACCATTTTACAGTCCCACCTTCAGTGTGCAAGGGTTCCAATTTCTCCATATCCTGGTCAACACATGTTCTTTTCTTTTTCATATTAGTCATCCTAATGGGTATGTAGTGGTATCTCATTGTGGTTTTGATTTGCATTTTTCTAATGATTAGTGATACTGAGCATCTTTTCATGTGTGTGATGGCCATTTGTGTGTAGGGAGTCAACTTTTACTATACCCATTTTAGGGATAAGAAAATGGAGGCAACAAAGGTTAGTCAGCTTGTTCAAAGTCATATAGATAGTAGATTATGGAATCAGAATTTGAATCTGGACAGTCAGGCAGAGTCTTACTTTCATCCACTGTGTTATATCCCTCCCTATGAGGGGAGAATGCCGCTCTTTCAAGTAATTTTTTCTCACACTTATCCTTATATTGGGCTCATGGCTGGATTTTGAGCAAGAGGAGAAGTAGGAGAGAGTTCTTCTTTCCTTCCTCCCTCCCTCCCTTCCTTTCTTTCAACAAATAACTACTTGTACCCACCTGGGTCAGCTGCTATATGAGGGGAGACTCCTTGGAGAACGGAAAGGTTGCCAGGACAGAATCTTTTCCTATTATCAGGGAGGTGACGCACACACTGGAGAGATTAGTTGGGTGTCCGTATAATTTTTCTTCCAAACTTGAAGTGAAAGAAGACACAATGAATAATTATATTGACAACAGGCCAAACTAGAACTGTCTTGGACGAACTAGAATGTGTGATTCCCTTAGAGATGACATATGAAAAGCTGTAATATGAGATGGATAATAAATGCTAAAAAATAAAAGGGAGGATTTAAAGTGTTCTAAAACTCAAGAGATGGCTTTCTGTAGGGGTGATGCTGATGGAGGGATGATTCAAGCAGAAGCCATTTAAGCTGGCTTCCTCAGCCAAGCACACCTTCTAGAACTGTCTACGGGATTTTGTTTGCAAGCCTGGGTCTGAAGTGCTTCCTGACTTGAATCGGTGGCAGGAGACAGGTAATGCCAGGAGGGCTGAGTTGGGATAAGGGCTGTGGCTGCCAGAACAGGGGTATGGGGGCTTTATACCTCTATGTACAGATAGATCTCTTCCAAAACAGGGGGCGAGAAAGGCATGGGAATCAGGTGTGCATACGCAGTCACACAGAGTTGTTGTAGTATTACTGAGGATTACATGGATTTTGTCCAAAGGAAAGGAAAGTAGTAAGAGGAAGGTCAAAATTGGGACGACGCCATCCCTTAAAAAGGATGAGAAGGCTATAAAAGTCTTCCCAGGCTGTTAGCTATTTCGCCTCTGCTGAAAGTGACATATATAACAGCAACAGAATGTTAGGTTACCACTAAAAGCAAAATTTCCCCCCATGTGCTTTAAAGAGACGAGACATGTGGGCGTTTAGTGTTTCTGATTCTTCCTGATGCCATTTGTTTTTGAAACCAAACTTTCTATGACTCATAAGAACTCTCATCCTCTCTCTTAACTGTGTGAATATGTGAAACCCTGTACTTGGCCTCTGAAATTTTCAACCAAAGACAGCCTTCATGGGAAACAAAGTGTAGGGGAGGGGGCGTTTTGAAGGTGCTGAATCTTTTTCCTTGAGGGCAGGAGGCATTCAGAGTTGAGGGAGGTGGGTGCCCTGGAAACGGCAAGTGTTTGTTACCCACCTGAAATGTCATGAATGTGCCAGTGGGTGCTTCCTGGTCTCTGCCAAAGCTGAACACAGCCCAGGTCATAAGGGCTTTTCTTTGTATTCAGTTATTCCAGGTGTTTGAAATTCTACAAAATGGATGGGGTGAGGCATTAGGAAAGTAACTCTTTATCTTCATCTTTTTGTTTAAAATTTTTTCTTATTTTCTTTCTTTTTTCCTCCCTCCCTCCCTTCCCTCCATACCTTTTTCTTGCTTTCTTTTGCTTTTTTTTCTTTCTTTCTTTAATTGCTTCTCAATTTAGCTGTACTTATTCCTTGGAGTACATGGTGAATAACAACTTCTGTATTGCATATCCCTATAAGTTTCCAGATTCCTTGTATGTTGCCAAGTGAGCTTACCAAAGAAGAAAGTACTCACTTGGTCACAGCTATGTCTTAAAGCTACCCCTTTCTGCGTTGTGATCCTAGGAAATCTTGAAGATTTGCAGCTTTGTGCCAAAAAACATTTGCAAGGTGATTTTCAACTTATGCAGAGATGGCTTGTGTTCTGTCAGTCCTCATCCTTCCCTTCTTCCTCAGTAACAGAACTCCTGAATGTTAGCTGAGAAGGTCGGTGCCTGGAACAAAGACTACATTTCCCAGCTTCCTTTGCAGCTGAGTGCAGCCATGTGACTATGTTCTGGCCAGCAGGATGTGAGCAGAAGGGCTGCAGGCAACTTCTAGGAAGTTGACCTTCCAGGTAGAGTCTTTAAAGGGAGAGGTATGCCCTTCTCCTTTCCTTTCCCCATTCTACTTGCTGGATTGCTGATGTGATGACTGGAGTTGGAGCAGCCATCTTGTTACAAGAAGTAAGCTGTGTGTTGAGGTAGTAGAACGTCAAAACAGAAGGAGTTGGGTCTGTGATAAATCATAGCAGTCTTTATCTAACTATTTTGATATGATTTAAGCCACCATTAAAAAAATTATATTCTGGTGAAATATAACAAAATTTACCATTGTAGCCATTTGTAAGTGTGCAGTTCAGTGGTATGAAGTATATTCACAATATTGTGTAACCATCACCACTGTCCATTTCTAGAGCTTATTCATCATCACAAACGGAAACTCTGTTTGCTAACCCATCTCTGTTTGGAAACCCATTAAGCTAACTCCCTGTCTTAGCTCAGGCTTCTATAAGAAAATTGTAGTATGGATGGCTTAAATAACATATATTTCTTACAGTTCTGGGGTCTGGGAAGTCCAAGATCAGGGTGCCAGCATGGTCATGTTCTGGTGAGAGCCCTCTTCCTGCTTGCAGACAACTGCCTTCTTGCTGTGTCCTCACATGGCAGAAACAGAGAGAAGCAAACTTTCTCTTGTCTGTTCTTATAAGGGCACTAATCCAATCATGAAGGCTCCCCTTCATGACCTAATTACCTCCAAAAGGCTCCATCTCCAAATATCATCATATTGGCAGTTAGGGAATTGGCATATTGGCAGTTAGGTGAATTTTAGGGGAGCACAAACATTAAGTCCATAATACGCCCCATTCCTCTATTCCCCTAGCCCTTAGTAACTTCTATTCTGCTTACTGTCTTTATGAATTTGACTACTTTAGGGACCTTATATAGGTGGAATCATATAGTATTTTTGTCTTTTGGTGTCTGGCCTATTTCACTCAGCATAATATCTTCAAGGTTCATCCATATTGTATCATGTTTCAGAATTTCATTCCCTTTTAAGGCTGAATAATATGGAATTTTGTTTATCCATTCATCTGTTGATGGACATTTGGGTCCTTTCTATCTGTTGGCTGCTGTGAGTAGTGCTGCTGTGAACATTGGCATGCAAGTGTCTGATTCTGTGCTCTCAATTCTTTTGTGTATATACGCAGAAGTGAAATTAATGGGTCACGTGGTAATTTTATGCTTAACATTTTGGGAAACCGCCATACACTCTTCCACAGTGGCTGCACCATTTTGTATTCCCATTGGTAATGCCCAGAGGTTCCAATTTCTCCACATTCTCACCAACACTAGTTACTGTCTGTTATTTTGATAGTAGCCATCCTAACGGCTGTGAAGTGGTATCTCATCGTGGTTTGGATTTGCATTTCATTAATGATTGATGGTGTTGAACACCTCTTCGTGTGCTTATTGGCCATCTGCCTATCTTCCTTGGAGAACTGTCTGTTCAAGCCCTTTGCCCATTTTTAAATTAGGTTGCTTGTTTTGAAAAGCTACCATTTTTAAAAGTCAATGTTAATCTCTTAAATCACAGAGCCATAGATGAAGCTAATGGAATATTGAATTCAGATATCCAGCTTATTCTCAATTTTCCTGAGACTCTGTGACAATGAAAGTTTCAAAATGTGCCCAGTATCTTGTTTGTCCATATTCACTTGAGGGGCTCATATAGGAAGGATGTAAAGAATGTAATAATGAACAGAAAAGATATGTTTGACATGTGTAAGTGTGTCTGGTGCAAAATGGATTCTTTATACTAGCAAATGTAACTATAGAAGAAAATGAGGGTTGCAGGGTAAGTATCAACTGACAATAAATACAATGATAAAAAGAAGTCAATGTTATCTCTGTTGCTTACAACTAAAATGAATCCTAACTAATACACTTGTCTGTTGCTTTGACTGTGATGTGAACCTCCCGGTGGAGGAGGTCCTAGGGTCCTGGTGTACCAGTCCTGGAAGTCAGTTATAATCGCCTCTGGTCTATGGCAGAGAGAGTGGCTGATTGGTCTCAGGTTCCCTGCTTAGAGCTTGAGCAGGGATGGGGGGGCTTAGGTTTCCTACCTCCTATTCTGAGGGTTTACCTGTCACTGTCTCCCACTGGAGAGGTCTACAAGCAGGCATCTCTGAGCTTTCTATATTCCTGTCCAGGGGCTGCAGGATGCTGTGATTGTGAACTCAGCATGGGAAACTTTGCTACTGAATTGTAAATGTTGTCTACCTAAAAACAGGTCATTACTTAGCATTAATAATAATAGTGATAGTAATAACCACAATAATAATAATGATAATATTAATTAGTTTAGGATACTTCAGTAGAAGGGGGACACTTTGGAGGACGCTAGTCATTTATAAGCAAAAGCTGTGTATCACTGCTCTCTTTATCTTTTGATAAAAGAGAAAAGTTAATAATACAGATGTCATGAACAGTGATTGTTTATGAGAAATTGTGTAAAAGTGCTCGACCTAGCCTGGTTGGCTCTGTGGATAACAGGGGTTATTCTGAGAGCTTGGAGCATGTGGACGGAAGAGGTGGGAGGTTTGATGGGAAGGAAATTAGAGGTGCTGTGCCCCCCCCCCCCCGGGAGGGCCCCACTTCCACGGGAAACAAGACCCTGGGACGGAGGTGGCCAGGTAGACTCTTGAGCTGCCCAACTGTCAGACTGTGCTGCGTTCTCAGTTATTCTGCTATAGATACATCCTGGAATGAATGCTCTAACGCTTTGCTTGGCCCAGTAGCTAGGGGTGGGGTGTTGTGTGTTTAACTGACTCTTCCTCATCCGCATCCTAAGGTCATCACATTCATACTGGTTGTGTTTGTGGTTCTGGGTGACGTGTGGGGTCCATCAGTGATAGACAGCTCACGTGATCCCTTAGACAGGCAAAGCTCTTAAAGATGTTTTTAAATGGCTGAACTCATGTCACCCTCTTATGACTCTGTGGTCTTTAGTTCTTAATGGCATGAGTGGAATTCAGTGTAGAAAAAGATGATAAATACAGAGAAGCAAAAGGAAGAAGAAAACTCTCTGTAATGTCCCTGTAGAGTTATCCACTGTTACTATTTTGTTTTATATAGTTCCAGACTCTTTTATGCATGGTTATATAAAGATACACGTTGAAAAAACACTGCATCCCTTCTATGCCTAGGAGTATTATGATATTTAAAAATACTGAGGAGGGACTTCCCTGGTGGCGCAGTAGTTAAGAATCCACCTGCCAATGCAGGGGACACGGGTTCGATCCCTGGTCCAGGAAGATCCCACATGCTGCGGAGCAACTAAGCCCGTGCGCCACAACTACTGAGCCTGCACTCTAAAGCCCGCGAGCCACAACTACTGAGCCCGCGTGCAACAACTACTGAAGCCTGCGTGCCTAGAGCCTGTGCTCTGCAACAAGAGAAGCCGCCACAATGAGAAGCCTGCACACTGCAATGAAGCGTAGCCCCCACTCACCGCAACTAGAGAAAGCCCGTGCGTAGCAACGAAGACCCAACTCAGCCAAAAATAAATAAATGTTCCTTTTTACAAAAAAGTAAAAATACTGAGGAGATCAGATGAATAAGCAAGTCTGTCTAGTTCACATCTTTAAAAAGCTGGGAAAATACTGGTTTCTTAGAGACTAACACTGGAGTTCATTTCTGCTCGTCTTCCATAATATCATGTGAGGAAGACAGAAATATTGAATGTACTGCATTAGCTTTCAGGTCCTATGTCACTAAGTGTGTTATGCAGCTGACACTTTTTTTCCTTGTAGCACTAGACTTTCTCTAGAAAGGAGGCAGTTGTTGAGTTTATATTCAAGTGTATGCACCTTAAGCTGGGCAACTATTTCATGCTAGATCCCTGGAATTGTAGCTATGCTCTCTGTCCTGTCTTGAAAACATTGAGTTAGGATATCATTGCGAAGTGGTATTTGATCTACCTATTTGTTTTTTTTTTTTGTCACAGATTCACCTAACATTCCCAAAAAGACTCCTCTGATGCAGTTTTACATGGATGTCTGGACAATTTTTTTGTTTTTGTTTGTTCTTAGTTTTTGCAACCCAAGTCCCTCTTCACTAGAAGTCTTCAAAAGCATTCATTTTATATATGAAATATTGAACACCTGCTTCTGTTGCTTTTCAATGAATGCTGTTTCTTGCAAATATTTTTTTTGTTTTGTTTTGAGCTTTAAAAACAATGTTTTGAATGTAAAATGCTGCTTAAGTTTTGATAGTTTCATTGTTTCGTTTGCCAGTGCATCTTTCCAAATGACATACAGTGTTTTTAGCACTTCTTCTTACTGACTATGGCTATGTAGCTGAATTTGATTGCTCTGTGAGGGGTCATACCATTATCGCATAGCTGGCCAGTGGTGCAGCTGAGAGTCAAACCCAGGTTGTTACACGAGGATGGAGGGAGACAAGTGCTCTAGAAGGACCCATGGAAGTGCGGTTTCACCAAGACTGTCCGGGGGTCAAGGATGGCTTCTCAGAAGAGCCAGTGCGTGCACTGGGTCTAAAGGCAAACACAAGTTAGCTGGATTGAGTAGGGAGGAAGTTTCCAGGAGGCATATGCAAAAGCATGCCACCTAGTGCTTATGCGTTCTGGTGACAGTCAGCGGTTCACCGAGGCCGGACCATCCGATGGACAGTGAGGAATGGCCAGAGGTGACCCAAAAGGTAGGAGTGAGGTCGTCTAAGTCGCATGGTCGGCTCAGCTCAGAGCTTTACCCTAAGGCTTCAAATGCAGCCTGAAGGATGAAGAAAGCTGAGATTGTTTAATAAGTAGTTTCTCTCTTCAAAATGAGAAGCATCTCAAGAATGTTTTTATTTGCTATGTGATAACAACAACTCTGAGAGCTTTAAAACTTCTTTTGTAAAAAATTTGCTGGGGAAGAAATGGCTCCCTTGGATTATGTTTTAGTGAAGATAGAGCCAGGATGTCCTTTAAGAAATCTAATGACTGAATGTTACGAATTGCCTTGTTTCCTTATGGAAGGTTTCTTGTGTGTCACAGGCAAGGGGCCCAAATGCATAGATTCATTTCAAGTTCAATTCCTCCCAGGTAGGTGATCATCTCTGCCTTTGTCAGAGGTGTTCTGTCCGTGCAGAGCAACACATGTGCTTCTTCTCTTTAGGGAGCAACACATCTGAGTCTAGGACTTTCATTTTCTGCTACAGTGATGTGTAAAACAAGCTAACACGTGTAAAAGCTCTGTTGCACTGTGATACTGCAAAACGTGCTGTTATAGTTCAGGTGACAAAACCCCCAGACACTACCCGACAGGTGAAGAGATAAATGGAATCATATTTTGAGCATGACAAATAGTTCAGAGATAATGTGTAAAGATCTTACATTTGGCTGGTCTTCTCTAAGTTTGAATCTAATCTGCGCTGCAAGAAAAATGAATCAGTGTTTTCATTTGCTTTCTGTTTACTTCATGCAGACTGTGTGTGCGTGTGTGTGTGTGTGTGTGTGTGTGTGTGTGTGTGTGTTAGCTATTTGATATTGAAAGAGACCTAAGAAACCTTTCATTCAGGAATGGCAGAGTCTCATTTTCCTAGATGTCAGCCAGCCTTCGATCTCCTCCATTGATTTGGCTGAGAACGCAAAGAGGAATGCTCTTTGGTGAGTTGTATTGACCTGTGGAGAGTGAAAAGCCCAGATTGTGGTCAAAATGAGGGCATATCCAGTGCCCCTCCTGAATGGAAGGCTCGTGACAGGTTGTGTCCTGGCACAGTGGATGGCGGCACCTGAGGTGGTGGCGACTGTGGGGTGTGCCCACCCTTCTTCCCTGTGGCTTGGCATACCTGGGGCTGCACCTGAGCAGTGTGGGCATGACCCAGAGTCCCACAGGTGCTGGGTCAGGCTGCATTACGGAGCAGTCGCTTGCTTGTTTACCCAGAGGTTCAAGGCAGTCTCTGCCCTCTGTCAATTTCCCAGTCTTTTGCACTCAGTGAGTAGACTGGATGTCAACCCACTAAGGCCAAGATTGTCTTGTGTTCGTCTTTGTATGTAAGCAACTCTGCTGGCTCATAAATCTTGTAGTTGTTTGTTGAAATGAGCTACCACAATGGCTCATATCAGAACCTTTCTTCAGGGCAGGTTTTCCCTGTGGGAAAGGCACTGGTAGGAAGTGGGATGGAGAACACCTAAGGGAAGTCTGGAAGTTCTGATGGTAAACATGGACCATTTCATCGTCTGGCCTTGGGCTGACCTTGCACAGCTCCCTGGATCACTCTCAGGCTTGGGGCCCTGGCATCTTTGAGGTAGACTTACTCTGCTTTTTGGGAAGTATCTACTGGCGGTGATAATTTTCATTTATGTATTAGTTAGCTTTTGCTGCAGTAACAAACAGTCCTAAAACTCTCAGTGGCTTATAACAACAGATATTTATTTCTTACTTGGAAGACTACAGGTCAGAGGTGGCTCTGTTGGGCTCTTTCTGGGTCCCGGGTGGAAGGGGCAGAAGCTGACGGGTGAGCAGGGTCCTGTGATTCCTCTCAGAGTTGCCTCCTGGAAGGGGTGCACTTTCACTTTTGCCTACATTTATTGGTCAGAACCAAATGCATGGGCAAGACCAAAATTAATGAGGAGGTGAGTGCCCTGTGCCCATAGGAAGGCCAGGGTAAGTCACAGACAGCGAGTGGGGCTGCATTATTCTCTTTCTTACAGGAGGGACAGAGCTACGAGTTGGAACAATAATCCACAATAATCTGCCATAATTCCTTTTTCACAGAAGGGGTTAGTCTGTTACTCTCTGAGTGACCTCATTTAGTCCCCCTGGGTTCCAGCACCACCCATGGGCCGGTGACTCCCAAACATCTCCATCCCTGATGGTCCCGCCACACTCAAATTCCTATATCCAACTGTTGACTTGACATCTTACTTGGATGCCTAATGGGCATCTTTAAAATCGTTCCTCCAATAGTCTGTGCTTTTTTAATAAATGGTGAAAACCCTTGGCATCATCCTCAGCTTTTCCCCGGAGACCAGGGGTGAAGTGTGCTAGATGATGGCTAAGGCCCTTCTAACTCAACAAGTCTGTGTGTCCGTGCGTGTGGGTAAGCAGCTTCCAAAGAGATTCCACATTCCAGGCTCCTCAGACCAAATTTACCAGCTCTTTGCTCCCCACCTGATGACCCCTGACCACATCTGCAAGGGGAAACTCGATTTAGCTCTGGACTGGTGGGGAGAAAGGCCTGTCCTTGGATAATAGTTAATGGTGGCACCCACATTCAAATCCATATCTTTCTGTCTCCTAAATCCATGCTTTTTCTGCTACACAATGTCGTGATAAAGTCAGCTGCTGTGGCATCCTTAAAATCTTAGTGATGGCTCAGATTTTAATGGCTCAGAATCTCCATTTTTTAATTTATTGAAAAAAATCTATTCCTTATGCATGAGACAACGTAAGCTGTATTTTAAAATAAATAGAACCAGTGTTCTGTTTCGTTGGTCATTTTCAAATTACAGTATTGTTCCTTCCTAAGCAGACAAGCTGGCCGCAGGGCTGCAGAACACACTGGGGATTTTGTAGCTAGAAGCCAAAGGTTCGTTTTGGCTATTACACATGGGCAGGAGAGTTGACTTGGCATTGTTCTTAGTCCTTGGAATAATGAAGTAGAACAAAAGAACAAGTCATAGCTTTTCCACTGCTCAACCTCTCCAACCCCGAAACCAAACCAAACTCGCAACTGACCACGTAAAACCTGACCAGACCAAACAGCCAAATAGCAGAAGATCCTTGCTGAAGACACCAGATCATGTGGAAGGAATATAATCCTGATTTATGGAGTCTCTTTATCTAACACTTAAAATACTGATTTACAGAGGGAACCCAGCCCAGATATCTCAACAGAACGCAGCACTTCTGCTTGGCTGGCGTTCTGCGGATTGTCAATGGTCTCTTCACCCCATGTTTTCCCATTCAAGTGTGTAAAGCTTTTTGAGTTGAAATAACACTAAGCACATTCAAAAATCATCCAAACTTTATCAAGTATCTCCTTTCCTTTTGGGATAGATTCAGGCAATTAGACCATAACCTACATATTTTTCTTCCTCTTGTGTTTTTGTTGGTATTTTCATAATAGCTGTGATGAATTATGTCCCAGGATAAAATTAATGCTCATGGTACTGGAAAACGATGGCAGTAATGCTACGTGAAGCCAGCATACCATAAATTTACGGATACAAGAGCGCACTGAGATGGGGCAATGGCTTGACTAGCTGATTTATGAAGCCATAAGGCTGGTAATAAATTCTGGCTCTATAAACTGTGTCAGGCAGTGTAGATTGAAATATAGTAGATTCACCTAGTACATTGTGCAGGGCCTCCTGAGCTGTCCCCATTAGTTAGACTCTCAGAAAAGCAATGCTCTGGGGTTTGCTAGGAGACCCCGTGTGCCATTTTGTTTCTTTCCAGGTAAGACTGAGGGCCACGGTGTTAATGAACTGTGAGGCCAGGGGGTGAGGTAAGCTGGGATTGCAGTGAGATTGAGTGGGAGAGAGAGGAAAAAGGGAAGAAGGAAGAAAAAGGGGGAGAGGGAGAAGGAGGAAATGTCACGTCTTGAAGGAGACATCTAGAAGTGCCCAAGGCTCTTCTCTGGTTCTCTGGATGCCAGATCTGTGGGCCACAATACCAGACTCCATTGGCTCATGAAGCTGGAGTCCTTGAAATACTTTCAGCTTAGTATCTGGACTGCCTTGGGTATGAGGAAGGGATGGAGTCTACAGGTAGAGTCTGTCATTGGCGCCATCTTGGAGATGTCAGGAGATGGATGGCAGCAGAACCCAGTGAATTTGATTTGATTGGAAATACCTGGCGGACCCGATAGGCTTCCCACTTAACCCAGCTTCCCATGACTCTTTACCGTGACATCTCCTTAGTATTTTAGGTTCCTCTTCAGTTCCTTCCTTAGTCATTAACTTTGTTTTATTAAGTACTCGCTAAGTTTTCGGAACTGGGTTCCAGTCTCCAACACAGAGTCACTCACTTAGTGGTCCCCACAATCCAGGGGGCTTAGATAATTTTATTCTCCTTTGATAACTGGTAGAACTGAGGCACAAAGTTGTAACTTGACCAGTGTCACACTGCCAGTGAGTGGTGGAGGGGAGCGTGAATGCACCTCAGCGGGCTTAGTCCTCATGTGCTCTCTTCCCCGTCTCGGGGGGGATGCACAGTTTTTTCAGTGCTGGCTGGTCCTGAATGTCCCCATGTCTTGGGGGAGGTGGGGCCATTACTGCTCTAGTGACAGAACAGCTGCACTGCCCAGAGGTCATGGCCTTTCTCTAGAGGAATTTTCTGAAGGGCCCACTATTGTCTTTTATTAAGTTATGAATTTTTAAAGTTTTAAAAAAATTTTCTTTCTTTTCCTTTTTTTTTTTCCCCAAGTGAGGGGATTTGATCATTCTTGCTAACCTTATAGTTATGGCGATTTAAAATGTTACCAGCCAAGCTTCTTGCTTTGGGGGCCAAAGAATGTCTTTGAGATTCAACCTGATCTAAGTTGCTTTATGATGATCACTCTGTGTTACTTTTTCATCGTCCACTATGATTTCTAAGGGGCCTGTATATAAATTTTCACCAATTTATATCCTGATGTTTGCTCTTTCCACTCCTGTCATCTCCTGAATGAGAATCTGTTTATTCTAAGCTGCTCTTTTGACCCTGGTTTTGCACAGCCTGCAAGGCCACTTTCACTGCTCAAAGCATCTTACACGATGGGGTCTTACTCCAGGCTTGGCCCCCGACTTCTGTGGGGCTGGGAGCTGGGTTGCTGCAGGTGATTCTGTCAGTTTCCCACCTATGGCTTTGCCTTGATTTTCGATGTCGTCTGACTTTCTAATCTGACTGCTGATGGTCTGGAAGCCTCCATCCCCCTGTCCTCCCGTGAAGCAGCAGAAGTTGCACCCGACACGCATGGCCTCATGCCCCTGGTCATCCCTTCACCCGCGGCTCCAGGCTGCCCTTCCTCCGAGGGGCGGCTCCAGGCTGACTTGGGGCCACTGGGTGCTCCCCCGCTCTGCTTGCTGTCACCTGTGAGAGCATCCCTATGGGAAAGAGAGAGCCTTCCTTGCCTCTCTCCTCTGGAGACGGATTCCTCCTGGTGCTTCCTCAGCAGCAGACTCTCAACAAACCATTTAGGAAACAAACGGCGTTCAGTTTCAGTCTGAACACCTGGTATCAAGTGTTCAGGATGAAATGGAAATAATACAGAAACTGATGGAAATCTGCATACCACTTCCATGAGATAGAAACATTATCAGTTGCTTGAGTCACTATGTGGAATAGAAATGGGTTCAGGGCTTGCACTGTCTCCTGTCTAGTGAATGTTGTCATAAGCTGAAGAGGTGAGGAAGGAGGTGAAGCGAACAGGGTGCCTCGCTACACTTATTTTTTCTTTAAAAAATCCATCAAGGCCACTTAAAATGAAGGCAGAGAGACGTTTTTCAGGACAACTCTAAACTTATTAAATAAAATGTTCTCCTAAATGTCAGGGGCGACTGATGGTGTGCGGAGAGTTCCCCGTGCTGGGCAAGCGGTCCGCCTGCCCTTTCCATTTGGTTTGGGGGAAGGCTGAACATGGGCCTGTTTGCAGGATCCTCCTGGCAGGCCGTTCCAGGTCTGCTGTGGTTGGAGAGATGGGCTGGAAAAGAGCACATGATCTGTGCCTGAGGTGTGCTGGGCCCGTGTTTCCCCATGAACAGCTCTTTCCAGGGGAATTTTTCATTAAATTTCCTTAGTTAAGACATATTTATGGTACCATTGAGTCTTAGAATTGGAAGAAGCTTGAAGCCATCTCTGCCAAAATCCATGAGGGAAAAAAATGACATTTACCCAGACACAGCAGTGTTATTAAATGCGACTCTGTTATCTCCAGGTGGAGATCATTTAGAAGTTGGGTTTGGGGAAGCAGAATGTGATGTGACTCCTTAGGCCTCTTTGCTAGAAATCCAGGCAGATAATTTGATGAGATGCTGTCTCTCTCAGTATATTCTGATGTATGGATGGACCTTGGTTGGGAATCTTCAGGGAATTTCTTGGTTTTCCGAATCCTTTGGCTCCATATATAGGTTGATATCAATGTAGACGGACAGAGGTGATGGGAAAGCACGGTCCTTATTTGGTGTGCTCACAGCTGAGTGTGGGCCACAACCCAAGCTCTTAAACATATCCCTTCCCTATTCTGATATTCATCAAAACATTTTTTTTCTGAGTCCCAGGTCAAATCTATGCCAGATGATTAAGAGATGAAAATAGCTGAGTGCCTGAAGAATCATAATCAACCATCCATTCATTCACTTAATGTTTCTTAGTGCCCACATGCCAGGTGTTATGCCACACACGTGGGACCCCACAATGAACAACAGGAATCACTACGGGGCCGGACCAGTGCTGAGCTGCTGTCAGCTCTTGCACTCATAGGAGTTGATAGTGTAACTTATCTTCCCAAGTCTGCATTCAGTGACATCACGTTGATAGCTGGAAGCTGGCCCCAGTGGGAGTATTTGCACCATGGGAATTGGTAATGGCTACAAATTGGGGCTTTTTTTTTCTAAGAAACAGACAACACTTTTACCAGCACGCCCCTGCCTCAAGCTTACATTCTGATAATCAACTATCATGTATTATGAGTATTGTTACATGTGGACCTCGTCTTACTGCACTTCGTTTTTTTATTGTGCTTCACAGATACTGTGTTTTTTGCAAATTGAAGGTTTGTGGTAACCCTGCATCGAGCAAGTCTCTCGGGGCCATTTTTCCAACAGCATTTGTTCACTTCATGTCTCTGTGTCACATTTTGGTAATTCTTGCAATATTTCAAACTTTCTTCTTTATTATGATATTTGTCACGGTGATCTGTGATCAGTGATGTCACCGTTATAATTGTTTTGGGGCGCCATGAACCTCACCCATATAAGACGGTGAATTTAATTGATAAATGTGTGTGTTCTGACTGCTCCACCAATTTGCTGTTCCCCCATCTCTCTCCCTCTCCTCCAGACTCCCTTCTACCCTGAGACACAACAATACTGAAATTAGGCCACTTAATAACCCTACGATGGCTGCTAAGTGTTCAAGGGAAAGAAAGAGTCAATGGATGCGGCAACTTCATTGTTGTCTTATTGTATGTAATTGGCTCAGCTACCCCTACCTTCCCAGCCACCGCCCTGATCAGTCAGCAGCCACCAACACGGAGGCAAGGCCCTCCACCAGCAAAAAGTTGACGACTCGCTGAATGCTAAAAAATAGCATTTTTAGCAATAAAGTATTTTTTAATTAAGGCATGTACATTTTTTTTAAGGTATCATGCTATTGCATACTTAAGAGACCACAGTATCCTGTAATCATAACTTTCATATGCACTGAGAGACCGAAAATTCCGTGTAACTCACTTGATTGTGGTGGTCTGGAACCAAACCCGCCCTATCTCTGAGGTGTGCCTGTATTTAATATCATTATTATTATTTATATAATAGAAGCCATTTATTTATCTGGCTCTCTGCATGTCAGTTGTTTTACCGACCTTGTCTCAATATCTTTACAACTACCTCTGAGATGGTTTCCATTGACCACAAAACTGAGGCTCGGGGAGGTTAGGAATTTAACTAAGGTCGCACAAATCGTAAACGTCGGAGCCAGACTCGGAATTGACCGTGACCTCAAAGCCCATGGGGCCCAGCATCGTGCTCTCCTGCTTCCTTCCAGAAGACCTTTCCAGAGGACCACACAGGCATCTTAACAGGTGCCGTCCACATGTACGGTAGCTTCACTTCAAGGCGTAGGAACTGGGGGACCTTTAGGCCCCAAGTCAAGTCATTTTGGACATTTTATTCAGATAATCGTTTTACACAGCTAGATAATTCAGCACTTCTCAAATTTAAATTGACATCACCCGGCATTTTATCTACCGGCGAGGTAGCAGTGGGTTGTGTGGGTAACACTGGTATTGCCGGTTAAATTCTGCAAGCAGGTTATTTGCTTTAGGGAAGTGCAGAATTAACCAGGTATCTCGGATTTCATGGTGCCTCTCTGCTTCCTAATGGGAAGGAATGGAGCAACTTCAGGGCCATTGGTCACCCTCACTGTTTTACCAGGACAGCAGTCTGTCTGCTGGTGAGGGAGTTGGTGGGAATGGATTGAAGGAGACAGAGGGGAAAAAAGTGGCGCTGTCTCTTGCTTGTCCCCATAGTGAACAGTGAAGAACTCTGGTCTGCAGGTGTGTTGACTGCTGCTGTTTGCTGAAGTTGGCGCTCTAGGGACAGTGTATGAAAATCATGGGCAGCCCACTGTAACAGGGAAGGAAGGGAAGTGGTGCTCTCCATGACTGTGTTTCGTTTTCGTTGGAATGTGGTCATGTGTGCTTTAGTGTCTGGGCTTCATGAATTCATCCAACAGCTCTGATGACACTGTGATCGTTGAATTTTATACTGTGGTCACTTCTTAGAGAACACACATCAACAATATACTAGAAAGTAGCTGCTTGTTCTAATTTTTATTTTGGAAACTAAGCCTGACTAAAGGCCTGTGATTTCTTTTTTAAACTCATGGCAGTTTAGCATCTTGGACTCACTTGTGAGTTTACTGAACAGTCTTAAATAAGATGATCAATGCGTCCCCGGCTGCCCTGGGGTGGACACATCCAGAGTCCCTGCTACACTGATCCAATTGTGTGCTTGAAATGCAGTTGGCAAGATGAATATTTTGTTATGCCGATAAGAACCAGCGAGCAAACTAGATGAATTGGAACTTCGAGGGTTCTCCCTGTTCAGAGCTGTATATCTTTTACAAACAGTTAACATGGTTTGCAAATATAATTTGCTGCTTAGAAATGTCAAAGCAAATAACTGTAATGGTACCTTGTTGCTGTGTTTTATTTCTTCATCTTTTTATTCATAAACATTTAAATAATTCTCCAGTTGAAATGGAAGATGGAGGAAGGCAAGGGGACATTTCTAAAAGGAACGTATAGGATTTAGTATGTGCAAATGCTCTTGATGTAAAAGGAATCCTCCCATGACACATGATTTTAGCCTTATGAAAAATAGACTATAAGGGAGGCACCATGTGTAATGATAGAAAATGAAAAACATTTTATAACCAAATAAAATATCAAAGTTTTACTAATATGCTTTAATCAAAATGCTATTCCTATTATGTTATTTCTTAAAAAAAAGGAAGAAAAAGAGGGAAATCAATCCGAGTCAATCACATTTTCAGGAAGCTATTTTTGAGCAGAATTTTAAGGTCCCACTTAAGTAGTATTTTAAACTTTTCTAAACATTTTATGACCATGATTTTGTAAAGAGGAATTCTTCAAGCAGGACATGGCTGGACCCTCAGGACATTTTTGTATGTTTTTTACTTGGCTGGCGTTTGCTACAGTCTTGGAAATGTCACCCACATTCTTCCTCCTATTTACAAGCTAGAGTACATATAACTTAATGACAAAACTCATTTAAAATATCTCCGACTAAATTTAGTTTATTTAAAAATCAAAGGCATTAACATTTTGACTCAGGAAAGAAGAATCACACAGAACACCTTTTTTTTTTTCCTGCTTAGCAGGAGTTTCATAAACCAGAAAACAGAAGTACGGCCTTCCCTACCCTCCTATTTTGTCATAGACTCTCAGTGTAATTCAGTTCACAGAGATTTATTGCTCATGACCTACGTGCCAGGCCCTGCTCTGGGTGCTGAGGATACAACTGAGAGCAGAGCAGACTAAGGGCCCTGCCCTTGGAGCATCCGTTCTCCCCGTGGAGACAGTCCAAAAAAAAAGAGAGAAACAGCAAAAGGCCTGATTGGGTAGAAATTAGTGCTAAGAAGAAAAATAAAGCAGGGACGAGGGAATAGAGAATGTTGAGGGTCAGGATTTTATAGTGACCGGTAATGGAAGGAGTGACATTTGAGTGAATGGCCTGCAGGAGGTGAGGGGCTGCCGTCAGCTAGCTGGGGAGGAATATTCCAGACAGAGGGGACAGCTGGTGCCTTCTGCGTTGAGAAGCAGCAAAGGGGCCAGTGTGGGAGGGGGACAGAGGGACCGGGAAGAGTGGAGATGAGGTCAGAGAAACAAGGGAGGGCCGAGGATGGAGGGTGCTGACAGGCCGCTGTGAGGACGTGGGTCTTCAGTTTTTAATCCATGTGAGATGGGAGCCCAACACTGAGGGTTTTGAGCAGGGTGGGGGGGGGTGACATGATATCATGTATGTTTTTACAAGATCACGCTGGTTGCCGTGTGGACAGTATTTTTTGGTTCGAAGCAGAAAACACAGGAAGCTCTGGGATGAATCCGGATGAGAAATGATAGTGGTTTGGTGCAGGGTGGTTTTCCTGGAGGTCTGGGGGTGGGTGTATCGCATTCTGGTTGTGGTTTGGGCATGAGAGGAGGAGAGGAAGTGAGGACGAAGCTGACGATTTGGGGTCTGAGCAGCTGGCATGTCTGTGTCCCGCCTTCCGCCGGCCGGTCTCGGTGGTTCTGGGGCGAGAGGAGTTTCTGGTGGCAGCACAGGGGGAACAGAGCTGAGGGCTTTTTCGCTGAGCCATCTTACTCGAAGCGTCTGTCCTCCTTCATGGGAAGCACTGTCGTCCTTTTTCAACCTCTCCGTGGACTTCTCCTCCTCCTGCGCGTCCCTGCTTTGTGTGCAGGACCAGGCGCTGGATGGCGAGAGGCTGCCCAGATGCACTGGGCTGTGTGGTCACAGGAAGGCGGGTATCATTCCTGAGGTTTCCTTTCCCACGCCGCAGAGCAGAACGATGGCTCGGATCAAAAGTTCATTGTCCGTAAGCACGGTATGATTGCAATTCAATATCGCCCACTTCGGTCTGCATGCTGTGTTTTCATCGAAACTTCGAGGAATCCAGCCCCCTCCTGCTGGCACTCGCACTGACGGGCGGGGATCGGGTTTAAGACGGGGGAGGCTGGAAGGCGGAGATGTGGGTGGACGCTGGCCAGGTTGACCTGTTACAGAAGGGAGGCTGAGGCCACGGATGGGCAGCTTTTGGGTCATGACCTTTGCCATTGCACAGAAGCAGGCGTGGCCGGGAGCTGCCAGGAGCTTTGAAGGTGTGCCCTTCACCCCACCAGGATCTGAGCTCAGAGCCGATTTGTCACAATCCAGCATGTTTAGGAAAACATTTCAGTTCTCGTTCCTTCCTGGGAAGCTTTGCTTTTGTGGGTAGGAGCAAGTGAAGCATTAGCTGCTCTCAGTTACTTGCTGTGTGTTTGAATACTGATGGCAGCGCTTCTGTGCTGAATCACAACCCGCTGTGATCTCGCACCTCCCTCCTTCCTTCATCGTGGCTTCTGGTCCATCCCGCCTGCAGGGCTCCAGCCAGAGCCATACTCAGAGAAGCAGAAGCTGCCTTAGAAACAGGCTTTGCGTGTTTGGAGTGGCTTTTCTTCTTTAATGGTGTGTATTTGAAATACGCCAAGACCGGTCATAATGAGACAAACAAAATCCATGTACTCACTGACCCAGTTTAACATTTGCTAACACTTAGCTGTTATTTTCTTCAGATTCTTTTGAAAGAAATACTTCAAATAGTCAGTGATTCATTTACGTCCCTTCCCAGTCTCGGCTCTCCCATCTCCATTCAGTGGCCAGAAATGGGTGTGTGTATTCTTCCCCTCACTCTGCACGTATGTGCCACGCATCTCACACACATTCACACACAGGCGCACACAAGTGTATTCTGTAAATGCATTAAACATTTTTTACACAAATTGTGTTATTCCATACATATTCTTCTGCAGTTTGCTTTTCCACTCAACTTTATGTTTTAAGGTTTATCAATATTGGTATGTGTAGGTCTAGTTTATATACCGATTTTTCTGGTGGTTCAGTTCTAATTTTTTCATAGTTTTCTTTGACTCATAATTAGATTATTTTTTAGTTCAAAAGTCTTTTTTTTGAGACGTCTTTTTGTTATTTCTAATCTTGTTTCATTGTAGTGAGAGAGTGTGGATATTCATTCTTTGGCATTTGTGGATTATTTCTTTGGGACCTACTACCTAGTCAATTTTTATAAATCCTCCACATGGGCATGAAAAGAGTGTAATTTTTCTACTTTGTGCAGGATCCTTTGAAAACCTGTTAGATCTAGCTGGATCATTGTGTTTTTCAAATCTATCTGTAATAGGCACATTCAGCGATTTTTTTTTCACCCTCTGTTTTTATCCTTGTGTAGATGAAATCTCTTTTACAGCCCTTCTTGCTGACTCGCTGGTAGATTCAAACTTTCCAGTCTCCTTCAGCCATTTGTAAAAGTCTGGTCTAGACTAATTAAAAACTCTTACGTGATTTTACCCCTCCGTCCTCCCTAAACTGCCCTTCAAGGCATGAGGGGCAGGTCACGGGGATATAGAGGGGGAGGTCTGTTCTGTTATCTGTCCCCCACCTGGTTCTGGCTCCCCAGTGTATGGGTACAGGGGTGGGTATAAGGGTGGGTACAGGGGTGGGTATAAGGGTGGGTATAAGGTGAAATGAGTTGTCCGGCTGCTTCTGTAGGAGAAGCTGGGCTGTCGCTGTGTGTCTGATACTGTCCTACTGAGGCCCTCTGGGTGGCAGCCCATGTGTAAGGGCATCAGGGGGATCTATAAGGTTCCCTGGAGTGGGAGACCCCTTTTGGCCTGATTGCTTCCAGGATCCCTCTGTTTGCCCTGGCAGCCTCTTGCTGGGCAGGCGGCTCTTACTGATTCCCAAGCTCATCTCTGTATCAGCAAGAGGCTTCAAGACTCGCTGTCTCTTACAGCGTCCATAGGAAACATCCTGGACTGGCCCCCATCCCCTACATAAACTGGCGAGGGACACTGCACCCACCTCTTTTTTTTTTTTTTTTTTTTTAAAGCTTCTTTCTTTCTTTCTTTCTTTCTTTATGGCTGTGTTGGGTCTTCGTTTCTGTGCGAGGGCTTTCTCTAGTTGTGGCAAGTGGGGGCCATTCTTCATCGCGGTGCACGGGCCTCTCATTATCGCGGCCTCTCCTGTTGTGGAGCACAGGCTCCAGACGCGCAGGCTCAGTAGTTGTGGCTCACGGACTAGTTGCTCCGCGGCATGTGGGATCTTCCCAGACCAGGGCTCGAACCCATGTCCCCTGCATTAGCAGGCAGATTCTCAACCACTGCGCCACCAGGGAAGCCCTGCACCCGCCTCTTAATAAGCCCAAGCCCCTCATGTCTCTCTCATCCTCAGTTTTGGCTTTTAGCCACCAAATCTCAGGTGACAGCTAGTCTCACAAAACATCCTCTGAGAACCATGCATACTAGTTTTTTTGATACAGTAGTTTTGGAGAAAGTGACAATTTCTTTCCATAACCTATAATAGATTTGTCTATTTCTCCTTATAATTCTGTTAATTTTTGCTTATCTATCAATATTTTGAGGCTCTTGTTAGGGGCATAGAGCTTCTGGATTTGTTATATCTTCTTGGTAAATCACCCCATTTTATCATGCAGCATTGCCCGTCTTTATCCCTCATTATGACTTTCGTCTTAAAATCTGCCTTTTCCTGATACAAAATCGCTACTCCCGCTTTCTTTTTGTTAGTAGGTGAAGTTTTTCTTGCTATATCAGGTATATCTTTTTCAACAAGTTTATGTTAAACTTTCCTGTTTACATTTTAAATTTATCTGTTGTAAACAGAATATAACTCGGATTTAAAAAAAAAAACCCAAAGAGGATTTGTATGTTTTGATAACTGAGTTTAATCGACAAAATATATATAGTTATAATATTATTACTATATATATTTGTATTTATTACTGTTTTTTTCAGCTTCTCATTTTTACTCCTTTTCTGACTTTATCAAATGTATTTATTCCTCCTCTCCCCACCTACTGTTTTTGGAATGTATACATTCTAATTTTAGTCAATTTGGGCTACTCCTACAATTTTACAAGTATTCCTTAGCTAACAGAGTCCAAAGTTAAATGGTATCTCTATCCTCTGTCTACAAAATACAAGGCTTCTGACTCCCATCTCTCATGTTATTGTCACCAAATTCCTTAGTTCTACGCTGCTTTAAAATCCTTCTAAAATGGACCATTGTTGCCGTATTTTTATCGACATTTTATTGTATCGACATTTATCTGGATTTCTCAACTGCTAACTAGTTCCTTTTGTGTGCCTTTGCTTCTTGAATTTAATTTTTTTCCCCTTCTGGGCTTAATTTTCTTGTTACTGAAGACATACTTTGGTAGTTCTTTAATTAAATGTCTACGAGTGGAAAATCTGTCAGTCTTTCCCTCAACATTTTCTCAGTTCCCCCTGGTTCTTGAATGATCATTTTGCCTGACAGTTGTTTAGGGGTTACCAGCACTTGGAAGATATTGTTTCATTGTGTTCTGGTATCTGTTCTTGCTGATGAGAAGTCTTGTATCAATTCACACTGGCTCCTTTGTGGTTAATCTCTTTTCTGTTCTCTGGTCACTTTTAGTATTTCCTCTTTGTCTTCCACGTTTCATCATGCTACGACTAGTTGTGCATTTAGTTGTATATATTTTGCACAGGACTTCTTTATCTTTTTTCTTTTGAAGTCTCACTTATTTCCTCAAACCTGGTTATGATTTCTTCCCAGTTATCTCTTTGGAATATTTTTTATCCCCCCATTTTCACTATTCACTCATCATGGAAATCCTAGTAGGCACTGGACATTGCATCCTAGCCTCCACGCTCCTTAATACCTCTCTCTGTCTCCCTCTCTCTTTTTCCTACTTTCTAGGTAGTTCACTAATTTTTCCATCATTTATGAAACACTATTTTTTAAATGATCTATTACATTTTTTATTTCTGGAAGTGTCTTCAGTTATTTCAGCTCTGCTTGTGATTGGTTTATACTGTCCTGCTTTTTTCATTATGGTTTTAGATACTTTTTGAAAAAGTTATTTTAAATTTATTTTACAGATTTTTTTTTTTGGTTTGATCTTTTATCCACTGTTTTTGGGGTGTTATTCTTCCTTCTTTTTGCATATCTACATCAACTAAAATCTATTCATTTTAGTTTTTTCATCATGTACTTTGTAATATTTTCTTGTGAGCTCGTCTTCAGTGGGAATTAATTTTTCTTTGTAAGTTTACTGTAACCTAAGATGTGAAAGTGTCCCTACAGAGTAGGTTTTCTGTTTGCTCCTGCCAGAGTCCTAGGGGTTTTGATGGTTATGGATCAGTTATCTATCTATCTGTCTAATCTAGCTATGCTGATATACTCTATACAGATAACAGAAATGTGGTTTTGATTTCTCACAGATAGCTTTTTTTTTTTTTTTTTCCCCTCTGCACAAGGCCTTGGGCACTTAGCAAGCTTTCTTGCTAGGAAGAGTCCCAATTCTAGGTCTCCTGCTTCCCCTGAATCATAAGCTATGTTTTGTCCCTGTTTGAGCCTTAGAATCTACCCCCTACCTCCCGCCAAGTTCTTAGGACCTATATTTGTGGCCCAAATTCCTATGGGGTTTGGTGATTTCAGCTATTACTTACCACTCTTGCTTTATTTTTTCTCTTTGATTCTGGAGTTTGTGGATTTCTCTTTCTTTTGCTCTTAGGTATTATACAGACTCTTTTTCTGAGTGGTGGGTATTGGTTGTTATTTGTTCTATAGTATTTCACTGTGTTTGTAATGGGAATAGAGCCTTAACTGTGTCAGGTGAGTCTGACATGTGGTGACCTAGGGTAGCATTTTAGGAAGAATATTTACTGTACTTCTAGTTAAGCCCAGAGGCAGAATGGGTATTCAACAAGAGAAATCATTTTTTAAAAACTTGTTGGATGACAGTGGCTACTGTACCAAAGATGATTTGCTATATATAATTTTCTATTATTGGTGTTGAAAGCATTGGGATAGTATAGATAACTTCTTAATGGTTTAAACAGTGGAAAGAAGTGGGGAGGAAGAAAATAAATGTCATACCATTCATCTGGTAGGAAAACTGAGAATTCAGCAAGAAAATAAACCTTCCAACTATGGGAAAGAGGAAGTTGGAAGGGAGGACAAATAGAGAAAATGATTTCATCTGTTAAGCACTGATAATATTATTATTATTAGAATATTTAACATGAGATCTACCATCTTAATAAATTTTTAAGTGTAGGGTACGTTATTGTTAACTATAGGTGCAATGCAAAGATTGTTTTAAGGAGAACCAAAGCGGAACCTTCAGTTAGAATGGGGAAAGAAAAGAGGAAAGATGTACACTTTCTAGTTAACATTTCAGACTCCCAGTAGGAGAGCAAATGGATTTTGAATCTTGTAGTGGCACGAGGCTAACAGAACTTTTATGAAGATTTTAAAATCACTCCTATTCAAGCTGACCCTATCAGAGAAGAGTCTTTGAATATGGCCTAGACTGTTCTGTAGGACCCAAAATGGACATGAAGACTGGATTAGTCCTTAGATAATGTCCAATAAATAATACTCATAATGTGTAAATTATAAAAGTGACAAAAGAACTAACACTTATGTCAATATTTTTGGAAAGACACACTCCAGTGGCTACAGAGAGAATTGTGTATGCTTCAATCGATAGTATGTGTTCACTCGAAACTTCTTTTAATTTAAAAGATAATTCTATAGGAATATTAAAAAGAAATTTAAAAAATTTTACATTGTCCCAATTATACCATTCTTTTGCAACTATTTTCATTTTGCATTTTATATCACATTTGTGTGTTCTCTTTCCTGGCCATAATCATACCATATATAATATTTTGCATTTTCTTCTATTTATTATGGTAAATGTTTTCAGGTATCTAATTAAATTCTCATAATTTTGCAGACATTTTAGATGGAGACTTGTGATTAAGACGTGGGACTAGTAAAATAAAAAAAAGAAAGGGAATCAGGATTTCCAATTTGTTTTGTTAAATAAGGACATTAAAATCAAAAACCAAGAAGAAACAAACAAAACCTATTCTGTAATTTCACAGCATTTCCACAAATAAAGGACATTTTAACATCAAAAAAGGATATAATCTCAAAAGAAAGGAAAATGCCTTTAATTTAGCCTTTTGAGTAAAGTTACTCTTCTTCCACTTCTCCCCCTATTTCTCCAAGGATGGTTGAAAACCTTATCAGGGAACTTTCCTGATCCAAAAACCGGGTCAAGGGTTCCCTGGACCTGGGCGATGTCTGAAGGAACTTCTTCATGTCTGAGTTTGTGACTTTGCTTGCAAAATATCTGATTAATGCAGTAAAACCAGTGAGAAAGCTGGGTGTTTCAAATGGCGGACCCCAAATCCACCGCTTTCCACACAGGTGGAGCTTCCCCCAAAGTCCCAGAGCAAGAAACCACAAAGGATGGCTCTGATATCTGTCAGTTTTAATACGATTTTTGTCTGAAAATCTTGAACAATGTTCAGTTAAGGCCCATTGCTGGAGACCTTGCAAAATTATATGCAATTTTGTTGAAAAAGGATCTGATTTGGACACACTTCAGATCTCTTCCTGTGGCAGAGATACCCTCAGGATATAAATTAAAAGTGTTAACACTTTTGAACTGGCTCAGTTTGACATTGGGGCATGCTCCTGGTGCCCTGGACGGGACAGGTTCTCAATGTCACCTTGCCTGTGCTCCTGCCTGAAATAAGGCTGAGCTCCCCCTGCCTCGACAGCACAGCTGGGCCCCTGCTCTGACCATGGCCAGGCTCACCCGTTCTCAGCAGAGACAGAAAGCCCTTCAGTACCTTTTTTGATGTGGTTTATCTTTCACTTCTCAGGAGGAAATTCCACCCAACTGGATCATAATTTTTTGAGGACTTTCACCAGATCTTAGAGTTTCAGGAATGAAAGGCTCATGTGTTTTATTCAGGAAACTTCCAGCTGCTGAAAGGACTTGAACGTTAAGCATCAAATCAGTGTGAGGTGTTCAAAGATATCCTTCAAAAGGGCTTGAGAGAAGAAAGAAGAGAAAAAGGGCAAGCCCACACATCAGTGTGTTATTAAGCATTATTTTCAGTGCCGTTTCTCTGTGCTGCTAGTTACAAAACACAGAAGCATTTTTAATGATAATTTTGTATAATATATGATAATTTAATGAAACATTTTAATGATAAGGGTGGATTTAAATTACTGTAAATATATCAGTTTGCTGCCTTTTCACTCCTCACCACCTCTCCTCCCCATTTAAAGTCAATATTTATCAAAAATCATTTCATTTTCGAATGTCTGATGTTTGCACAGCTGTTTTGGTTTCTTTTTTTCAAAGTTCCTACATTTGCAATGAAAGTGTCAAAAGTTAAAGGCCGAAATTAAATCAAGAAGTAGGACGTTTATGCCAAGTGCGAATAACAGGATGCAACGCAGTCAGAAAGACAATGCAAGTGGCTCTGAGGACCTTCAAAGTCTTCCCAAGTTCAAAACGCTTTTCGTAAAATAACTTCCTTTTCAAAAAGTGTTTGGTAAGCTTTGACTTCTTCTCATTTTAATTTTTTTATGCCTATGAATTTATTTTAAAGTTGCTTCTATTATTATTCTAGGAGAAAACTGTTATCCTCTCTCCTTAAAGTGGTGACTGGAAATGCTCGCAGAAATAAGAGGGTCAGTAAAAATAGAAATAGGAGTAAAATGCTCATGGGAGCAAGTCAAGGGGATGAGAAACTCGGGGAGTCAGGTCATCTAAGAATTAAAATGGGAGAAATTCCTCTGGTACGGGGACAATGTTTAGTCGTGATTCTAACCGCCCCCCACCACGCCCATAGCCATCCTGAATTCTCTGGTTAGCCTTTGGCAATTAAAACTGAAAATATTGATATCAGTATCTAACTGTCCATTATCTGTGTCTATCTATCACCTATCATCCTTCTTTCTCTCTCTCTATCTATCTATCTATGTATCTATCTATCTATCTATCTACCTACCTACCTATCATCTATCTCTCTGATTTTCTCCAGTTGAGCATGTCTAGTACAATAATATGGGATTGGATTGCTTCATAAATTAACTTCGAGATTTGCCTTGATTTCCTTTGAGCTTTACCAAACTTTGCATATCTTTCGAGACCGTGGTATCCTCGCAGTTGAGCCTTCCCCTCACTCATGTTATTTAAACATTAGGTTGGATTTCCGCCTCATATGGCTGTTGTGTTTTAGGCTATATCATCTGAATTGGTGGGAATGGGGAGTGGCGGGTGGAGGTCCTGGGACCAATTCTGGAACCCAGTGATTCTCTGAATTATGTGAAATCTATTAGTTCCAACAATACAAGCTGATGAACCCTATGTCCTGTAGGTAGAGGTGATGTTTCTGGTTGTCTCTTCGTTCCCTGTAAACCTGATTGCTGTAACCAGAGATGGAAGAAACTAATAGTGACAACGTGGGCGTCTCAGAGCCAAGGATTTCCCAGTGGGGCCAGACACATGGACACGCTGGAATCGCCGGGCTGCCTCTCATTTTCCGTGAGCTCTGTCAGAGTTTAGGAATTGCCTGAAATCTCCAATTGACGTCTTGTTGGCTCACCTATAGAAGATACTCAATATTAGCTACCGGTTGTCTAAAAAAATTAAAACATAAACAAAGAAACAAAAACCTCTTGGCATATTTCAGCTGGAAGTGTCTCTTAATTGTTTAATTCTGCGTTCTACTGGTGCTATGATTTCCTCCTTATTAAGATTTCTTACTGTTGCATTTCTGGTCAAATAAAATGGAACTTCTCCTCCCTGCTCTTCTTCACTCCTCTCAAGAGCAGGGAGGGGTGGTTGATAGGATTGATGACGTCCTACAGTCCTGTCATGAGACAGGCTGCCACCTAGGGTGGCGTCACTCCAGTGTCCCCTCTGGACCCTTTCATCGCACCCTGGGGGGGCTGCCTTCTGTGGAGCAGGGGAGGGGGTCCTCTGTGACACTGCACTGGAGCTGTTCTGTGTCCTGTCCTTCGGGGGACATTTTCTGTCTCACCCACCCTTCCCGCAGGCAATATGTGAACCCACCTGGGAACTTTATTTTTTAATTAATTAATTAATTTTGTGTGTGTTTTTCTTGGAAGTGTTCTCTTTTTTAAATTGAAGTAGAGTTGAGTCACAGTGTTTCAGGTGTATAGCAAAGTGATTCATATATATATTCTTTTTCATATTCAATTCCATTATAGGTTATTACAAGACATTGAATATAGTTCCCTGCGCTATACAGTAGGGCCTTGTTGTTTATCTGTTTGATATACAGTAGTGTGTATCCATTAATCACAAATTCCCAGTTTATCCTCCCACACTCTTTCCCCTTTGGTAACCATAAGTTTGTTTTCTGTGTCTGTGAGTCTGCTTCTGTTTTGTAAATAAGTTCATTTGTATCCTTTTCTTTAGACTCCACATATAAGTGATATCATACGGTATTTGTGTTTCTCTAAATGTTAGAATCTGTATATCGGGACATTTCTTCCAGCCACTGGCCTACAGGCAGGTGCTTCTGATTGTGATGTTGTCAGAGCTCCTTGATGTACAGCCGTTCTCCCAGCCAGGTGTTTTCACTCATTACTTTGCAGTCCCAGGTGAGCCAAAGCCAGGGTGGGATGAACGGGGTGGGGCTTGGAGTGTGGGTCTGTCACTGGCCTGGGTCACTCACCCTCTCTAGACCGTTCTGTCTCTTGGTGTTTGTCCAGATGTGTGTCTCACTTTTTGTCCCTGTCCCCGAGGTCGGCCTCCACTCCTCCGTGATTTCACCTCTTGCACCACAGCTGTGAGAAGCCGGGCATCTGTGTTTCCAATGCGCTGGACTCAGTGGGACGCAGTGCGGGATGAACTTTATTCCCCCAAACTCACGGTTCAAGTCTAGAGCACGTCTCACCCCCATCCCAGTCTCATAGATGCCAGACTTTCCCCAGAACTTCCAGGGGCTAAGTAACAGTCTAGTTTTCAAGTACTGAGAAGTCTAATCAATGCAAGTCTGTCTTTCAGTCTATTTAAAGATCCTTTGCGTGTTGAGCCTGTCTCAGAATCAGAAAGACTTCTGGGGCCCCTGTCTCCCAGCCCTGCCCTTCCTCTCCCCCTTCTCTGCTGCCCTCTGTCTCTGCTCCTCCAGGGCTGGAGCAGGAAGGGGAGGGCGGCAAGGGGCTGTTGGAAGGCTTGCTCCCCAGGGCATTGTGATTTGTGAAGCTGAGGTCCAAGCACCGGCTGTCTTGCGTGGGGCGAGTTGGCAGGTTCCTCAGGGGTCTTGTAGGGACCACAGCTCTCCGTGGCGTGGTTTATGACGCCCTCCTCATAGCTTCTCCACCCCTAGGACACCTCCAGCCGCCTTCTCTCAGGCTTGACTTGCTCATGGAAGTCTGGCATCCAACTTTCTAGAGGATGTTCAGGCCGTTGATGGCAGCTCAGCTCTCTCCCACCGTGGCCCGTCTACCTACCTGTGCCAGGTGGCTCCAGGCTGCCTCTCTGAGAGATTCTTCCCCTGGAAGTCAGGCACCAGTGCCTCTGCCCCGGCAGCTTGGAACCCTGGGGGTCCCGTGAGGCCCCCCCAAATGGTTCTTCTGAAGCTTTGAGCTCTGTGTGTGTGCGTGTGTATGCTTGTGCAATTTCACCATCTAAGTCCCTTTTCCCTTCACCCCTTGGGGTGGGGGAGACACCGCACAGACGCTGGCAACACTCCCGCTAAAGGAATGCGGGGTCTCTGACCTCCCCACGCAGTGCCCCACGTGAGAGCTGTGAGGACCCACGTGCGCTGCTCTCCCTACAGCTCCCGTCGGCCCATGGAGACCGCGGGCGGGGTCCTATTTACAGCACACGGAAATCAGCAGACCCTCCCCGCCCTGACTCTGGGGTTTAGAGACGCTCCCTCCCTCCTGTGATTGGGGGTGGGGGTCAGGCTTCATCCTTGCTGTGCGGGAAGGTCCTGGACCACCTGCTATCAGAGGTCTCATAACTTCATGTGCAGAGCCTTGGTCTGCTGAGATCGGCCTCAATGTACCATGATCATCGGATGCTGTCCATTTGTGCCGGAGTATTTCACACTAAATTAGTGATGTCTGAGGTTTTTCCCCAACTCTAAATTACGTGATGTTATCCTGGTTTTTCCCTGACAGTTCTGGTCATTTACTCTGTACCTATTCAGTTTGCCCGGTTAGCATGGACTCTGGAATGTGCTGCCCTCCTCAGGAGTGGAGGGCTTATTGCCTCAGATGCTGGGAGTGTGGCTGGAAGATGTCTCAGCTGTCGACCCCCTTTGGGGAGTACCAGCTGCAGATGACGCCCTGCCCAAGGTCATGCCTCCTTCCTGGGGCAGCCAATGCCTTCTCAGCACAGGGGTACCAGTCAGGTTCTCCAGAGAAGCAGATCCAATAGGATGGATTTAGATATATATGTGTAGATATCTATCTATATCTAGATCTATGTCTACATCTATATATCTGGTTTATATCATCTCTATCTGTTTTTATATCTATTTTAATGAGATTTATTTTAAGGAATTGGCCCACAGAACTGTGAAGGCTGGCAAAATCTATAGGATGGACCAGCAGGTTGGAAACTCAGGCAAGAGACGATGTTCCAGTCTTTTTTTTTTAACTGAAGTAGAGTTGATTTACAATATTGTGTTAGTTTCTGGTGTACAGCAAAGTGATTCAGTTATATATATATATTTTTTTTCAGATTATTTTTCATTATAGGATATTACAAGATATTGAATATAATTGCCTGTGCTATATAATAAATCCCTGTCTTGTCTATTTTATGTAGAGTAGTGTGTATCTGTTAATCCCATACAGTTAATTTATCCCTCCCCGCCTTTCCCCTTTGGTATCTGTGAGTCTGTTTCTGTTTTGTAAATAATTCATTTGTATTATTTTTTAGATTCCACATAATGTGATATTATTTCATATTTGTCTTTCTCTGTGTGACTTACTTCACTCAGTATGAAGATCTCCAGGTCTGATGTTCCAGTCTTGATGCTGAAATTTGTGGCCGGCAGGCTGGACACTCAGGCAGGATTTCTCTGTTACAGTCTGGAGGCAGAATCCCTTCTCCCCCCCAAACCTCTTTTTTTTCTCTTAAGGCCTTCAGCTGATTGGGTGAGGTCCACCCACATTAGGGAGGATAACCGGCTTTACTTAAAGTTAACCGATTGTAGATGTTGACCACATGCTCAAAATGCCATCACAGAAACACCTAGACTAGTGTTTGACCAAACAGCTGGGCACCAGAGCCTGGCCCAGTTGACACATAGACGTAACCACACAGCAGGGGTTCAAGGCCTGGCCCCTTGCCCCTGACTCCCAGCTGTGAAGGGCCAGATCAGCTGCAGAGTACCCCAGGGGCATGTGTGAGGCCTTTCCTAGGGCTGCCTGACAACTCACCTTTCCCCCCACGTCCACGCCTGCTTCCTCCCCCTGCATCTACAGGATACACCCTGTCAAATGCCCTCCACCTTTACCTCTGACTCAGGTTTTGCTCCCCTGAGAACCCATCCTGCAAAACCAGTTAATTAGCAAAACTGAGCTACAGGAGTGGATGCCCCGCCTTGCCTACCCTGGGTGTGTAATTCACACTCACTGGACGCGCTCACCTTTAAATGACCTCTGTGACTCCGGTGGACAAAGTATTTAACATTCACAAGTAATCCCCCAAAACTCCTTGGAACTTCTTCTCCATAAACCATTTTATGCAACTAGTTCAATAGTTCACATTTATTGAGCACTTGCTACGTTCCAAGAACTCTTCTAAGCTTTTGAAATATGTTAGTTCATTTAATTCCCCCAACAGACTTATAAGTAGATATTACTATTGTATCCATTTTATAGATATGCAAATGGAAGCACAGAGAGGCCAAGTCACTCACCCAGGGTCACACAGCTTGTCCTTCTCTCACTCAGGAAGGTATAAACACAAAGCGGGGGTAGATGGAAGGGAGGTGATGGGGTTGTCCTGGGTTCATTCATCCTCCTCAGCACCAGGGGCGGCTGGAATGTTTTCTGGGTCCCAGGTAGACTGAGAGCTGTGAATTGGACTGCGACCAGGGCCTCGTTCTCTGCTTTGGCGGAAAGTTCTCAAGAGCAAGTAGCAGGCTGGTGGTCACGGGGAGAATAAAGAAGACGATGTTGTTAATGAGGGCAGCTGAGCTCTCCTCCCAGACCTGATACATGGGTGTCTGCTCAGCTTCCCTCTGCAAGGTCTCAAGGCTTTCTGTTCGGCTGCCTTTGTTTTTGGTAAATGGGGACGGACACGATGGGGTGGAGAGCGGGTGGTGTGATGTCTGGGTTCACGCCACGTCTGAAACACCAGCGAGGGGAACACCTTCTGGGAGCGTCCCCACTACCCACTCAGCCTGAAATGACATTCTTGAACCTTCCCAAGAAGGCCACAGTGGCTGGGTGAGATTTTAGGAAGTTGATTCAGAGAATGAACGAACAAAACTTAGCATTTCAGAGACAAGCTAAGGAGAAACTGGGAGGCATTAAGGCAAAGGTTGGCTTGCATGTGTCCTACCTGTGGATTTCTGTCTTTGGGGCATGAGCTGGTTCTGAGTGACCAGGGTAACAGCGTTCAGCTCTCTAAGGGACATCTTCCCACGCAATCTGGGTTTTAACCAAAAGAGGATCATGGATCTCGGGAGGGCGCCCCACGGTGGAAATGACACATAGAGACGGTTCAGGGACGCGTGCCTCCTCTTTGTCTTCTCTGCCGTCAAACCAGAGTGTGACTTTTCCTCCACGGAAAAGACAGCAAGGTTCACGGAATAAATAGAGGCAGGGTTTGAATCCTGAGTTCCAATCCCTGCTCATCCACTTAGCAGATCTGTGACCTCAACTTCGTTATCAGAGAAACAAGGGGAGTGATAACCATCTCCCAGGCTCTCAGTACACCAGCTGATGATGAGTGCCATCAAAGGCTCCACAGTTTGGGTGATGAACGAGGCCATTACTACCACTCAGGGGAATTGCAGCAGCCTTGCTGGGTTAACTGGCTTCTGATGCATTTTTTACACAAAGATCAAGTTATTCTATCCGCCATAAAACGAGAAGGGAGAAGGGCCCTCCTTCCTCTTTTTTAGAGAGATAGAGCCAGCCTGGAAGATCTGGTTTCGAGACTGCAAAACCTGGTCACATTTCAGAGGGTTAGACTGGCAAAGAAAAGTCCAGGTACTTGATAGCTCTTTTCCCAGCAAGAGGAAAAAAAAGTGCTGAATAAACGTTATCATTGTATCTCGTGAATGCTGCAAACAGAAAACTCAGAGAAATTTCAAGCGAGAAGATAATCCCCGAACGGAACAGCGTGTGGGTTCAGCAGGCGGGTGTGTGTAGGATGAAGGTCAGGCTTGGCCCCGCAGGAGGACGACAAGCCCCTTCCATCTCCCTGCAGCCCCTCCCCCAGCCCCCATCTTAGCCACCCTCCCTGCCCTGGGAAACTCTGTCATTGCTCTGCGGCCCCGAGAGAGTCCAAGCCCCGTCCCTGCCTGGACCAAGCCCTGGAGCTGTTCACCTTGCCCAGCTTCATGGCTTGGGGCCTGAGGATGAAATTTTTCATCCCTGGGACTGGAACAGAGTGCCCCATCTTCATCAAGACCTCACTTTCCCATTTTCCATCCTTTCTCCTTCTCTCTCCCCCTCCTCTTTGGTGTCCGATGGGCCCCCAGGTCTTAGCATCTCCCCTCCCCTCCGTCCTGCCTCCTTGCTCCTTGGCTGGACCGCCTTCACTCCTGGCTGGACCATGGTAACATTTCCCTCCCTGCAGTCAGCTGCCTTGGGAATCTTCCCAAAAGCCTCTTTGGGAAACTCCATTCTACAGATGCTCAAAAATCCCCAGCTGCTGTTTTCAGAGCAAGGGCCACACTTCCTAGCCTGTACTTTGAGGCTCTCTCGGTGGCTCCGTCTGGCCCTCTGCGATCCACACAAGCCTTCCTGGTCCAGCCACGGTGCCCACCATCCCCCCCTTGGGCTCTCCCACTTTCCTGCTTTTCTGGAACATCTGCATGAGGGACTGGCCCCGCTTCTCTCCACACCCTCTGTCCGAGGCCTTTGTCCTGCTTTGAAAAGCCCTCCTTGACCACCTCAGGTGATGGCAAAGATGATTTGGATGTTGTTATGCTGTTTCACAGAGACTTTTACTCACATGCAGAGGTGGCTGCCTTGTGCCCCCTTTACGGGCTCGTGTTCTGCAGCCCTATTGCACTTGATGGCCTGCGGCGCTTATTCCTTCTGCCTGGGCTGCCCTCCTCTCTCATGTCTGTATAACATTCTTCCTATTTTTCATCATCTGATTTAAATCCTACCACCCAAAGCTGAAGCTCCCTCTTCCTCTTCCCTGAGCTGTCCCAGTGCATCTTATTGAAGCTGCTATATGTTGCCCCTTATTCTGTATCATAAAACATTAGGCCACATGCTAACTCTCCTGCAAGGCATGAGAGACACACCTTGGAACTTTTTCATCCTGCCTCACCCCTGGACACAGCTGTTTGCATGATGTCATCAGTTAATACTTATAGAAGGACTTGCTAATGATGTATTTCATGGAAGATTCTGTATGGATGGAATGCATAACTGTACAGCCAGAGGCACATTACAAACCTCGCCTCCTGAGTACAGTAAGTTCCCTACGTATGCACCTCCAAGTTGCAAACTTTCAAAGATGTGAACGTGCGTTCACCTGTCCGATCACATAAGTTAGTTCACGTATCTGGTATACATTGTCATGTGCGTGCATCCTTTACAAGTGGTTGTGCTTTTGTGTAGTTTATTGGACAGTACTGTATAGAGTACAGTAGTACAGTATCTTTATTTCAAGCCCAGGATGTTCGGAAGCAAGCGTAAAAGCAGCAGTGATGTAGCTGGTACTGCTAGGAAGCGCCAAGCGATAATGATGGAAACAAAAATGAAAATAATTGAGAGAGTGGAGTGAGGCGAAAAGATGGTAGATGTCGCTTGTTCTTATAACATGAAACGTTCAACCATCGGCGCGATTTTAAAGAACAAAGACAAGATCATGGAACATGTGAAGTCTGCCGTGCTGATGATGTCGACAATGATATCGAAGAAGCGTGGAAAAGTGATGGAGGAGGTGTTGACAATAATATTGAAGAAGAGTGGAAAAGTGATGGAGGAGATGGAGAAACTTCTCCGTGTGTGGATGCAGGATGAGAATCAGCATCGAGTCCCGCTCAGCTTAATGCTAATTCAAGAGAAAGCTAAAAGCCTTTGTGAAGACTTGAAGAAGAAACACGGCGAAGAATCAGAGGGCACATCTTTTAACGCCAGCCACGGCTGGTTTCATCGGTTCAAGGCTAGAGCCAACTTTCACAACGTAAAACTGGCGAGGCAGCGAGTGCAGATATGGTAGCTGCCTGGGAATTTCCTGAATTCTCTTTGTCCTAGAGAAAGAACAAAGGGAGACAAGAGGAGAAGAATAATTGAAGAACCAGAGAGATTCACAATGCAGGAAATGGCAAGGAGATTTTCTTTATTTGAGGAGGCACTGTTAGTTTTTGAGGCACAGGACCCGAACGTAGAACAGTACACAGAGGTTGCAGCAGCCGTTCAGAATGCAGTCCAGTGCTACCGTGTCATCTATGATGAGAAAAAAGAGCTACTACCCAGACATCGCTGGATCGCTTTTTCAAGAAGGTAGATAGAATTGAATCCAGCAAGGAACCAGAACCTGTGCCGTCAACGTCAGGCGTGAGTGAAATTGCAGCTTGCCCTCCGTCTCCTATTGCTGACGATCCTTCAGCTCTGCCATCTCCCACCTCCTCTCCCTCCTCCAGTCAGTGACTTTTCTTGACTGTTCACGTGATGCCAGCCCTTGTATGCCAGCTTGTTGCACTGTACTACTGTACTTTTCAAGGTACTGTACTGTAAGATTAAAAATCTTTTCTTTCTTTTTTTTTTTTATGTATTATTTGTGTGAAAAGTATTATAAACCTATTACAGTACAGTACTATATAGCTGACTGTGTTAATTGGTTCCCTAGGCTAACTTTGTTGGACTTACGAACAAATTGGACTTAACGAATGCGCTCTCAGAATGGAACTCATTCGTATGTAGGGGACTTACACTGTATCAGCGAAGGGCGTTTGTGGTGAGGCTCGTGATTTCTATTTAAATATATAAGAAGAGTGAAAAATCTTTATTTCCAGATTGCGTCCAGTACAAATGAGGCAATTTTGACGCAGTTCTCTTAAACTAATCAAAATCAGCAGAAATGGAAAAGCTGATTTCAGTGCTCCTGGTGGTGAAAATCCCATCACCAGGGAGGCCAAAGTGTTTCAGCCAAGCCAGTGGACACAGAACTACTTTCAGGATGAGTTCAAGGTTCTTTGAAATTCCTCACTCTTAAAGAGCACAAGGAAACCTTTCCCAGTTAATATTCTGTAAGTATTTGGCCATTGGTTTGTTTTTTAATGGCAGATAATGTAGAGAATTATCTACATTATTGGAGAGCCTCAGTATTTTTTTCTTTCTGCCTTTAGGCCAGTTGATTTTCATTAGGAAAAGCTTTTAACTCTCCTGACCTGCCTCTCCATACTGTATTCAAAATAAACACATTAGAGGGATGCTGAAAGAAGAATTTCATCTGAAAGAGATGCTCTGTGATATTCTCTGGGTCCCTTACGTAGGATATCTCTATTAATTTAAGTTATTTTCATTTTTGCTCTGTTATAGAACTTGCTGCTCAGGAATTTTGCATTTATAATATTGAGATGGTAATACAATATTGATTAATTTAACTAGCAATTAGTTATTTTATATGCATCCTCTAAAGCAGTTTATGCATTAACAATGTTTTACTTTTTTCTGCCCAGTGTTAATTTAAAAATATGAAACAGACCTCATTGTTTGCATAGATGGCTATTGAGGCAGTTGCTGTCTCTAAGATGTGCCCTTGTGATTACATCAAGACAAAATTCATTTTGAAGGCCAAATTTGCTTCTAAAACAGACTTTGGGATTCTGTTCTCAAAGATATATTTTGTTTGATGAACTTTCTTAGAAATACATCATGTCCCTTTAATCTGTGGCCTGCTTGTCAGTTGTCTGCCATTATGAAATGACTAAATATTTATGTTTTTCCAGTTGAACTTAGGGAAAAAAAAAAAAAACACAACTCTGGTAAATGTGTTTCCTTTAACAGAAGGCTCAGTGTAAAACGGGAGAGAAGTAGTATTTATAGTTGTTTTCCCTTTTCTGGATGTCACCCGCCTTTCAAACGCAGCCTGTTTTCTTTCAAATGTCTCATTTTTACTGGGGACCTCGAGGCAGACCGTGGACCCCAGACCGAGGGGCTGTGGAGCCGTTTGGTGGTTGCGCGTCTTGTCGTGGTGGAAGGCGGCGGCCATCCCGCCATGAAAGCTTGAATGCTTTCACGTGCGCATGATGAGGCCGAGAAGGAGAGAAAGACCCAGTGTCCCTTCCTCCAAGGACATCACAGGCTTGTAAGGAGCATTAATGTCTAGGTTCGTTTTGCTCTCTCCTTGCAAAAAGAATAAGGGAAGAAGCATTAAGGATGGAGGTTGATTTAAGGCTGTGAATGGCAAAAAGGCTGACCCTAGGGAGCAAAATGAAATGAAACCAAACAACCACAAAACAAAACAAAACTGACAAGCAGCATCCAGGCATGGCCATGCGTGGCACAGGCGTGATTCCTGAAGACTCTTGCCATTTTCTTCTGGCAGAACTGCTCTGGTATATTTTTACCACGTTTCTCTAAGATGGAGAGTCAAAGGACCCCCTTTGGGGAATTTGAAAAGCTGCCAAGAATTGCCTCGCTGAGTTCTGAGTTAGAGCGGATAAGTCAGCACAGTGACTTACAAGTGGAAAGGTATGCACGTGTGCGCACGAACAATGTCAAGTTGAGGCATGATAACGATGGAACAGCATACGACGTTTTGGGTTCTGAGCAGCTTCAGGAGGCAGAAGAGCTGATGTGGATGCGATTTCAGAGCACTGCCATGTTTTCTAGCTCTGGAATGCCAGCTCCCTAGTTTCTGCCCTGCCTACAAGTGACATGTCTCAGGGACTCAGCTACTGGAAGAGCAGCTGCTTTGGTTGGTCTTCACAGATTTCCTCGCCATCACCTCTTAACTTCACAATAATTTCGGGGCCTTTTTTCTCTGCTTGGCTTCTGGAGCACAGGTGTGCCAGGGCTGGCACCTCGGACTTACTAGAAAGATGGCCCATATCTCTATTCAACTCTGTACTCAGGGACTTCTGTTACTTTCTTGAAATTGCCCGTGATAGGGATAGTTACTCCACAAGAATTGCCAAATGCTTCAAATCAGAGGATTTCCCCTGGAGAGCCGGTTGCTGAACATTTAGTAACACACCACTTCTGAGACACTGGGGTCCCTTCCACCCGCCAGAGCTGACATTATGGCCTGGCCTTTCCTCTGTCTCTTCCAGACTGGACTGTCCCTGATCCTCTGTCTCTAGAATCTCTCTCTGCTACTACACCTTTCCCTTTATCCCACCTATAAATGTACCTGCTTTCTCATCCTTAACAAACCAACTAGACAAATAAGATAAACCTTCTTCTAATTGGATTGTAAACTTCTTGAGGGCAGGACTGAGTCTTGCGCACTCTTGCATTCCTAGCTGCTGGCAATTTCTGACACACAGTAGGCATGCAACAAATGTTGGGTGAGTGAACACGTGTTTCTTTTTTTCTTAAACTACTCTCCCCTTTGCTCTCTTTGTTGCTTAGTGCCTTTCATGAATAGCCTATGTTGACCTTCCCATATCCTCCCAACCTTCCACTAGCAAACCTTTGGAAACTGGCAACATTATTGGAGGTCACCCAGAGGTTTTGACTTGACAAATCCAATACCTTTTTATCAACTTGTGTGGTTGGTTGATTGAATTTCTCATTCATATTCAGCTCTCTGGAGATCGACGCTGTGAACTGTTTCTGCCTTGCTGAATGTCCTTCCTTGGCATCCAGGACGTGGGTCCTTTCTAGCTTTTTCCTAATTCTCTGACTGCTCCTCCTGTGTTCTTGGTTGTCCAGTTTTCCTCCTTCAGTCTCTCAGATAGTTCAGTTGCTCTGCTCGATTGGATTCTGCCTGCATACCTTCCTTGTGCGAGTTATTCTGCAGCTAAGGGTCAAGCGTGGTAATGGGGGAGTTGGTATTTGTGATTGTTCCTTTACAACCTTGTCTTTCCCACTAGACTCTGAACTCATGGCAGAGCCCACCCCTAGTTAGTGCTTAGCTCAGTGATGGCACCTGGAGGAAATTGACTTAGTGAATGTTGGATAGATGGATGGATGGATGGATGGATGATGGATGGATAGATTGGTGGATGGATGGATGGATGATGGATGGATGGATGGATGATGGATGGGTAGATTGATGGATGGATAGATTGGTGGATCATGGATGGATGGATGATGGATAATGGGTGATGGATGAATGGATGGAGGAACAATTGAATGAATGAATGGATTTGAAGGGTAGGTTGAACTTAGATTGTGGAAAGAAACAAGTATCAACATAACTTCTTAATTATAGAGACAAGTCATTCAACATTTCTGAACTGTGTTCTGAGAGTAAAAGACACTCTACAGTGTGCCTCTCCTGCGTACTTTTTCACTTTCATACCTTTGCTCATCTGTCTCCTCTGCCTTGTATACTCTCCTCCCTGTTCCCATCTATTGAATACTAAGTGCCTATGGTATACTCACTCCTTTGAAGAGGCATTGCCATTCCATGAGGTTAGATGGAATTGCCACCTCCTTTGTACTTCTCTTATGACCCTCACCACATTCTGCCTCCAATCAGTCATTGAACCAGAAGTGTAATCCCCCCATCAAATCCTTTGTTTACTGAGGGCACCATTCTGTGTCACCTCTAGTACCTGGACACTCAATACATATATAGACTGAGTTAGATCACTTAATCTTGATAATAGTTATTTGTTTCTCAAGTCTTAGATATAATGTTATAAGTAGGAAGATTTATGGGCTGGGCTAATTTCTAGCAGATCATTTTATTTAAAAAATTAGAACAGAAAAGTGTATTCAGCATGTCTGTTTGAGTTGGACACAGATAATAAAAGAGAGGAAGGTGGCTCTTTCGAACACAGACACCGTAGTGTATAGGATGCTTCGTGTCTTCAGGGTTGATTAATCCTGCTCTTCCCCACCCTAAGCAGAATCCCAGGGGATTGCCTTCATTTTTTTACGCCTGACATCGCAACATATTGCTTTTGTCCTCAGGCCCCCTCCTCTCATGGTTCTGAGATGGCTGTCACAGTTCCAGCTGTCCCCAAGACAGGAAAATATCACATGACCTTTCTTTGTCAGCCAAGAGACTTTCTCCAGGAGTCCTCCTGTTATGTCCCCCAGGGTTGAATTGGCCAAAATTCAACCTCATGCTCATCCCTAAACCACTCAGTGGCAAGAGGAATGGGTGCCCAGTGACAAGATTTGCCCCTGAAGTTGGGGCAGGATCAGCCTTCGCCAGGGCATGTCGGGGGGCTGGTCTACATACCCAAGCGAAGTTGGGTTTCCTTTCTCAGGAGAAGGGGGCAGCCGGTGTGTCTGCTGCCTTTGCCACCTGTGGGGTGGGGGCGGTAAACACACGAGCGGGCCCACAGCTCACCGTGACTGTGCCTGGTGGCGCTGGTGGGAATGGAGCCTCTTCGCGAAAGACGGCTGTTGTTCACTCAAGGTCTGGGGTGTTTTCTGTCGAGAAGGCAGCAGCTCTCTAGGACATCTAGTTTTCCGTCTTCCCAGTAGCTGACCTCAGCGTATGAAACATTCACTGTTGCTGACACAGGTGGCCAGGAAAATCTGTGCGTAGGGAGTGGCTTCTCGTCCACGTGTTCATGGAACGAGGACGCTGCATGTCCCTGAACATACGATGCCTTGTGTCTCTTCGCTTGGCACTGCCACAAACACTGTCTCGTTGGACTCGCACCATCTCTCTCTAACCCGTGGCTTGCAGATGGGCAGACTGAGGCGGAGAGCGGTCTGTTGGCTGCTGGTGGTCAGCACCCATCTGGCTCTGAGCCCGGTCTCTCTGTGCACCGCGACTGCTTTGCAAATTAAACTTGCCCTTGAGATGCTCAGGTGTGTTTAACTTTGACCATTTCCAGTGAGAGTTTTCCAATGATCGCGATCACGTGTGTTCTCCTACTGCGTAGATCAGGGGGCTCATTGGATCCAGGGGTGACGGGGTTCAGAGCACTTGACCTTGGCAGGGCTGGGCACCATGTTCTTCATCCTCTGCTTTCTGCAGGACCAAGGGCTGTTCAGCTGGCGTGAGCAGTTTGCTCTCATACCAAGGTTCTCAAATGGCTGTGTTTTTTGACTTCTTGAGTCTGGTTTGCATAATTTTCTGACTTTTCTGCTTTGATTGGGCCGGTTGTTACCTCACGCGGCTGGTAGCGTGCCTTTCTCTGGCAAAGCTTCTCTCTCCCTAGACTTCGTGACATCTTTTTGGATCCTTTGTGGGCTTTTCAGCTGCATTACGGATAATTTACGTTGTCAGATAAATGCCCTCTGGATAGATGAAATATTAATAACATTATAACGCTAATTTAAAAATACCCATTGCACATATTTAATAGAATCTTCTCTGGCCTTTGCTCTTGTCTTTAAATCAGGTCCAATAATATTCAATCATAAATCAAGTGTTTCTTTTGGCATAGAAGAGGTTTGGGCACGAAAATGTACTATAGGATGACACAGTATAGGAAATTTTAGCCCAGGCTTTTAAAACCCATGTTCCCTTTGCAGCAATTGGAAACTAAATACTATTTTAACCACTTGTCGGTGGAAAGCATTTAACCAAATAATAGTCAATATTGACTTTTGGATTTAGAGAAAAAGAAATTTGGAAACACCTTAATTAACTCAAGATCTGTGCGGCCATGCAAAGCATGACCTAATTCACTGCTCTCCCCTCCTTTCCTCCTGAGTGGCCTGTCTCTGAGCATGGGAGGCCCCATGGTTCCATGAGGCTGGATGCTTATCCCACATCACTGTGAAGAAAACATTTTGCAAATGTGTTTAGGATTATACAAGCATTATTATGTAGTTCTTCTCTGATTATCAAGATGAATATTCTTGGTTCTGAAAATTTGGAAAATGCCCATGATTATAAAGAAGAAAATAAGACTCCCCAGAAATCACATTGGAAACCCAAAGACCACTTCCAGTAGCGATTTGCTGCACTTTCTTAGAGCCTTCCTTCCTCCTCTTTCTATCTCCCCTCTTGGTTTTTTTTTTTTTTTTTTTTTTTTAATTTTTATTGGAGTATAGTTGATTTACAATGTTGTTAGTTTCTGCTGTACAGCAAAGTGACTCAGTTATACATATACATATATCCACTCTTTTTTTTTTTAGATTATTTTCCCATATAGGCCATTACAGAGCATTGAGTAGAGTTCCCTGTGCTATACAGTAAGTCCTTATTAGTTATCTATTTTATATATAGTAGTGTGTGTATGTCAACCTCAGTCTCCCAGTTTATCCCTCCCCTTATCCCCTGTAGAAAACAAACCGTAAGTTTCTTTTCTACATCTGTGACTCTACTTCTGTTTTGTAACTAAGTTCATTTGTACCCTTTTTCCCCTCTTGTTTTTCATCCATCTGTTTTCTGTTTATGATATTGGAATCAGACTATATATATGGTTTTGTATCCTAATTTTCCCCCAAGAATTTCGATTTTCCATATCCTACCAAACCCTTTGCCCCACCAGTTGGGCAATTTGGTTTAAATATCTCGATGCACAGGCCCGCAGCCTTCTGGTGGAGTTGGCTGGGGGCCTCTTGGGTGGAGTGGGAGGCTGAATTGGTCTGTGGAACCATTTATAAATAATATTGTCCATTGCAAATATTGATTTTGATGCAATACTTAAGGCATTTTCTAACTTGGAAATATTTTTGACTGAAAAAGCTGCCGTTTGCAATTTGTCATGTTGTGAGGATTTTGTTAAATGTACTAAATATTTTGGGGTTGGATATTTGATTTGGAAACTTGCATAAGCACAGAAATTCCTGTATCTACAAAAAAAAAAAAAAAAAAAACCAGATTGGATTTTAGAGCTGTACCGACAGGCATATTCTGAGGAAGATTTTTTATTTTTTTAATAAGGTAGCTCTCTAATCTCTTTAAAAAATATGGATCCTTGTGGCATCTACAAATTAAAAAGACTGTTTCTTTCCTGGGACTAAAACAGTTGTCTAATTACAGTTCTCAGGATGTTGAATAAACCCCATTACTCTTTGTTTTGAGGAGACAAAAGTGCTAAAGTAATGATCTGGGGAAACCATTATTACTAAAGCTGTGGGCTGTGAGGAAAGGAAAACATTTTCAAAATATTTTCTTTGCAAAAGTATACGTGGGCTTCAGTATATCCGTTCAGGCTTGGCCCTCATTTCATTCCTGATTTTTGCTTCGTAATGCTGAACTTCCCTGGGAGAAATGGTGCCCCATCTCCCCCCCTCACTTTTTTTTTTTTTTTAAAGTAAGACTTTTAAGTTCATTCCCCTTTTAGGATATTTTAAAGTAATGTTTCAGAAATAGGATTTGTCACTAAATGTATAGTCTATCCTTGGTTTTAATATTTGGGAAAAAACCAGGGCTTAATATATTGAAATTCTCTTTCAGGTTGTTCCAAGATCTTTGAAGACCCAGGAAAAAGCCGTGTTGACCAAAAGCAAGACAAATGACTCACAGAGAGAAAAGATGGGGGAGCCAAGGGCAATTAAAGGTAAAACAACAAAACCCAGAAAACCCTACCTTTCCTAGTCAAGAATTTTTAGAAAAATGTGAATGTAAATATTTTATATCTTCAGTATTTGATATTTGTGGTCCCAAACCTCCAAAGACCTCTTCTTGGGTCCTTTGGTGTACTTAGAGGACTTATGTTGGTTCCATTGATTCTCCCGCACAAATAAGATGCCCCTCGCCCAGTACTACCTGTTCCTGCCTTCAACACTGTAGAGTTGTTGTTGTTGTTTTTTTAAGAGAAAAAACCCCTGCAAAAATCAGTGGGGGGAATCTTATTTCACAGGTGTCTTAAGACTCTCAACTATTTATTTATTTATTTATCATAAATTTATTTTATTTGTTTATTTTCAGCTGCATTGGGTCTTTGTTGCTGTGCGTGGGCTTTATTTGTGGTGAGCAAGGGCTGCTCTTTGTTGCAGTGCTCTGGCTTCTCATTGCGGTGGCTTCTCTTGTTGCCGAGCACGGGCTCTGCGTGTGTGGGCTTCAGTAGTTGTGGCTCGTGGGCTCTAGATCACAGGCTCAGTAGTTGTGGCGCACGGGCTTAGTTGCTCCGCGGCATGTGGGATCTTCCCGGACCAGGGCTCGAACCCATGTCCCCTGCATTGGCAGGCGGATTCTTAACCACTGTGCCACCAGGGAAGTCCCTCAACTATTTAAGTAAACAAAAACTGGATATTATAGATGATGTATGATGTTTGATTTATGCAGCATAGAATAGCAATGACTTAGTGGATCTACACTGAGGAAAGAAACCTTGGCTATACATCAATGGCTAAATGAATGTATAGTTAGCTATATTTAGTGTTTAGTAAGCTCTTCATGCATCATTTTATTTTATTTTATTTTTAGGTGGGAGAATTTTAGTTTATTTTTAAGATTTTTTTATTTTTTAACATCTTTATTGGAGTATAATTGCTTTACAATGGTGTGTTAGTTTCTGCTTTATAACAAAGTGAATCAGCTATACATATACATATATCCCCATATCTCCTCCCTCTTGCGTCTCCCTCCCACCCTTCCTATCCCACCCCTCTAGGTGATCACAGAGCACTGAGCTGATCTCCCTGTGCTATGCGGCTGCTTCCCACTAGCCATTTATTTTACATTTGGTAATATAAGTCCATGCCACTCTCTCACTTCATCGCAGCTTACCCTTCCCCCTCCCCATGTCCTCAAGGCCATTCTCTATGCCTGCGTCTTTATTCTTGTCCCGCCCCTAGGTTCTTCATAACCTTTTTTTTTTTTTTTTTTAGATTCCATATATATGTGTTAGCATACAGTACTTGCTTTTCTCTTTCTGACTTACTTCACTCTGTATGACAGACTCTAGGTCCATCCACCTCGCTACAAATAACTCAATTTCATTTCTTTTTATGGCTGAGTAATATTCCATTGTATATATGTGCCACATCTTCTTTATCCATTCATCTGTCACTGGACACTTAGGTTGCTTCCATGTCCTGGCTATTGTAAATAGAGGTGCAAAGAACATTGTGGTACATGACTCTTTTTGAATTATGGTTTTCTCAGGGTATATGCCCAGTAGTGGGATTGCTGGTCATATAGTAGTTCTGTTTTTAGTTTTTTAAGGAACCTCCATACTGTTCTCCATAGTGGCTATATCAATTTACATTCCCACCAACAGTGCAAGAGGGTTCCCTTTTCTCCACACCCTCTCCAGCATTTATTATTTGTAGATTTTTTAATGATGGCCATTCTGACTGGTATCATTGAGGTGATACCTCATTGTACTTTTGATTTGCATTTCTCTAATGATTAGTGATGTTGAGCATCCTTTCATGTGTTTGTTGGCAATCTGTATATCTTCTTTGGAGAAATGTCTGTTTAGGTCTTCTGCCCATTTTTGGATTGGGTTGATTAGTTTTTTGGTATTGAGCTGCATGAGCTGCTTGTATATTTTGGAGATTAATCCTTTGTCAGTTGCTTCCTTTGCAAATATATTCTCCCATTCTGAGGGTTGACTTTTCATCTTGCTTATAGTTTCCTTTGCTGTGCAAAAGCTTTTAAGTTTCATTAGGTCCCATTTGTTAATTTTTGTTTTTATTTCCATTTCTCTAGGAGGTCCAAAGGGATCTTGCTGTGATTTATGTCATAGAGTGTTCTGCCTATGTTTTCCTCTAAGAGTTTTATAGTGTCTGGCCTTACATTTAGGTCTTTAATCCATGTTGAGTTTATTTTTGTGTATGGTGTTAGGGAGTATTCTAATTTCATTCTTTTACATATAGCTGTCCAGTTTTCCCAGCACCACTTATAGCAGAGGCTGTCTTTTCTCCATTGTATATTCTTGCCTCCTTTATCAAAGGTAAAGTGACCATATGTGCGTGGGTCTATCTCTGGGCTTTCTATCCTGTTCCATTGATATATAGTTCTATTTTTGTGCCAGTACCATACTGTCTTGATTACAGTAGCTTTATAGTATAGTCTGAAGTCAGGGAGTGTGATTCCTCCAGCTCCGTTTTTCTCAAGGTTGCTTTTGCTATTCGGGGTCTTTTGTGTTTCCATACAAATTGTGAAATTTTTTGTTCTAGTTCTGTGAAAAATGCCACTGGTGCTTTGATAGGGATTACATTGAATCTGTAGATTGCTATGGGTAGTATAGTCATTTTCACAATGTTGATTCTTCCAATCCAAGAACATGGTATATCTCTCCATCTGTTTGTATCATCTTTAATTTCTTTCATCAGTGCCTTATAGTTTTCTGCATACATTTCTTTTGTCTCCTTAGGTAGGTTTATTCCTAGGTATTTTATTCTTTTTGTTGCAATGGTAAATGGGAGTGTTTCCTTGATTTCTCTTTCAGATATTTCATCCTTAGTGTATAGGAATGCAAGAGATTTCTGTGCCCTCATTTTGTATCCTGCTACTCTACCAAATTCATTGATTAGTTCTAGTAGTTTTCTGGTAGCTTCTTTAGGATTCTCTATGTATAGTATCATGTCACCTGCAAACAGTGACATTTTTACTTCTTCTTTTCCGATTTGGATTCCTTTTATTTCTTTTTCTTCTCTGATTGCTGCGGCTAAAACTTCCAAAACTATGTTGAATAATAGTGGTGAGAGTGGGCAACCTTGTTTTGTTCCTGATCTTAGTATAAATGGTTTCAATTTTTCACCATTGAGAAAGATGTTGGCTGTGGGTTTGTCATATATGGCCTTTATTATGTTGAGGTAAGTTCCTGCTATGCCTACATTCTGGAGGGTTTTTAATCATAAATGGGTGTTGAATTTTGTCGAAAGCTTTTTCTGCATGTATTGAGATGATCATATGGTTTTTATCCTTCAGTTTGTTAATATGGTGTATCACATTGCTTGGTTTGCGTATATTGAAGAATCCTTGCATTCCTGGGATAAACCCCACTTGACCATGGTGTATGATCCTTTTAATGTGCTGTTGGATTCTTTTTGCTAGTTTTTTGTTGAGGATTTTTGCATCTATGTTCGTCAGTGATATTGGCCTGTAGTTTTCTTTCTTTGTGACATCTTTGTCTGGTTTTGGTATCAGGGTGATGGTGGTCTCGTAGAATGAGCTGGGGAGTGTTCCTTCCTCTGCTGTATTTTGGAAGAGTTTGAGAAGGATGGGTGTTAGCTCTTCTCTAAATGTTTCATAGAATTCACCTGTGAAGCCATCTGGTCCTGGGCTTTTGTTTGTTGGATGATTTTTAATCACAGTCTCAATTTCAGTGCTTGTGATTGGTCTGTTTATATTTTCTATTTCTTCCTGGTTCAGTCTCGGAAGGTTGTGCTTTTCTAAGAATTTGTCCATTTCTTCTAGGTTGTCCATTTTATTGTCACATGGTTGCTTGTAGTAATCTCTCATGATCCTTTGTATTTCTGCAGTGTCAGTTGTTACTTCTCCTTTTTCATTTCTAATTCTATTGGTTTGAGTCTTCTCCCTTTTTCTCTTGATGAGTCTGGCTAATGGTTTATCAATTTTGCTTATCTTCTCAAAGAACCAGCTTTTAGTTTTATTGATCTTTGCTATCATTTCCTTCATTTCTTTTTCATTTATTTCTGATCTCATCTTTATGATTTCTTTCCTTCTGCTAACTTTGGTTTTTTTTTGTTCTACTTTGTCTAATTGCTTTAAGTGTAAGGGTAGGTTGTTTATTTGAGATGTTTCTTGTTTCTTGAGGTAGGATTGTATTGTTATATACTTCCCTCTTAGAACTGCTTTTGCTGCATCCCATAGGTTTTGGGTCATCGTGTTTTCATTGTCATTTGTTTCTAGGTATTTTTTGATTTCCTCTTTGATTTCTGCAGTGATCTCTTGGTTATTAAGTAGTGTATTGTTTAGCCTCCTTGTGTTTGTATTTTTTACAGATTTTTTCCTGTAATTGATATCTAGTCTCATAGCATTGTAGTCAGAAGAGATACTTGATATGATTTCAGTTTTCTTAAATTTACCAAGGCTTGAGTTGTGACCCAAGATATGATCTATCCTGGAGAATGTTCCATGAGCACTAGAGAAGAAAGTGTATTCTGTTGTTTTTGGATGGAATGTCCTATAAATATCAATTAAGTCCATCTTATTTAATGTATCATTTTTTTTTAATTTATTTATTTATTATATTTTATTTTTGGCTGTGTTGGGTCTTCCTTTCTGTGTGAGGGCTTTCTCCAGTTGCGGCGAGCGGGGGCCACTCTTCATCGCGGTGCGCGGGCCTCTCACTGTCGCGGCCTCTCCCGTTGCGGAGCACAGGCTCCAGACGCACAGGCTCAGTAGTTGTGGCTCACGGGCCTAGTCGCTCCACGGCATGTGGGATCTTCCCAGACCAGGGCTCGAACCTGTGTCCCCTGCATTGGCAGGCAGATTCTTAACCACTGCGCCACCAGGGAAGCCCTTAATGTATCATTTAAAGCTTGTGTTTCCTTATTTATTTTCATTTTGGATGATCTGTCCATTGGTGAAAGTGGGGTGTTAAAGTCCCCCACCATGATTGTGTTACTGTTGATTTCCCTTTTATGGCTGTTAGCATTTGCCTTATGTATTGAGGTGCTCCTATATTGGGTGCATAAATATTTACAATTGTTATATCTTCTTATTGGATTGATCCCTTGATTATTATGTAGTGTCCTTCTTTGTCTCTTGTAATAGTCTTTATTTTAAAGTCCATTTTTTCTTATATGAGAATTGCTACACCAGCTTTCTTTTGATTTCCATTTGCATGGAATATCTTTTTCCCTCCCCTCACTTTCAGTCTGTATGTGTCCCTAGGTCTGAAGTGGGTCTCTTATAGACAGCATGTATACGGGTCTTGTTTCTGTATCCATTCAGCCAGTCTGTGTCTTTTGGTTGGAGCATTTAATCCATTTACATTTAAGGTAATTATCGATATGTATGTTCCTATTAGCATTTTCTTAATTGTTTTGGGTTTGTTTTTGTAGGTCCTTTTCTTCTCATGTGTTTCCCACTTAGAGAAGTTCCTTTAGCATTTGTTTTAGGGCTGGTTTGGTGGTGCTGAATTCTGTTAGCTTTTGCTTGTCTGTAAAGGTTTTAATTTCTCCGTGGAATCTGAATGAGATCCTTGCTGGGTAGAGTAATCTTGGTTGTAGTTTCTTCCCTTTCATCATGTTAAATATGTCCTGACACTCCCTTCTGGCTTGCAGAGTTTCTGCTGAAAGATCAGCTGTTAGCCTTATGGGGTTTCCCTTGTATGTTATTTGTTGCTTTTCCCTTGCTGCTTTTCATATTTGTTCTTTGTATTTAATTTTTGATAGTTTGATTAATATGTGTCTTGGCATGTTTCTCCTTGGAATTATCCTGTATGGGACTCTCTGTGCTTCCAGGAATTGATTAACTATTTCCTTTCCCATATTAGGGAAGTTTTCAACTATAATCTCTTCAAATATTTTCTCAGTCCCTTTCTTTTTCTCTTCTTCTTCTGGGACCCCTATAGTTCGAATGTTGGTGCGTTTAATGTTGTCCCAGAGGTCTCTGAGACTGTCGTCAAGTCTTTTCGTTCTTTTTTTCTTTATTCTGCTCTGCAGTACTTATTTCCATTATTTTATCTTCCAGGTCACTTATCTGTTCTTCTGCCTGAGTTGTTCTGCTATTGATTTCTTCTAGAGAATTTTTAATTTCATTTATTGTGGTGTTCATCATTGTTTGTTTGCTCTTTAGTTCTTCTGGGTCCTTGTTAAACGTTTCTTGTATATTCTGCATTCTATTTCCAAGTTTTTGTTTCGTCTTTATTATCATTACTTTGAATTCTTTTTCAGGTAGACTGCCTATTTCCTGTTCATTTGTTTGGTCTGGTGGGTTTTTACCTTGCTTCTCATCTGCTGTGTGTTTCTCTGTCTTCTCATTTTGCTTAACTTACTGTGTTTGGGGTCTCCTTTTCTCAGGCTGCAGGTTCGTAGTTCCCATTGTTTTTGGTGTCTGCCCCCAGTGGCTGTGGTTGGTTCAGTGTGTTGTGTAGGGCTCCTGGTGGAGGGGACTAGTGCCTGTGTTCTGGTGGATGAGGCTGGATATTGTCTTTCTGGTGGGCAGGACCATGTCTGGTGGTGTGTTTTAGGGTGTCTGTGACCTTATTATGATTTTAGGCAGCCTCTCTGCTAATGGGTGGGGTTGTGTTCCTGTCTTGCTATTTGTTTGGCGTAGGGTGTCCAGCACTGTAGCTTGCTGGTTGTCGAGTGGAGCTGGGTCTTAGCTTTGAGATGGAGATCTCTGGGAGAGCTTTCACCATTTGATATTACGTGGAGCCAGGAGGTCTCAGGTGGACCAGTGTCCTGAACTTGGCTCTCCCACCTCAGAGGCTCAGGCCTGACACTAAGCCGGAGCACCAAGACCCCATCAGCCACACGGGTCAGAAGAAAAGGGAAAAAGAAAGAAAGAAAGAGGGAGAGAGAGAGAGAGAGAGAGAAAGAAATGAAAAAAAGTTATTAAAATAAAAAATAAAAAATAATTATTAAAAATAAAAAAATTAAAAAGTAATAAAAAGAAAGAAAGAAAGAAGAGAGCAACCAAACCAAAAAACAAATCCACGAGTGATAACAAGCGCTAAAAACTATACTAAAAAAAAAAACCCAAAAAACGGACAGACAGAACCCTGGGACAAATGACAGAAGCAAAGCTATACAGACAAAATCATACAAAGAAGCATACACATACACACTCACAAAAAGAGAAAAAGGAAAAAAATATACATATATCAATATACGTTGATTCGTTGTCTATTCATGTATTCCACAGATGCAGGCACATCAAGTTGTTTGTGGAGCTTTAATCCGCTGCTTCTGAGACTGCTGGGAGAGATTTCCCTTTCTCTTCTTTGTTCCCACAGCTCCTGGGGTTCAGCTTTGGATGTGGCCCCGCCTCTGCATGTAGGTCGCCTGAGGGCATCTGTTCTTCGCTCAGACAGGACGGGGTTAAAGGATCAACTGATTCGGGGGCTCTGGCTCACTCAGGCCGGGGGGAGGGAGGGGTACGGATGCGGGGCGAGCCTGCGGTGGCAGAGGCCGGCGTGACGTTGCACCAGCCTGAGGCGCACCGTGCGTTCTCCTGGGGAAGTTGTCCCCGGATCACGGGAGCCTGGCTGTGGCGGGCTGCACAGGCTCCCGGGAGGGGCAGTGTGGATGTGACCTGCGCTTGCACACAGGCTTCTTGGTGGCGGCAGCAGCAGCCTTAGCGTCTCATGCCCATCTCTGGGGTCCGCGCTGATAGCCGCGGCTCGCGCCCATCTCTGGAGCTCGTTTAGGTGGCGCTCTGAATCCCCTCTCCTCGCGTGCCGTGAAACAAAGAGGCAAGAAAAAGTCTCTTGCCTCTTCGGCAGCTGCAGACTTTTTCCCGGATTCCCTCCTGGCTAGCCGTGGCGCACTAGCCCCTTCAGGCTGTGTTCATGCCACCAACCCCAGTCCTCGCCCTGCGATCCGACCGAAGCCCGAGCCCCAGCTCCCAGCCCCGCCTGCCCCGGCGGGTGGCAGACAAGCCTCTTGGGCTGGTGAGTGCTGCTCGGCGCCGAGCTTCTGTGCGGGAATCTCTCCGCTTTGCCCTCCGCACCCCTGTGACTGCGCTCTCCTCCGTGGCTCCGAAGCTTCCCCCCTCTGCCACCCGCAGTCTCTGCCCGCGAAGGGGCTTCCTAGTGTGTGGAAACCTTTCCTCCTTCACAGCTCCCTCCCACTGGTGTAGGTCCTGTCCCTATCCTTTTGTCTCTGTTATTTCTGTTTTCCTTTGCCCTACCCAGGTACGTGGGGGGTTTCTTGCCTTTTGGGATGTCTGAGGTCTTCTGCCAGCGTTCAGTAGGTGTTCTGTAGGGTTGTTCCACGTGTAGATGTATTTCTGATGTATTTGTGGGGAGGAAGGTGATCTCCGCGTCTCACTCCTCCGCCATCTTGAAGATCTCTGCTGTAGAGTTTTTAAAATCATTGCTTTCTAGGTACTGCAGTCATCAAAACTCTGCCTTTTTACACTGCCTTCCGCTTTCTCCTGCTCCTTCCAGAAGAGCCATAGGACCAAGAACAATGTCCACAGCCCTGTGCTTTTATGATAACTATATTTTTCTGTCCTATTACTAGGTTTTCTTCATAGTTATTTTATAGTTATTTTGCCTGAATTCAATTGGAACCTCATTTCGAGAGGCACACGCAGGGATTGAGTCTACGCATTCATTAGCTATGCAAAAAAATAAATAAATAATAAAGGTGGAGGATTTCAGCACTTTATCTACAAAACATGCCCCTTAGCTCTTCAGGACTGTCAGGCTTCCCTCCAAAAAGCATTCCAGGGCTTGGAAGAGATTATGGTGGGCCCTGTATAACACTCACTTAGGCCATAGAACTTAAAAGAGTCTCTCCTCTGCTGACATTAAGCCAGGAGTGATGAGTAGATGCCACAACAGTCCATGGTGCCTGGGACGGGCCTTGAGCAGAGTTCGTGTCCAGTAAGAAACAGTGCAATTAAATTGGATGTGGTTCTTGAGGCCATGCCCCCCATCAGGGCCTGTATTCTTCATCAGTTAAAATATTGAAAATAAAGATGTGTTAGTTTGCAGGGCTGCTGTAACAAAGTACCACAGACTGGGGGAGTTTAGGCAACAGAAATTTCTTCTCTCCCAGCTCTGGAGGCTGCAAGTCTGAGATCAAGGTGAGGGCAGAGTTGGTTCCTTCAGAGGGCTGTGAGGGACTGTCTTCCCAGGCCCCTCTCCTTGGCTTGTAGATGGTTGTATTCTCCCTGTGTTTTCACGTTGTCTTCCCTTTACACAGGTCTCTGTTTCAAAATTCCCTTATTTAAAAAAAAATAAGGACACCAGTCATATTGGGTTAGGGCCCACCCTAATAACCCCATTTTAACTTCATTACCTCTAGAAAGACTCTGTCTCCTAATAAGGTCACATTCTGAGCTACTGGGTGTTTGGGCTCCAACCCATGAAGGGTTGCATGCTGGAAACAGTTCAACGCACTGCAGTAGTTATTTGTATTCATTTGGAAAGATAAGCCATCTCCTACTGAAGGAGTTCAGTTTCTTATTTTTAGACAAATATAGAGGTACATTTGGTTTGTCATTCTTCCACGTCCCACTGGTCTCTCTTGCTTACCTTGGGGAGTGCAGGCACCAGGGCTGGGGCCAGGGTAAGCCAAGTGAGGCACAAAGTTTAAGGAGGTGCTTCCTCTCAGGTGCTGGCTGGGCACCTGCAGGAGCCTGAGGGCGGGCGTGGGGCACCTCCTTAAATCGTGGGCCCCAGGTGGGCGTCTCACTGGCCTCCCCCTCCTCCCACTCCCTTTAGGAGACCACTGCCCAGAGCAGAGTCAGCCCTGAGTCAGCCCTGTGCAGTTCTTAGGGTAGGTTTTGCTGCTAAGGGACTGACATGCCTAATACCCACTCATCTAGAACGAGTGTGTCTCGTGATCGGCTCATTTGGTGAATGGATTCATTATGATGAGTCTGCTCAGAGCCATTTTGTCTAAAATGTCTTCACTTAATCACTAGTTAGCTTAAAATTAAAAATTCAGTTTTAACATTAAAGACAAAGGGCCCTTATGAAAAACTGGCAATTTATTTCTTGAGAATTGTTTTTCTCAAAGGTGCAAGATTTTATACAATATCAGAACGTTTGCTTTCTTCCCCAAAATGATTATCACTTATTAAGTGCTTACTCTGTACATAGCACTCTGAGAGGTTTTGGAGGCATGATTCAGTCTAATCCTCACAAAGGCCTTATGGAGTAGGCAGGGAAGATTAGCCAAACAGTGGTTCTACTCAGGGACTAACCAGTTGCAGTAGAGGCTGGCCAAATCTTGCGTCACACCTGTGTGAACCTCTGAACATCAATTTGGAGGTGGTAATTGAGGGTATTTTCCCTCCTGACATCAAATAGGTGGTGTCTTTTCCAATACCATCCACCAGTCTTCCAACTCTCCAGTACCAACTGAGTATCCTACAGTTTGATTCAATTCTGAGACTGCCTGGAGTTAGCCCCAGGCACCACAGGCTAAAGGCTCGGTTCCACAAGACTGCCGCCCACTTCAGAGGCCAGCAGAAAGCATCAGGTCCTCAGGTTACCCACCCTTCTGTCCACCTTGGCTTCAGAGTTGCGGGTTCCCACAATCCCCCCCCTCCAGGATTCAGTAATTTGCTAGAAGGAGTCACAGAACTCAGGACAATGCTGTACTTACTGTTACAGGTTATTATAATAAGGATACAAATGAACAGATGGATGGAGGTTTGTGGTCGAGGTCCAGAAGGGTCCCGAGCACAGGAGCGTCTGTCTCCAAGGCGTCGGGGGGGACCACCCTCTTAGCACATAGATGTGCTCACCAACTTGGAAACTCTCCGAATCCTGTCGTTTAGGGGTTTTTATGAACATTTCATCACATAGGCAAGATCAATTATGAATTCAATCTCCAGCTCTTCCTCTCTCTCCAAAGGAAGGGCGTGGGGCTGAAAGTTCCAGGCCTCTCATCCAGGCTTGGTGGTTCTGAGACCATCCTGAAGCTTTCTAGGGGTTTGCCAAGAGTCACTTCATTGGAGCAAAACATGGTCCTGTCACCCTTAGCACTCAGGAAATTTAAGAGCTCTGTGCCAGGAACTGGCAACAAAGGCCAAGTGTGTTTTTTATTCTACCACGGTAATATGATCCCCATTTTACAGATGGGTAACGAAAGACCATAGAGAGTAGAGTGACCTTTTCTAGGTTTCTGAGGAGGAAAACCGAATCTGGCTTCCATCTTCCATCTGACTCTGCACCTCTGCTTGGATGCACTAAGAGAGAGCCCTTGCCCCCATGCCTTCTAGGGCCTTCTCTTGCCCATCTCCCACTCCACACTGCCCTTGAGGGGCCTGGGAACCCAGAGCTCCTGCCCAGACTGGCCTGAGCATCTTCCGGGCCTACACAGGCCTCTTTCCTGCAGTCCGTCTCCTTGGGCAGGTCCTGTGTGTGCTTCTCTAGGCCTGAAGGATGGCCAGCATGGCTGAGTGGGCTGGAGTGTCCCGATGACTGTGTGGGGACCTTGCAAACAGGCCAGAACTGGCTTGGGAAGAGAAGAGGGGTAGGGAGCGCCCATTTCTGTTCTTGCCCCAGCCCTGCAGATATTCAGGTCTTCTCTTAACCATTTTTACAGTATTGCCTCCCTAATTACAAAATGCTTATTTTCCCTTTGGCCCTGTGTGCCAGTCCACACTTGATGCAATTATAGCTAAAGCAATCCAAATCAAATATGTGTTTCTGTATAGTAAGCCACTGGCATTTGCAAAACAAGAACGAAGAAGGGAGCGTTTCATTTTTCAAGATACCCAGTAATAAAATAATATTGGATTGTGAAATCCAAAGTCATAAACATATACATTACCAAAGGAATTTATTGCAAGAAATAGGTAGTAAAGAAAGGGTTTTTAGATAACATGGATTCAGGTTTTGCAAGGCTTCAAGGGCAAGTAAAATAGAAAATAGAAGGCTCCCACAGTGATATAAAAGCATCACGTCATTCATCAATGACTAAATATTTCAGAAATGCTCATTAGAAACACAAAAGTAAATTAGAAGTGCTCTTAAAAAAATCCATAAAAACCCCTCAAATGGCAAAAAGAACAGACACCAAATGACTGCAGAAACAGTCAAGGGTATTTGTGGCGGGAAGAGGCATGGGGAAGGTGGTAGAACTTTCATCCTTCTGGGCTTTAGGGACTTTGCTTCTTGGCTGATCTGGTTTGGAGGATGGCAGCACCATTCACACTGACTGGTGAGTAGATCCCTTGAGTTGATGATGATCCTGATGGTGGTGGTGGGTTAGGGTCATAGACTCTGGCTCCCTAAGGTGGAGGAGCTGGGAGGAATTTTTGTTCCCTGCTTCCCTGCCTTCCTGCCAACGTACATGCCTCTTGTTCTTTAAGTCTCCTTGATGGCATCTCCTTGATTCTCTGTATCACTCAGATCTTTCCCTCCCCTAGGTATTACCCACGTCCCTCATCTGGCATTGCCACTGGCCGTCCGCTCTCAGGACTGACCTCTGGGTATCTGTGTGAATTGTTTCCCCTTCTCTATCCCTGGAGCGGTGCGACAGTGCTGCATCTGGAATCTATATATCCCCTTCCCCACGGTTTCATCTTTATGCGTTGAAAGTGCCCAAAACTTCCCCATACAAGACATGAGACGTAAACAGTTGTTATTAGGTTTATGTCTTGCTTGGTTACAGATTGAGTGGCCTTTGTAACTTCTGTGATGTTTCTGTGGTCTTGGATATCCAGAATGTTGATTCCGTTTCATTATATTTGGAATCTCCAGCAGGCTGACAGGGTCCCATCATGTTAAGTGAGAATTCAGCTGTTGCTGAGAAGGGCTCTGAGAATCCCAGAGTCTTCTGGTTGGAGTTTCTCGGTTACTCTTCAGTTTCCAAACTCATTTTGAGGGTGGGATAAGGGTTTGAGATCGTGTCTCTTGGATGGAAATGGTTTGTTTGTGGGTTGGGATGAATTTCCTTTGAAATTTCTGTCGGAGTCTCCTTTTATCTGTCTAGCTAGGAAAGTTTTAAGGGGCATCTTGGTAACCTGGTTATTAAGAGCGTATTGTGTATATTAGTAATTGACTGTCACAAAAATGCTGTGTAACAATATACCTCCAGTCTCAGCGGTTTAAAACAAGTAGCATTTGTTCAGCTCCTGAGCCTGTGGGTCGGCCATGTTGGCCGTGGCTGGGCAGTTTTGGTTCTGTAGTTTCCCTCACAAGCCTGGGGATTGGTAGTCTTTCAGATGGATGATCTAGAGTGGTCTTGGGTGGAGAGATTGGATGACTGGGCTTTGTCCACATGCCTCTCATCCCCAGCACACCAGCCTGGGTGTGTTCCCATGGAGCTGGAAGGTTACAAGTGCAAACACTTGATGCCTCTTGAGATTTGGGCTGTCCTGCTGTGTTCTGTTGGATGAAGCAAGTCCCATGGGCAGCCCAAAAGCAAGGCTTGGGGAAGCGAACCCTACTTAGTGAGAGGAACCACAGTCACATGGCAAAAGGCATGGACCCAGGGAGGAGTAGAGAATTGGAACCATCATTTAATCTACCCTAGTGTGACAGGAAAGTGTAAGCTATTTAGTCTACCTTCCCTGTGTATCTACAACACATGAAGGGTATTTCGATTATCTATGTGTGTAATCAACTAGCCCCAAAATGAGTAGCTTCGAACAAGAGCCCACTTGCTATTTCTCATAATCCTGTGGGTTGACTGGACTCAGCTGGACAGTAGTTCTCCTTTCTTGGTGTCGGCAGGGGCTGCAGTCATCTGAGAAACCACCGTTCTGGAATGTCCAGGATGACTCCCTCGTGGGCCTGGCGCATGGAGCAGGTGTCAGCTGGACACCCACTGCAGGCCTCTGCCGCGTGCTGCCCTGGGGCACAGGGACTGGGTTCCCAGAGGCAGGAAGGGAAAGCTTCTGGTTCTGTGAAGGTCTGAGCTCAGGACCCCAGAGCGTCCCTTCCGCGGCGTTCCCCGGATCAGAGGCAGTCATTAACTCAGCTGGGCTTGGAGGGGGCGGGGGACAAGCTTGTGGTTCGAGCAGCAGCATGTGGGTGCAAGGGGGAGCGACTGTGTGGGTTGGGTTACCCTAGAGAGACGCTAAAACCTACAGAAAAAGCGGTTGTTCCTGAATGTGGGGTCCTGCAGTGGGGGGACTTGCTTTTGTCAGGAAACCTCCAGGATGGACCTCTCTGGGCTGAATGACCCTAGGAGCAGAGTGGTCTTTTCCTGGGGTGACTTCTGCTGCCCTGAGGAGGCCGTCTTGGAGGAGTGGAAGGAACTACCCACCCACCCCGCTCCCAGAGGAGCCAGCTCCGAGAGACCTTTGTCCAGGTTGCCTGCCATCCTCTGTCCTCTCCCTTGTGCACCAGGAGCGTGGGTTACCTTCAAGAGCTGCCCAATTCAATTTCAAGACAGTGCTTCATTCCTTGTGCATTTTTAGCAACTCTTATCCCCCTAAAGGACTTGCTTTAGACTTAGGGGGGGATATTGCCTACTTTCCAAGATCAAGAAATTTGGCTAACAGCTACTGAGCCCGCGCGTCTGGAGCCTGTGCTCCGCAACAAGAGAGGCCGTGACAGTGAGAGGCCCGCGCACCGCGATGAAGAGTGGCCCCCGCTTGCCGCAACTAGAGAAAGCCCTCGCACAGAAACAAAGACCCAACACAGCCAAAGATAAATAAATAAATAAATTTAAAAAAATTAAAAAAAAATAATTAAAAAAATAATTTTGGCTATAGGAAAAAATAATGTCTGAGGTTCCAAGTTTGTCATCTTGGACGGCCAAGCTTCCCCTGATCTTGGGAGGACTCCGTGGAGCCATCTGGGGGACAGACCCACCCCACACACAGACCTGGAGGCGAAGACTTCCCATGAGAAGCCCGTCTATGTTGGAGGTGGATGTGTTTGCACCTGGAGAGGGTCGGAAAGCCCAGAATACAGATGTACTTGGGACTCCGGCGAGTGCCCTGGCAGATCCCTGGAGTAATGTGTTCAATAGCAAACTTGGAAGTCAGCTTTTGTGTCTGTAGTCCTGTAATGAAGATGTGAATTTTTGTTTTGTCGTTTCCTACTGCTAAGAGTCATAGGCCAGATTTACCAAGAAGAAAACACACAAAAATAATAGTTAATAAAAAGTCATGGCCCCTTAAAATGTAAATGAGAAGAGGTATTTTCAGTGCCAGAAAACAACTGATGGCTAAGATCTACAGAGAACCAAAGATGGGTTGGGGAATGGTTCCTGGAGCCTGGAGCCCTGGGGGAGGGTCCCGAGGATGGGAGGGGTCCCCATAGGATCTAGCTATGGCCAGACCGTGGCCAAGAATGGAGGGAGCCTCCAGTGGATGGTGGGAAGGGTTGGGGGCAAAATGTCCCTACTCTTCTCTCCTCCCGCCTCGTGATCTCCAGATGGTGTCATGTTGATCAAACTTGACGGGGGCCAGAAGGCGAAGGAGCCCAGCCGAGGTAGTCTGTAGGGGTCAGCCCTGGGGGGGCTATGGGGCGGGGGTGGAGAATCTGGGATGGGGAGGGGCAGGCAGACAAGAACCAGAACGCACTGGTGCAGAATCTGAAGAAAGGAAAATTTTGGATGAAGTTATTTCTCCCTAGAGTATGGGCACCTTAATATTTCATTCATTTAAGTTTAAATTAAATTTTCAAATGAATTAAAGTATCTTCAAAATACAGGGTGAAACCTGTTAATTATGTCAAACCAAAGTTTCTTATGGGCTTTGGAGTCAGGCCAGTCTGGCTTGAATCCTGGCTCCGTTGCTTATTAATCCGGTGATCATGGACAAATTAGCAACCTCCCTGGGTGTCCACATCCCCGACTAGACGATGGGAATGTGAGCTTTCAGAGTGGTGGTCAGGGTTAAATGAGAAATGTGTGTGGAGCCCTTAGCCCCAGGGCTGCCACTTCAGCACTCGATGACCAGTATCTGTGCTTTTTATTAAGTGCTTAATTATGAGGCTTACAGATGTGTAGATGGCATTAGTTTCAGTAGAAAGTTCAAAAGTCCAGTTCTCTCAATATAAGAGAAAATATCATTTTGGGGGTCTCATTTCTTCCTTTAAATGATCACTCATAGATGCTGCCCGTGTAAAATGATGTGCGTGAACTGAATTTGACTTCGGTTTGGGGGGACTTGTCGTATTAGGGTTTTGGGGACTAAAAGTAAGTGATATTCCCAACGGGAGAGAGCTGGGTTTTCTCGTCACTTCATTTACTCTGCATATCTAAAAGCAAATGTTTAGTGCAGAGCTGGGATTATTTTACCATTGGTGTGTTGTGTTCAGTCCTAATGGAAAACCAAACAAAGAAACCTGGTTGTTTATTCCTATTTGTGTTGCCCCTTTGTGTCTTCTAGCTGCCTCAGGTTCTGAACAGATGGTAACCGTGCTGGCCTCCTGAAGGACATGATTCAGACTGTCCCAGACCCGGCAGCTCATATCAAGGTAGGTTCCATCTCGGCCAGGAAGCTGCCCTGGCTTCCTCCTTGGCTGGACTTTTGCGGATGCCTGCCCACCTGTCAGCGAATGTAAGCGTCAGCCAACCACAGCCATGGGCCAGACCCGGTCCACCACCTCCACCTGTCTTTATTCAGCCCATGAGCTAAGAAAACGCTTTTCACGTTTTTCAGTGGTTGAAAAAAAAATCAAAAGAAGAATAGTATTTCATAGTGCATGTAAATTATAGGAAATTTAGACTTCATTGTCCAGAAGGAGAGTTTTCCTGGGCTGCAGCCACACACTCATTTCCATGCTGTCTAGGGCTGCTTTCACACTGTCACGGCAGAATTGAGTCCTTCCAGCAAAGAACATAGGGTGGCAAAGCCGACGATATTTCCTATCTGGTTCTTTGCAGAAGAAGATTGCTGACCCCTGAGTTAACATTGAAAACCACATCCAAATTCTCTAACTTCTGTAAGTTCATCTCCTTTACACTTCCTGGGGTTACCTAGGGAGAGACGAGAGGGTTTCCAGTGCTCAGCCGTGTCGTTTTATCTGGGCGTGCTGACACTTCAGCAGCTTGTCACCCCGCACCTGCCCCGCCTGCTCACTGACAGCTCTTCCTGGAGCTCTGGAGGTGAGAGAACCACAGGGAAGGGAGACTCCAGCCCAGGCAAGTCCCTGAGAGGAAGCCGGCCCATTCCTTTCAGTACTCCGCGTACACATGGTTATAGCCACCGGGAGAAATGAAGTGATGGTTTTCATATACTTGACCCAAATAAAAGTTACAGAAAAAGTTGGGGCTTGAGCTACATGATCCAGATAGGCTGTCTACACCTGTGCTGATTGGTTCAGCTGTCTACATGGGCCCAACTCACTCACTACCTTGCCAGTTCTTGGCTTCCCCCATATAAATTCATTTCCCCAAATGGCCTCATCGGTTTTACTAATTTTTACTCTTTACCTAAAACATGTATTGAAAATGGAAAAGTGGCTTATAAAGGAGAGGAAAGTTTATGGTATTGAAAAATTTATCTTTTTTTTTTTTTTGGACTAAAATATAAAACGCCCTCCAAAATGACACGTGCACACACACATTTACAGACTCACGTGCATTTTAAAAGCAGTATATTTGCGAAAGTGTTATATGTACCATGTACAACTCACATTCATACATGTTTAATTTCTTTGAAAGTGGAATTAGAAGTAATAAGAGTTTAAATGCATTTTCTGAGCTTTGTGGGTGTTACTGCAAGTGTCAGAGATACGGGGAATCCCAGGGGTGTGGCGCATTCTGAGTTTCATCCAGGGACAGACAGGGGCAGATCCTCTGGGTTGACACTATCATTTGATTTCTGTGTGATAGTTGATTGGGGCATGGCCATTATGTCTACAGAAATGCAAGTGGGAAAACTCTTGTGGATGTGATAAGGTTTCTTCAGAAATATCTGGAATGTGTTTGTGCTACACACAGATGGGGGGAGGGGACTTTTTTCTTTTAGTCTCTGTTGACCATGAAGCTGCAGGATGCAAAGAAAAGCTCTCAGGGAAAGAAGCTGATATAAGAAATATCTTCTGTAGTTCAGAGTATGAGCGACAACAACTGAAATCCACTTTGACTGGCATTTTATTCGTAACCAACCAGAAGGAAAAGATGAAGTCAGCAAGAAATTATTGCAGATTTTTAAAAGTTAATTCATCAAGTGCAAACAGACACATCTGAGAAACATGATCTCTGAAAAAGTGTTTAGTAGAAATGTTCTGTATTTGATCTCAGGAATGAGCTATGTTTTTAGCTCTGATTTATCTTATTATCCTCACATTGGTTAACGTAAATATAAGTGACAGATAATTTTAAGAAATGGAACCCTGAGAGTCTCTTAAAAACAAATTTCAACTAAAATTGCTTCTGTGTCTTTTGAAGATGATTTGGTAATTTAGAGTTGCATATACTAATAGCTGATGTTGGCTTTGAGGCAGAGAGAATTGCATTAAAGACATTTGTTTCCTTGGTAAAGCTATCAAATTCCACCTATTGGAATTTGAATAATTATTCCTGGACTTCCTTTTTTTTTGTATATGAAATTGGTGTCCTTGACAACAGTCAGGAAAATAGTTTGCCTTCCACTGTTCCCTTAAAATACTCGATTTGGGGAATTTATTCAGTAAAATTTTCTATGCTGAGAAGTTTCTGGTTGTGGGCTGAGGAATGCAGCTCTTATTTCTGGGAGAGGAAGTTCTTATAAATGACACGTGACAGGTTCCACTTGCTATGTTAATGTAGATAGTGGAAGATTTTGTCTTTGGCTCACTGCTACAGAAATGTTTTTCTCATCTGAAAAGGACTTGAATTCTCCACAGAATTGACTTCACCTGGCAGGTGTGCAAGGAGACAGCCATAAAGACTTTATGTGGCCTTCGTATTCCTCCATAGGCTGATCTGTAGGAAAGAAATGTTCCTTTTTATTTAGGAAATGTATTCCGCAAAATTTCCTATAGTTCTTTTCTGCCAGAGCAAATTACTTTTACCCTTTCATATATTTAAGGAGCTGGAAATAGTTTTTAAAAAGGAAGGATGGTAAATAATTGTGAAATATTAGATATTCTTGATTTAAATAATGTAACAATTGTGGCAATTGATTTACAAAGAAAATGAACAGAACTTTAAACGTATTTCAGCTTATTCTTTATTGATGAAACTATTAAGTTATTAAGCACGTTTTGATTTGTCTTTCTTTGCCGGTCCTTCCAAGCACTGTTTTATCATAGAAATTATGGTGAGTGTCACACCAGTACGCTCTGAGCTAGTTAGGCCATGTGACCATGCCTCTGCTCTGCTAAGGAGTAGCACCTTTCACTGCCAAAGACAGACCCAGACTCTTATCCCTGTTACTGAGTCCAAGTTCGAACTGCTTGCCACATGACAGGCCAGTAAATCAAGAGACAGGTTGTTGAGGGGAAGGAATAGTAACTATTCAGAAGGCCAGCAGACTGAAAAAGAGGGTGGACTAGTGTCCCTAAGAAGCATCTTATCCGAGTTAGAATTCAGGCTGCTTTTATACTAAAAGGGGAGGGGGCGTGGCTGATTGTTGCAGACTTCTTGGTGCCGGAATCCTTTGTTCTTACAGCTATCCACCGTGGGTCTGGTCACAGTTGTCCTATAAACCTCCAACAAGACAATTGTTATTTTCTGCTCTGCAACTTGTTATCTCTATATGATTGGAAAAGTGTTACACCTTTAAAAGTCAGAGCCTTGAGAATGGGCTGTCCTGTATATTTCAGGCTCTAGGCAACATTCTTTTACAAAAGGTGCAGAGCCAGCATGACTAAGCACAGGCAACAGAGCGCAAGGGTTAGAGCTGAAAGAATGGATCTAATAGGGAGTCAGGTTTGTTCTTCTCTGTTCCATCCCAAGCAGGGAAAAAAGACTAGAAAATCCATTTTACTAGGATTTGACAAAGATTTTGGTCATGAATTCTCATTCCGATGAGAATTCTCATCGGAATTCTCGATTTACATCATTGCATTTCCTCATAAGAGCTCTATTTTAATATTTTCATTTACTAACATTAGAGACGAAGAGGATGAGCAGAGTGGAGAGTAGTCAAGTTTCCAGCTTTAAAGAAACATCTGATTGTACAGTTTGTAATTGTTCCCTTTGCCATTCATCAGCTACCCACTTGGGTATAGTATTCCACTTGGAATACTAGACATTTTGGAACTGGCCAAAGGAGGATGGGACTGAGAGGGGAAGAGTCTGAAGTTTAGTTCTACTCCATGGATCAATGGCTGTGTGACCCAGAGATGCTGGTTCTCAAAACTCTCCGAGCTGCATGTTCTTAGCTAGGTTCATATCATGGATAAGAGAGAGGGTCCTAGTGTCCTAGGACTCAGTTCAAATCCTGCCCTGTCGTTTACTAACTCGGTGATGCTGTACAAGTTCCTTAATCTCTCTGTGCGTTGGTTTCCTCTTGTTTGAAGTGGAAGCACCTACTTTGGGGGTTAATGTGAGGATTCAGTGAGCTATTATTATGGGTAATGCACCAACACCCTGCTGAGAGCTCCTGTGGTCTGTAAAATGAGGATAACATATCCATCTTGAAGACAGAATATTGTCGTGTCTGATATACACAGGGCGACATGGGTATGTCTTAAAAAATATTGACTTGAATGAAAAAAATCTAAAAGAGGATGTGCTCTGTGGCACAATACTATTTACACATAGGAAAACATGTACACTTCCCAAAAGACATCATGTACTTTTCATGGATACGTATGTATCTAAAACATATCATGACCACATCAGAGGAGATGAGTGCATATATGGGACATGTTGGCTAGTTGCTCTGAGAGGTGGTTAGGAGATAAGGGAAATAATAGGAATAATATACAGATAATGTCAGTTCCTACCATGGAGGTTTGCATGGGACACAGAGGGTCTTCTCCTCCACACTGGTGGTTAGTTGGTACAATACCAGTTGTGCTTTGGTACCAGTTTGGCATTACCTTCTGAAGCTAACGGTGCTCCAGCAGGTCCACCCCTGGGTATATGCCCTGTTGCACACAGGTGCCAGGAAACATGCATAAGCAAAAAACTAGAACAACCTAAATGCCAGGAGAACAGATAAGTTACTTGTGGTCTAGTCCTCCAATGGAATACTATACAGCAGTGAAGAAAAAACTACAAGCATCTACCTGTGTCTGTGCATCGACGTGCATGATTCTCAAGGTTGAGTGAAAAAAAGTCACAGAAGAATAAATACAGTATCATACTGTATTTATCATACTGTATTTATTTAAGAATAAAGTATCATACTTTATACACAGTATGATTCCATGTATAAAGATCAAAAAAAAGGCAAAACTACAAAACATATGTTGTTCATAGACACACACGTATGTGGCAAAAAGAAGAACAAAGGCACAATATGTACATAATTCAGGATAGAAATTGCTTTGTGGGGGAGGGGAGAACTTTGGGGAGGGACTCAGGGGGCTTCTGAGATCCTGGTATTGCCTGTTGTGGGCTGAGGATGCATGCAAGAGCGTTTGCTGCTTATTCTTTAACTTGCACAAGTATCACATGTCATATTTGTGTAAGAGTGATATTTACAGTAAAGAACTTAAGATACTAAAAGAAGAGAAAGGGAAGATCAAGGTGGGCAGCTCAAGGTGGCATGATATTTGGGAAGACCCTTTCTAACTGTAAACCATTCTGCACTGCGGCAGATCGTCAGTGTTAGAGATCGCTCCGTCCAGTGCTGGTCTAGCTGCTGAGGCGGGTGGGAGCCAGCTCTGGTCAAGTGACAACTGGGCAGGGACTGCAGTGAGGGGCTGTGTCTACACGGAAGCTGAGCACGAAGCTCTCCAGGCAGCTCTGGTTATTTTTTTTTATTGGACTATAGTTGATTTACAATGTTGGGTTAATTTCTGTTGTACAGCAAAGTGATTCAGTTATACATACACACACACACACACACACACACATATATATATATATATATATATATATATATACATTTTTAAAAAATATTCTTTTCCATTATGGTTTATCACAGGATATTGAATATAGTTCCCTGTGCTCTACAGTAGCACCTTGTTGTTTATCCATCCTATATATACTAGTTTGCATCTGCTAACCCCAAACTCCCAATCCATCTCTCCCCCTCCCCTTGGCAACCACGGTCTGTTCTCTGTTGGTGAGTCTGTTGGTCATTTCTGAGTTGAGTGATTCCACCCGCCTGTAGCTCTGTGGGTGGCTCTGCTGCACCCTTTCGCAGCAAGGAATCTTGTCTCTGATTCACTCGTTCATTCATTCAGCAAACACGTATCAAAGCCTTCCCTGTACTCAAAACAGGTTGGGAGTGTGGGTGTGGGAATAAGAGATCATAAAGACACAGCACCTGCCATCCGGGGCACAGGACACATGTTCCCAAACACATGTTCTGGGACATGGCACAGGGCAGAGGCTGGGCCTCCCCCCTGCCTCCACCTCACGCATCCCACCTCGTCGCGCTCCTAGCCCTGTGCTCGGCCAGCATTGCTTCTGCCTGGAGACAGCCTGGTGTCTCCAGGGTCTTCCTGGGGGGTCCCACGTTGCCGGGTATTTCAGGTAGAGCACACACGCGATTTGGAGTGCACTTCACGGGCCTGATGGCTCCCAGGTGCAGCTCACATGCCTCTGTGTCTAGAAATGCCTGGAGTTTGTCACTGCCCTGTTGACCCTCTGTCGTCCTGAGGAGGACACCGGGCTCAGTTCTGGTGTCCATGACTAGCTCATCCCAGCTCCTGCTCCCCAGGGTTTCGTGTGAGGATCAGTCACAGTTGACCACGGGGTAAACAGTTTCTCTGTTCTGGTTTCTAGTTGATTCCTTCCACTTGTGGAAAAGGACTGAAAAATCGGCTTACTCAGGATTTGTTTCTAATGATTTTTTTGCCTTCCTGTTCCTTTCCCCTTTAACTTTTATATTTTTTTGCCCATTTTTAGGGTTGGGGCCAGATGGTCTAGATTTGAAGCTTGGTGCCACTTCTTATCAGTTGCCTCAGTTTCCTCAGCTGTAAAATGGGGGTATATAGTGTACCTACCTCCTAGGATCATGAGGATTAAATTAGTTAATGTTAATGCTTTTAAAGCACTCAGAGCAGTGCCCAGCTCCCATTAACACTTATTATAACTTTACCTATTATTATTAATATATTATAATGTCATTAATATCATATTCATTATATAATGTATTAATATATGATGCTATATATTGTATTTTGTTATAGTAATTATATAATATATTCTTATATTGTTTATATATTACTGATATTAACATTTTATATATATATAATTAATATATTATTAACATGTTATATATTAATATATTATTATTGTTAATGATATAGCAATATATTATTATATTACTAAAAACTAAAGCAGTTGTATAATATAAAGTTATGTTATTAATATATAATACTATATATTAGCATGCTCTTACATAATAGCAGTAGAAGGAGAGAAGGAAGAAGAGGGAATATTCTGGAAAGAACTGGAAAGATAACAGGGTCAGTACTTGCCAAGAAGCCAACTGCTGAACTGACTTCTTTCCCACATGATTCTGTGGCTGCCTCTGGAAGTAATGCTAAATATTTCTGACTATAAAAGATGCTAAACTTAAACCCTGTTTGCATTTCATAGAAGGAAGGGTCTGAAAAAGATTTAAGAAGTAGCCAGTATTAAGCACAAGGTCACTGGGAGGCCTGAGAACCCAGAAGATGAGCAGAATGCTTTTAAAATAACACGAGGCAGATACAAAAAGTGCCCTGATCTGCATCCCGAGTAAGCAATTAGGTGGCTTCTGTGGCTGGCGGTGACTTATCCCATCGCCCTGGAGAAGAGTGGATCTCAGTACCTAGCTCCTGTGTGACTGACAAAGGACCCATTGAATTGTAAGCATTTTGCACATCTTGCAAATCTGATTTATAGTGACTTTGCTTCCCTGGAAGGTGGACAGCTTATCCTTTCGATGATATACTCAACAGAGGCCAGAGTTTTCCTCCCCAAATCTGTGTACTGTGAAGATGATGTAAGCCTTTGATACGCTGCCTGTTTTTTCCTCAGTAGATCAGCTTTGATCAGATGCCAGTGGGGTTAGCACATCCCAATAAGCCTGGTGACTGGCTGTTTATAGCTGCCAGCTCATTTTTTGCTCTTTCATTTTTCTGCGAGATGGTGGCACTTAATGAAACACAGAAGAGCAAATCTGCGAAAATTCCCACAATGAATGCGTATTACTTTTTATAACCAGAAGGTAATATTTTTAAAAAATTTCAGGACATTCCATATGGCACAACTGTGGAGACTTCTAACACCCAAGCTTCTCACCTGCAGGTGTCCTAGGTGAGGTTTGCTGGAGCAGGGCTGTACTTTCTGTCTCTCCCCGCTGGCTTCCTGCGCCCCTCGGGGCTGAGCCTGGTCACCTGCTAGAGGCTGTGCTCAGGGTGGGTGCAGGGGGCCTTAATGGCGTGCTCCTTCCCAAACTAGCAATGCCTCATTAAGATTCAGTGACGCTGACATTCAGGGAGGGAACCCGCCTTACCGAGAGGTGTAAACGGGGGCCAGAAGAGGTTCCGGTTCACTTCCCTGGAGAATGGATAGAAGTTGTCCGTGCTTGGCTTAGAGCCCCTCTGGGGCAGTTTTCCTCCAGAAGTGGTTCTCAAAAGGTATCCTGGAATTCTAATCAAAATGCAGATTCCTGGGCTGTCTGCCAGAGCCGCTTCTCCAGTAAATTTGGGTTGGGCTCAGTGATCTTCATTTTAGCAAGCACCTAAGGTGTTTCTGTCGACCTTGCTTTAGATAATGAATAATTACTAATTATTAACCTAGCCTTATGGTAAATATTTATCAAAGCAACTGATTTTTTTTTCTGTCTACACTGGCGGCTGCATTGTTCTGCACCACTGCTCTGAATATCTGAGTCACACGTGAAAGGGTTTAGAGAACATTATTTGGACTCGGGTTTCAGAATGCCAGCAGGTTTCCTGGGCTCCGTGATTGGGTGTAATGAGAGTCTGGGAGAGAAGTGTCCTTCCCCCTTCTTCCGCCTTATGGAAAATTAACTAATCAAGAATTTGAATCAAGAAATGTTTCAGGTCAGCCCCCAGCAATTGAGTGTTTTGGAGTCGTCAGCCTCTGTGGCAGACGCCGATGTTGCCTGTGTGGCTCTTTTGGTGCATTTGGGGTTTGAGCATCGGTATCCTTGTTGCAAGACTGGTGTTGGGACTGCTGATGTGGAGGAGGGGGCGTGAGCTGGAGGTGAGCTTAGTGGGGACGGTGAGTCCAGGATGCGACATGTGTGTTTCCCAACGGGCGCACCTAACGCTCTGCCTGAGTGGGGACGGGACTTAACTTACAGGTTCTCCATGGTTGAATTCCACCTTCGGCTTTTCTTCTTGTACTTTCTTTACCTTCTGACCTCAAACTCTCATGGCTTCAGTTGTCACCTTCATACAGGGGACTCTGTTATCTCTGGCTCTGGTTTCTCTCCCGAGCTCCAGCCTCACGTTTCTAGGTGCAGGCTGGACACATCACCTGGATAAGGGTATTAGTGCCTTCAACTCAGCAACCAGTCAGAGGAGCCATACTTAACGTTGTGTGATGCTTCGAGTCCTGGAGCATCTTCATATACTCTGGTGCATTGAATGCAGAGCTTAGCTTGTTTGTCCAGGTCACAGAGAGTCCAGCCTCCTCCAAGGCCGGGTTCATTCATTAGGATATCATGTCATTTCTGGTGAACCACTCCCCTTTGGGACAAGGCAGCTCCAGAGTAATGGGTGAGCAGACAGGCTGTAGAGCTAGACTTCCTGCTTTATAATCCCCAGCATGACATTTGTTATTTGACCTTGGGCAAGTCACTGAGCCCCTCTGAGCCTCCATTCTCTCATTAGTAAAATGAGAGTGGTGTCTACCTCCTGGGGTTGTAGGAAGATCAGATGAGGTGATTCATGTGAAGGTCTTGGAACAGTGTCTAGTGAATAGTGGTTAGCTATCATCATCATCATAATTGTCACCATTTAAATTTTTTGTTAATCCCCCCTTTTCCTTTTTTCATCACGGCCACTTCTCCCAGTTGCCAGGCTTAAAATTTAGGGCATATCTTTAACGCTTTTCTCTCCTTCACTTTTCACTTTGTGTCTAATTCGTAGTACCTTTTCATAGCAGGCCTGCTTTATCTCTTGTCCTGACTATTTTTCTGCCTGCTGCTTTTTTCCACCCAGCCTTCCTTATGTGCTTGTTATCTCATGCTGCCAGGTTAATCTTCCTACAAGACGGCTTCCTTCACACCTTTCTGATCAGAAACCTTGATTAATTCCAGGAGTAGGAACATTTTTAAGGCTTTCGATAACAATATCTCCCCACCCAGTTGTGCCCTTTTTCCTTCTCCAAGGAGTATCTGAAAATGCCATTTTATCACAATCTATTGTGATTTTTAACCTTTGCTGATTTGATGAGTGGAGTTTTATCAAAGTTATTTCATTTGGAAACTTTTGCAAGTGGTCATCTCATATGCTTATCAGCAAGTTATAATATCTCTTTTGTAATTTTTTTGGACCCATTTCAATGAAACCATTCAACATTGCTGAGGGTATAGCATGAACCAAACAGATAAGATCCCCACTTGCATGAAGCTTACATTCTAGGGGGTAAGATAGATGAAGCTCAAATATAGATAGTATATTACCAGCATTACAGCATTACAACCAGCATTACAACGTGTGTGTGTGTGTGTGTGTGTGTGTGTGTGTGTGTATGTATTTTAAAATGCTGGTTATTGTTCTTTTAGAATAAAAAAGTAAGCAAGAGGTCATCAAGAGAGTGATGGAGGCGAGAGGTGCCATTTCGCCCAGGAGATTAAGGAAGGTTTTTGGGAAGAGCTGAAATTCAGAGAGAGACCTGAGGGGAGTGGTGATCAGATTGGGGAATTGTATCCCAGAGAGAGGGGATAGCACATGCAAAGGCCATTAGGCTGCAGCCTGGTGGGCATGTCCAAGGAACAGCAGGGGGATTGGGGCTGGTGTAGAGTAAGGGTGAGGCTATGTGTTAAGTTCTGATATGCAAGGACAGGGACTTTTACATTTTATTCTGCATGTTGGGGGACAGGGGACCATTGGGGGGTTTTAAGTAGGATGGGCGACATGATCTGATTGAAGTTTTCTGACTTTGTAAACAGCTTCATTGAAGTATAATATAATGTACATTGGTTGAGTCATTTACATTATGAGTCATCGGCCTGTGTTTGAGGCTGGGTGACTAATGAGCTCACCTGGAGACCAAGGTACAGAAGAGCCTTAGGCTTGAGCTTTGAAGTCCCTGCAACACACAGAGGTTGGGAAGAGGAGGAGGAACCATCAGAGGCCGAGAGGAAGAGACGGTGGGTCGAAGAAGAACAGAGAGATTTCCAGGTCCGTAGAGGGGAAGACCATCAGCTTTGGCAACATGGAATTGGTTGGTGGCCTTGGGAAGAGGGATTTGCATGGAGTGGTCAAAAGCCACATTGGACTGGTTCAAACCCAAAACGGAGAATGAACAAGTGCAGACAGCTCATGCAGGCGACTCTTTTCAGGGATTTAGGAGGTTTTGTTCTTTCCTCAACAACTTGTATACATTATACTTTAATGATATCTACCTCGAGCTATGTCATATTTGTCATACAGATTGGTTTTGGTGTTTATTCTGCCTTTTAATTTTTACCTCCACGAGATAAATATTTTTATTTGCTTACACCTCTTGATGTTCTTCTTTGGTATCTTTCCCTTCACTTTACAACCTAAAAAGTGCCTATCTATTTTTCTTGCTTTTACTCTTGTGTATTTCCCAGTTTTCTATATGGCTTCTTTAATAGAAATAAAAGAAAATGTATATTATTTTAAAAACCACCAAGAAAGTCGTTCAGGGTTCACAGAAGACACGCAGAATTGCTGCCAGCATCAAACCCAGGGTCTTGAGTTCTGCGTTCTGTGCACAAGGAACCCAGCCTAATTTGGCAGCAATTTTTTTCTGCTAGTTTCCCCTGGAGGGTAGGATAATCAAAATATAATATTTAACAACTGGCACGGGCACACCAGTGGGAATGGGGCAGACCAACCAGAAGAGATCACGGTTGGAAGCACCTGGTGCCTCTGACGAAGTGTTTCTATCCTTCCTCTGAGTGCCCACGTGCCAGGGCACTGAACCTCTTCCTCCAGGCTGTTCTGGCCTCTTGCTTTTGTTTTCATCCTCCAAATCTTGACTTTTGCTCCTTGACATTTGGAGAGAGGAACGGGTATTCACCATATATTGATGATTTTTGTGCCTGTTTTCTTTGCGTGTAGATTGTACATTACTTGAAGTGGTCCTATAATCACCTTAGTGTCTTTCATGGTACCCTGTGCCTGGCAGATCCTTAACATAGAGGTGTTGATGGAACGGAATAAGCAGTGGTCACAGGGGAGCGAGAGTGATCCAGGGACTTCGTTCTGTTCTGGGACCGAGGGCCCAGTTCAGTGGTCACCTACTCCTTACCCTTCTCTCTCCTCCTTTGCAGGTATGGTTGTAACCACACAGCCCATTTGCAGAAGAGACAATGTGTTCTCAAGGGCAGTGTGTCTTAACTTTTGTTTGTATAGTTTTATATATGTAACTTGATGAGGTTTTTTTAGAACGGTTTTAGGTTCACAGGAAAATTGAGCAAAGTACCCTCTCTTCCCACACACCCGCAGCCCCTCCCACTGTCAACATGCCCCACTAATGTGGTACATTTGTTAACAGTGGATGCACCTGCACTGACACGTCATTATCACCCAGACTCCAAAGTTTACATTAGGGTTCACTCTTGGTGCTGTATATTCTGTGGCCTTGGACCCACGTATAATGACACGTTTCTATCACTGTAGTTTCATGCAGAGTATTTTCACTGCCGTAAAAACCTCTGTGCTCTGCCTGTTCATCCCTTCCCTCCCTTCCAAACCCCACCCCGCCCCTGGCAACCACTGATTTTTTACAGTTTCCATAGTCTTGTGGTTTCCAGAATGTCATAAAGTTGCAATCATATAGTATATAGCCTTTGCAGACTGGCTTTTTTCACTTAGTGATACGTGTTTACGTTTCCTGTAAGTCTTGTCATAGCCTGATAGCTCATCTTAACTTTTCTGAATCTTAGAACTCTTTAAAAATTTGGTGAATGCTATATATTTTCCCCTCAGGGTAAGCACACACACACACACACACACACACACACACACACACTCTCTCTCTCTCTCTCTCTCTCTCTCTCTTATATGCTCACAGATCTATTTCAGCCAATTCAGCACCCGTGCCCCCCAGCCCTCGGAAGCCCAGGGATCCCAGGTTGGGAGCTCTGTGCTGGCATTGGAAACCCCATTGGACGCAGTTGATAAAACTGAAAATAAATTTTCATTTGCACCTAACTGGCCTGCCAGAAAATGTGTTGCCTCTTGAAGTCGGTGGAATGACAGAGCTTCTTTGAACAAAGCCTGTTTCGAGGCACATTCTTGGTCTAAATTCAGTTCAGATGACAGATCCTTATTCTGCAGTTTTGTGTTCTAGAGCAAAGCTTCTCAAACTTTAATGCGCACATAAGTCACCTGGAGACTAGGATGGATGGGCCTTGAGATTCTGCACTTCAAACAAGGCCTCTGCTGGTGCTGCTGGCCCAAGGACCAGCATTTTTACAGCAAGGCCCTGAAGCCCTGGTTTTCAAACTACAGGTCAAGACCCATGTGTGGAAGCGAGTCAAAGCCAGTATTAACCAAAGGAAATGGAATGGAATGGAATAGGATGGAAACTATCAGGGTGTGTCGCATATAGAAAGGAAAAGTATTCTTTTGGAAAGCCTTTTTAGTTATATATGCGTAGGTGCATATACTGGCTTGTGTTATGTAACATGATTTTTTACTCTGGGTACATTTGGAAAACACTCCTCAAGATTTCTGTGGTATAAGAAATGAGGGGGAAGCACCTCCCTAGTCGTTTTATCCGAAAAAATAGTGGGTTTGCAAGCATAAAGTTGCACATGTGTCTCCGTAGATTTTGCTGCTCTGATTCTGGTATCCAGATGTTGGGATTTATCCCAAAGCAGGAACTGTAAATAGCAGAGAAAGTTTTTTTTTTTTTTTTATTTTAAAGATCAAATTCCAGGGTTAAATGAAAATCCTGGTTGTGTTTGGCTTAATTGAGAGTACATGTTACCTTTGAGAATGTACTTTAAAAAAGTAAACAAATGGAACTGAAGCATGGCTATTAATTTTTTAGTGATTCTTTGTGGATTTTCTGAAAAGGGCTGTTCATTTGCATTCTACATGAACTGCTAATACTCTGCTATTATCAGTATCCAAAAATAAACAATAACACCAATTTATATGGACCTCCAAATTAGCCCCATAAAATTTTATGATAGTGGTATTATTGCTCCAACTCAGTTTGAAGCTGACAGAAGTATATAACTCTAACCACGTGATTCTCATATCCTTTGTTTTAAAACCCAAGTTTAAAATGTCTTTATGTTTAAGTTTATCATCACAAATTAAAAGGGTATGACTAAAGCAACAGTCAAAAATAAGTCAAAATTTTGATGACTTATGTTGTTTGAAAAGCCCACAATTCAAATTCTTACTTTCCATTATTAATTGAAAATAAAGTTATGCAAATTTACCTATTTCCGTACACATTACAGAAGGGATCAGGAGCCTGCAGGTGAAAGGAGAGGTGATGAGTGAGTTTCCTATTTGGCCATCGGGGGAGGTTGTTCTGGAGAATTATACATAAAATAGGCAATATTAGCAATGAACAAAGGCATCAAGAACAAAAACTTTCTTTCCCCAAAGAAAGAAGATGTTTTTGTCTTTTGAATAATTTAAACAATATGCTGCTGTTCTTATTCCTTAGGCTTTAGGAATGGAAAATTCACACATACTCAATAAAAGGACTTAAAAAACCCCTTACTTTATTCCTCAAAAGTGAAATTTAAAAAAATAAAAACAACAAGGATTTACTGTATAGCACAGGGAACTATATTCAATATCTTACAATAACCTATGGTGGGAAAGAATCTGAAAAAATATATATGAGTCACTTTGTTGTACACTTGAAACCAACACAATACTGTAAGTCAACTATACTTCAATTTAAAAAAAAAAGTAGGGCAGTGCTCTGATACTACTAGTTTATCAAGTTTACAGTCATTTTTCCAAAGTGATTTTGATCTTAGGGCTGTTGCAATAAAATGGATTGATAATCAATAAAAACAAGACAAAACAAAACAAAAAACCTTCTGTGACATAAGACATACCTGGTGAAGAAATGTGGCTATGAATAAGAAAAAAATGACGCAAGTATTGTTTTGTTTGTTTTTTTTCCCCAGCTTTATTGAGATACAATTGGTATGTAACATTGTGTCAGTTTAAGGTGTACAATGAGAGGATTTGCTACAGGTACATGTTGTGAAGTGATTGCTATAATAGGGTTGGTTAATGTCTCCATCACCTCACAAAATTCTCTCGTTTTTCCTTAGTGGTGAGAACATTTAAGATCTGCTCTCTTAGCAACTTTCAAGTATACAGTACAGTGTTGTTAGTCATGGTGTCCATTAGATCCCAGAATTTACTCATCTTATAACTGGAAATTTGTACCCCTTGACCAGCATCTTCCCATTTCCCTCACCCCGACCCCCTGACAGCCACTATTCTACTCTCGGTTTCTATGAGTTTGGGCTTTTTTAGATTCCACGTTTAAATGAAATCACACAGTATTTGTCTTTCTCTATCTGATTTATTTCACTTAGCCGAATGCCCTCCCAGGTTTTTTCTTTTAAATGCATTTTACAGTATTAAAATATGTGTCTTAGAAAACCTTTTGATTGATACGATGTAAATCACTTGAAGGATTTAGTAAGTATCTGCTATTATTTTTGCATCAAATAACAGTATTTAGATTTACCTGAACATGTAAAAGCATGTTACATGCAGTCCTAATTATTTTGTGTCATTATGACAATAACAACATTTCAATCATCGGTTTACTCACTGACGATTGAAATTTGTGATGCTTGTTTATTCCCTTTGAAATGGCCAAATAACATGGTTAATGGGAATTGCATGAAATATTTTTTTGGTATGAAATGATATAATTTTTTTAAGTTGGTTTACAATGTTGTGTTAATTTCTGCTGTGCAGCAAAGTGACTCAGTTATACACATATGTATATTCTTTTTTTACATTCTTTTCCATTATGGTTTATCCCAGGATATTGGATATAGTTCCCTATGCTATACAGTAGAACCTTGTTGTTTATCCATCCTGTATTTAGTAGTTTACAGCATGAAATTTTAATTTCCGGAAAGTTGGTCTTTGGACTGGGGCGTGGAAAGTCACTTTCCACTAGTATTGGTTTTAGGAGCATTGTGTTAGTTGGGTTCCCTGGGAAGCAGATGTTGGGACAGAATTAGGAACGCATGAAGTTTATTTGAGGGGGAGGGTACTCCTGTGAACGATAAAATGAGGATGAAGCGGGATTCGGCAGGAACAGCCTCAGCCCGGATGCAGATTGGACAGTTGGACCAGCCCGGTGGGAAGCTCTGGGGCAGACATTGCCTTTGGAGCCGTCCAGTGATGGGCAGAAACGGCCAGCCTCTTGCACCCCACTGGGTTCGGTTATTGGCTCTGGTGTCTGAGATGAGGCAGAGGGGGTGCGAGCAGCTGGAGGCTGTTCAGGTGAATGCTGGGTTCTTTCCTGAAGGGAGAGCTGAGGGGCACACCTCTGGGGCTGCCACAAGCATCTGCAGAAGCAAGAGCAGGAAGTAGCCACCTGCTTTGAAAAGCCCGGCGGGGTCATCATTTGCTTGACATTGTTACTCCATCCTTTTTCCTTTTTTGTGGGGTGCAAATTTACCATTTGCAGGATTATCTTCTGCTGAGTAGCAAGTGCCCTTTGTTCACAAAATCTGTGTGATTTCCACAACATGGATAGCCTCTTGTCCTTAGTACTTGGATTGGGGCACTTCACTGCTGGGTAGTTCCACCATTTATCCAGTACCACCAAGACGGAAAATCGGAATGCTTAGAAAAATAGATGATTTAAAAAAAAATCCTTTTTGACTATTAATGCTATTGTTTGGATGTTTCTTGGGTTTAGACCTCTGGATAAACAATTTTTTACTCTGTGTGTTGTATTATTTTCCTCTTCAGTTACAATTCAGAGTTGACATTAAATTTCTCTTTGGGCTTTTGGTTAAGTCATTTATTGGTTCCTCAGATCCCAGGTCTAAACACCTGAATCATGTTGGTCATTCTGTAACCTTTTGCCCCCCAACAGTTAAGCCTAGTAATTGGGGCTTTATTCTAATGCTACCTTGGGCCTGGGTTGCCCCTCTGTGATCTTCAGTGCTTGAAATGAAATGAGATTCAAGGAGAGGGAGTTGATTTCCTACCAAGTATGGTGCTAGAAAGCAGAAAGGTCCTCTCACATGTGGAGAAAAAGGAACCCTCCTACTGTTGGTGGGAATGTAAATTGGTGCAGCCACTATGGAGAACAGTATGGAGGTTCCTTAAAAAACTAAACATACAACTAGCATATGATCCAGCAATCCCAATCCTGGGCATATCCAGAGAAAACTATAATTTGAAAAGATACATGCACCCCACTGTTCATAGCAGCACTATAATAGCCAAGACATGGAAGCAACCTAAGTGTCCATCAGCAGACTAATGGATAAAAAAGATGTGGCCCCCCCCCTCCACACACACACACAGTGGAATATTATTCAGCCATAAAAAAGATTGAAATAATGCCATTTGCAACATGGATGGACTTAGAGATTATCGTACTAAGTGAAATAGCCATACAGAAAAAGACAAATACCATATGATATCACTTACATGTGGAATCTAAAAAAAAAAAAAGATACAAATGAACTTATTTACAAAATAGAAATAGACTCGCAGACATAGAAAACAAACTTATGGTTCCCAAGGGGAAAGGCGGGGTGGGGGGGAATAAATTAGGAGTTTGGATTAACACATAGACACTACTGTATATAAAATAGATAACCACAAGGACCTACTGTAGCACAGGGAACTATACTCAATATTTTGTAATAACCTATAAGGGAAAAGAATCTGAAAAAGAATATATATATCTCTGCGTCACTTTGCCATACACCTGAAACTAACATGATATTGTAAATAAACTATACTTAAATTAAAAAAAAAAGAAAGGTCTCCCCTCACATGCGGGCACCAGGAGGCAGCTCTACCCATGTTTTTGCCATGCTCCTGCTCCAGCCTTTTGCTTCTACCAGATTTGGGAATTTCTGGACCAGAAAAAAAATTGGGGGAGGGTACTCACATGGGTTTCCTTGTTCTACTCCTGATGTTTCCACACAAGGCTCCTTCTAGGCTTCCTCATGCAAGGTCTGTGGCTTCAGCGCTGGGCAAAGCTTTCTCTCTACTGTGGGGCATCTATCGATAGCCTTCATCCTTGTGGCACTTCTGTTTGTCCTGTATCCCCATAGGAGACTGAATCTTCATCTCTCTTCCCTTTCTTGGCTGTCTGATATTTTCTTTACATCCTGATTATCTAGTCAGTAATTTTGGTATTATTTTGTGTGTTTCCCTCCATCTTGATGAAGGACCTTGTACATTTCTCACCTTCCCCTGTGTTGATGTTATAAGCTGTTTACAAATACTGCCATCATGCTTCATTTCTTTTAAATGTGCCTTAATGTTCTTAGTTGATTCATTGGAGTCATTTACTTTCCCTTTCATTTTGCAGTGTAATTTTTGTCACCTCTGTGTGTGGTAAGTATATCCAGGAGGTTTCTTCACATCTTACTTTTGGCGTACTTAAAGCCACTTTCTTTATTGATATATGATGGAAAATAAAGCTCCTGAGGAAGGGCTATTCCAGGCTGCAGGAATGTTGGAGCGACATTAAACACCACTTTATCTTCTATTTCCATGCCTTCACTATTTACCATTTGAGGATTTGGAGAGTGATACCATTTTTATGAATGAGCTGGACTCAGTAAAGTGTGCATAAAACCTTACTTTTCTTGGACTTCCCTGGTGGCGCAGTGGTTAAAAATCCGCCTGCCAATGCAGGGGACACGGGTTCGAGCCCTGGTCCGGGAAGATCCCACATACCACGGAGCAGCTAAGCCCGTGTGCCATGACTACTGAGCCTGTGCTCTAGAGCCCGTGAGCCACAACTACTGAGCCTGCGAGCCACAACTACTGAAGCCCACGCGCCTAGAGCCCGTGCTTCGCAACAAGAGAAGCCACTGCAATGAGAAGCCCGCGCACCGCAACGAAGAGTAGCCCCCGCTTGCTGCAACTAGAGAAAGCCCGCGTGCAGCAACGAAGACCCAACGCAGCCAAAATAAATAAATTAAAAAAATCTTACTTTTTTCACCACTGCTCCTTCCCACCTGCTTAGAGTAAAAATCCTCTTCTTCTCTCAAATGATACGTCAGATGCATCCAGAGTTTTTATAATCACTTATAATTGTTAATACACAATTTTATTTTCAGGTATTGAGAAATACAGTTAATTCTTTTTTTTTGGCCACGTTGCATGGCATGTGGGATGTTAATTCCCCGACCAGGGCCCGTGCTCCCTGCCGTGGAAGCACAGAGTCTGAATCATTGGACCGCCAGGGAAGTCCTGGGAAATCCAGTTAATTCTTAAACAAACTTCAATCTCCTATTCAGTTTCAGGTTTGTTGCCCTCCTTGGTTCTGACCTGTTTCAGGGTGAGAAACTTCAGAGTGGAAGCAGGGTGTGGTCAGTCCCCTCTTGTCCCTCTTACTTGCCCACTTCTCCTGTCATCTTCCCCCTCCTGTGCCCGTGAAATCAGTGATGGGCAGAGTTCACCAGACCAGGTTTAGGGCAACTCTAAACATGTTCTGACTCAGTAGTCGTGTCCCTCACTTTATAATGAGGGCCTCTGCTGCAAGTCTGAGACCAAAACTCTTAAGTTCCACCAGGAATTTAATGTCCTGCTCCAGTTAAAAGAAAAAAGAAAACATGGTAAAGTTAAATATAAAATGCCAGTTGCCAATAGCATATGTCAAACAATTCCAAGCCATAGAGAATTTAAAAAAAATTTATTCACTTCTTGACACACAAGGAAAACCTTGTACATCTCCCCAGTCTCAGTTAATTCTGCATCTTTAGGAGCAAAGAAGAAAGGTCAATATGCAGATGGTGTGTAGACGTGCATCTTTATGGAACAGTCATCCCAAAAGACATACTTTAGAACATTCTGAGAGTCTTCTGAGGAAACAAGGGAAATTGTCCACAACACATATTGTTTTTCTCATGTGGCTAGGATTTAATCTGCACCTTGAAGAGCTTTTCCATGTAAATTGTCACTCTGCTGTTTTTGCTGGTTGAAGCCCCGAGACTACTAAGCTGTTAAACATTTAACCATTATTATTTTAAAAAATAGTAGCTTTTTCTCAAGCTAATATATCTTGGGTCACTGATCCTCACAGATCCCTAAAACCCCCAGTGTGGCCCTAGAAATATGGGAGATGTCTCCTAATAGCAGGTGACACAAAGTCTTACCAATCCACTTGCAACTTGGAGGTACACCATGAGAGTGAAAACCAGCAGGGATTATATAACTTTACAGATCTTCATGTACCGGATCTTTTAATTTTATTCTAAAACAGCATATTGCACTATTGAAATTCAATATGGAAATGTTTCCTTTGGTTTTAAATAAAGTGTTCAGAAATGCATAAGTTAGCAACTAAAAATAAAGTCCCAAATTTCTCATTTTTCCATAGTTCTCGGAGAGATTTAACACTTTTCTTGGCCCTCCAAGGAATGTCATCCATGACATCACTGGTACCAGGTCACAGAAACAGAACTTCCTCTTCATGAGCACCTGTAGCTTTGAGTGGCTGAATACATGTGCTTTGTGAGTGTTCAAGTGCAGAGTCACAAAGCATGGGATGGGGTTGAGTGGCACGTGCAGGAAGATCCCGTCACTCTGAGTGATGGCTGCTCTGCTGGGGGTGCTGGCGGGAGTGAGGGACTACCTCAGAGTTAATTGGGGAATACTGACAGCTCTAACGAACCCCCAGATTTCAGTGGTCCAACAAAAAAGTTTATTTCTCAGTCCAGTTCAGGGGTACCTGGTGTGGTGGCTCTCCTGGTATCTTTTTTGTAAGCAGTGACTCAGGGATCCAGCCTTTTTCCCTCCCAGCCTCTGCCTAGACTTTGCTCTTCTCAGTGTCCCCAGAAGCCTTTCCATTCAGCCACTGGGTGGGAAAGAGAATGGCGGATTGAGTGTAGGAGCGTTTCATAGACCAGACTTCCATCCACTTCCCATTGGCCAGAATCAGTCACATGACCACACCTGACTGCAAAGGAGGCTGGGAAGTATAGTCTACCTGGGTACCCAGGAGGAAAAGGGACATTAGCAAATGCTTAGCCAGTTTCTCCTGTGCCTGCAAAGTGCCGTGGAAGCCTGATTGAATCATAGAGGAGCTGCAGGTCCGTCATTTCACATTCCTCTCTCCATATGTTGCTTTCTTTGCTTCCTGTCTGTCTCCTTCTATGGCTACAAAATAAACGTCTTTTTGTTCTTTTCTCTCATGACAAAACTCTATATGTCATTGTGAACAACTTACAAAGATAAAATAATTACATAAAACCCCACCAACTCAGATACCCACAATTAATGTTTTGATGGACATCTTTCCAGTCTATTGTTTCATGAACAAAATGACATAATTATTTTTGCCAAAAACGGGCCATAGTAAATATTTTTGGAAACTGCTCTTCTATCATCCATAAATATTGCATTGATGGTTTTGCATGTCCTAAACACTGTTTAGTGACCTCATGGAATTTCTATGCATATTCCATAAATTCTGAACTAAATATTTATTGATGCATTTTTAGGCTTCAAATTTTGGCTCTTACATGTGCTGTGTTGAATATCCTGTATCTTTCCTTAGACCTATGATAACTTTTTAAAGTTGCAATCATAGAAGTGGAATTGCTAAGTCAAAAAAACACAAAATTCTAGTATTTTACAGGAATTTCCAAGTTGCCATTTGAAGACTTGTACCAGCTTAAGCATGCACCGCTTTATGAGTACTTTTTTTCCCCAGTGCTTGCCAATATTTATTAAATCTTTCTAACTTGACAATGTAAATGGCAAAAAATTGATATGTCATTTTGTTTTCACTTTCTTTAATATTAATTTTTCTAAAATGTTTATTGGCCATTCATACTTCTTCATATCCTTTGCCCATTTTTTTCCATGTGGTCTTGAATATTTCTTCTGCAGTTCCTCAAATATCTTGCCAGTGTCTATTGCTGTAGACAGGCAATAAACATTTGTTAAATGAACAAAGGAAAGTGGGAAGGTTTTTTTTTAATATGTTTAGGATGTTAAAAAGCTGTCACAGGTAGTTCAAATATTTTCCCCAGGTGGTTGAAAATTTTCTAATTTTTTTATAAAGAATATATATATTTTTTGTCATTGAGAATGAACAAAACTATTTGCTTTTTAATTTAGTCTTTTTTTAACATACAGGGTATCTTAATTTTTTTAAATGTAGTTTAATCTCTCAGTGTTTTCCTTTATGGACTGTTAGTTCATCATGACAGAGGCTGTACCCACCCACCCTAAATTATACAAATATTTATCTTTTAAAAATTTCTTTTTTTTTTTTTTTTATAAATTTATTTATTTATTTTTGGCTGTGTTGGGTCTTAGTTTCTGTGCGAGGGCTTTCTCCAGTTGCGGCGAGCGGGGGCCACTCTTCATCGCGGTGCGCGGGCCTCTCACCATCGCGGCCTCTCTTGTTGCGGAGCACCGGCTCCAGAGGTGCAGGCTCAGTAATTGTGGCTCACGGGCCCAGTTGCTCCACGGCATGTGGGATCTTCTCAGACCAGGGCTCGAACCCGTGTCCCCTGCATTGGCAGGCAGATGCTCAACCGCTGCACCACCAGGGAAGCCCCCAAAATTTCTTTTTTAATGGCTTAATTTTTACTATTTACACCTTTCATCAATTTGGATTTTAGATATATAAGGTAGCTTTTTAAAAAATAAATGATTGTCTCAGTGCTATTTATTGAATAACTCATTTTAACCTAACTGTTGTCCCCTTTCCTCCTAAATTCTTATGGATACAGAGGTTTGTTTCCAGATTTTGTAGTTTGTTTCATCAACGCGTTAATTGTATGTTAATTCCTGACTGCTGGCCTTGCTGATTCATCTACCTCCTATTTCTTACCTCACAAACTTTGTGTGAAACTGAGTCCCACTTGCACTGGCCCATCTCTGGCCAGTTGTGTCACTAGGTATAGTCTCTGCGTCCTCAGTTTCTACAAGTCAGCTGCTCACACGGTAGACGGTACAGCGCGCGCGTGGAAGCCCATCGCGTGGCCTCTGCACATCCCCTCCCGCCGAGACCCTCAGCCCCCCGCCCTGCCTCCACGCCGCATCGGCGGACTAACTCCTCCTGCTTCCCCTGGCAGGAGCCGGCCAGCCTGGGCAGGGCTGAGCCTTCCGCCCCGTGGTTGAGCAACCAAGTGCAAGGGATTCCGGATCCTCTTGCCATTTCTGCCCTTGAACAAAGCACCCCACACGGGCTGTAGTATCTGACTTTGGGAGTGGTAACTCTGACTAATGGCACACAAGATGCAGAAATAACATAGGCAACTGAAGTCCCTCCTCCCTCCCTCCCTCCCGTGGGCTCCCATGAGGCAGGGTTTCTGCCAGAAGGCATCCGCAGGTCTCCGCGGAGGCTGCTGTGTCTGTCCATGGCTCATTGTGCAGCTGGCAGACACGGGGCACCTTGCCTTGCTCCCCGTGCCTCCCTCCCCCCACTGCTTCCGTTCCCCTCACTCTCCCCGCCCCTGGGTTTGCACCTCCCAAATGAAGCAACGGTGCTTAGGCTTCCCTTCAGGCTAAGTGTTCTAAGAAATCCAGGCTAAAACACCCTGTATGAACAAACATTACTTCTGGCATGTTTTTTTCTCTGTACTTTTTTTTCCCCATGAAAATAAATATATGCACACAAACTAGCCTCTTTCGAAAGACTCATCTCCCATGACATTGTCCTATTATACAACTAAAGGAGTCACGAGTGTGAAACAATCCTTAGCAGTCACTCCACTGTGCCTTCCTGTGTGTGTGTGTGTGTGAGAGAGAGAGAGAGAGAGAGAGGGAAAGAGAGATATCAAATCACAGAAAAGCTTATTGAACATCTAGGCTAGGGGAGCCTAAGCTTTCCTAGATGGAGACACATTTTTAGTTGTAGATTTTTGTAAGGTAGCTAAACTAGCTGCTTGGATATGGCCCTGTCTTGGCGGCACGGCTGGTTAGTGTTAGGACGTGCAATAGAGCATCATCTTAATTCAGAACTGCTCTAATACTCTTAAGGAGCTGTCACATGACGCTTTTAACACACTGGTTTACAACCTGAGATACCCAGGGATCATCTAGGGAGCATTAAAAAATGCCTATGCCTGGGCCCTATCCCCAGAGATTGTAATTTCATTGGTCAGGAGTAGGCTTGTCTGTCTTTTAAAAAAAATGCCTCCAGGTGATTCTAATGTGCTTCCACGCCACTGTTCTAAATAGTAACAATAAAAAATACTGTTCCAAAGTCATGCTATGTAGGGTTTTAAAAAATTATCATTTAACTTTCCTTTAAAAATTTGTATGAGAATGGTCTCTGTTCAGGGGAAGCAAATTTAGGAATCTCAGAATGGTTGCCTGCATTGGTTTAAGAGGCTTTATTTTTTAACATAAGTTAAAACATTAAACGAATAATGAATAACTGTCAAGTTATATATGGTGTCACAATTTTTAAAATAAGCTGTCATAGATCTCTTGATGGCTTGAGTCCAAAACCAGGTGGGATATGGTCCTCACTCTGAGATAATCAGAGATTGCTCAGGGAGACAGGAGGGGCATCTTTTGCTAGGTTTTGCTTTCACTGAGCTGCCAACAGGTGCAGTTTGTGTCTGTCTAGCTCTTCCACTTTTTTAGACCTTAAGGGCCGGAGAAAGACCTGGAGAATGATGTGGCAACATTTTTTGGAGAAAAATATTATCATACATCTCAAAGTTATTTTGATGCAGAACAATTATGATTGCATAATTTTAGGTATCTTAGATACTTTCCTGCTTAGAATCTATGTGTTGAATTGGACAAGAAGTAAAGGATTATGTCATGTTTTGTGCATTTTGTGCTTTTTATTACATGTGATTGTACCTTACACATTAAAAATTGCCTCAAATTAAATAACAATGGTGCAGTCTTACAAATGCTGGCTGGGGTAACAAAGGTTCTGGTGTTGGGCTGTTCCTGGCCTGTTAGATTCATGAAGGTATTTCAAGGGCCAAGAGTGTAGCTGAATGGGATGAAGGCACTGTTTATCTTTCTTTTGTAAAGGTATGTGGTGATAGCTGCGTTTATTTTGCCTATGAAATGCAAGTCAATGTCCACAGAGTAAATAAAACAAACAAGGCAAAACAAAAAACATCCACGAGCCAGCACAACCTGAGTGGCATTTTGGCACTAAGGGCAGACGTTGCCTGGGATCTAGCTGTCCTCTTTCAGAGTTAAAAGCTCACTCACTTTGGCTTCTCTCTTGTTCATTGTTAGGAGAATCACTTCCAGGGGTCCCAGATCGTGGCTCCATTCCCACCGAGAGGTAGCCTTCCCTCTTGTTTTTTTAAGAATAAGTTTGATACCCTCTTCATTTTAGTGCATTGATAGTGGAGTTTGTAACGTCATATACAGTCAAACATGTGGCGATGGTCAGCCAGGCTAATCTTATGTGCATGCAGAATATACCCTCTTCCGTCACTAACTCAATTCTAAATATTTTAGCAAGAATAAACCCATAGCCACATACGTGGGAAGCTGAATATTCATGCTAAATCAGGGCATTTGAGGTCGAGAAGACGGCAGAAAATCCACGTCTCTTCCTTTAACCCTGTGAACTGGCTCAGAAGTTATGCAGGACAGACTAGACCAAATAGATGGGAAATTCCCTGGGTCTCCCTTAGATTCTTCCTTATTCCAACACCCTAGCTCATACTCCAACGCAAAGGAAATTATAAGAAGCAATTCTACAGAAAGGCAGACTGCCTGCAGACAGGTAAAATCACCTTCGAGGCCTAGGAGAGGAATGTTATTCCTAATGGTTGTCAGCTGGGTTGCGAACCACTTCATGTATCCATCCAAACAAGAAATAAATCATCATTGATTCATTTTGCCAGCCAGTAAACATGTTTGGATTAACCTGGACACCATTCTTATTCTTCAGAAATGTCCAGCTGAGGGAGGGAGCTCGACAGGGAGACGGATAACCAAGGTCAGCAGGAAGCTTGACCTTGGCATTCTGCACTGCCCACTCAGAAGTTTCCCCAGAAGATGTGCAGTTGTTTCTGGGAAGTTGAGTCCAGGAGCTGGTACCTCTAATGAGCATCTTCCAAGCATCTCTGTGGTGGCTGCGGGCTGGGTCTGGACTAGGTTGTTTCTTAGTGCCACCCCCAGCCTCCTCCTCGTTGTGTTTCTGTTGATGGGGACACAGAGATTAGGAGGAAAAGGACCTTGGCCCCAGAGTAGAGCTGTTGAAAACTGTATATCACAGAATGGGAAAAATGCATTCTCTTAGGAGTGTGGGCACTTGTGCCAACTCCTGGAAGTGAGTTCATATCACAAGATTGTGATAGTGGCAAAGACTTATTGCATAGTTCATGTGGTGGCATCACATGAACCCACACCTGGATAGGGAAGGACGTGTTAAACCAAGACCGGAGGAAGCCTAGGACAGCCCTTGTTGCACATGGTTCTGTGGCGGATGGGAAAGGGAGTAGAACAGGGGGCCCGTAATTGGAGCACTTCTGTGTGAGTAGGGGAAGGTCAGACATAACATAAAAAGTTCTAGTATGAGTGGATGGGGTAACAGAAAAAAAATCAAAACTTTTATGGGATTTTAAGGGAGAGGGTTGCCACTCACATCTGGGGTAGAAAAAGGCTTTACTGATAAAGGGACAAGATGTGGGCATGGAAGATGGAGCTGGGCGATGGGAGGCTCCACATAGAGCAAACGCCTTTAATACTGCCTGGGGCTGGGGACCTGGGAAGGGAGGAATTAAAGGTGACCGGAGGCTGGACCTGGAGGCCTGGAAGATGAGGATGCCATTTCTAGGAACGGGAACATTCATGAGGAAGACAAGGATGGAGTTGGATGGAAAAGAGAAAGGAGGAGAAGTGTGGAGAATTTGGTTTCTGACCTTTGGCTAAGTAGAGGTGTTGTGCAGGAAGTAGATTGGAGCTAATGGGACAGCCCGGAGCTGGCGGGTTTTGAAGATCACTGAGGAGGGGAGAGTTTCACCCTTGGGAATGGGTGTGGTCCCATATGAAAGATCTCTCAGTGGAGTTCACTAGAGGCCATCTTGCAAGTAATTAAAGAGAAAGCGGGCGACATAGCAAGGTGTGTTGACTGTTCTTTCTTTTGAGAAATATGATGGGGAAGGCCAGAACCCCATCATGTTTGTCTTTGTGTCTGAGAATCTTAGCACCTTCCTGGCTTAATTAGCTTTTGTTGAAACAAGGGAAAGTGAGATATTGAATGTTGGCTTAAGTGGAGTCAAGAGATGTTTTGGATTATTTGTTTTAGGATAAAAGAAATTTCTCTTGCACAGAGAAACTATCCATTGCAGAAAGAAAGATGGAAGGTACAAAAGGGAATAGACAGTGGATAAGACAGCATGCTAGCAAACCTTGGCGGGTCTGTTTCAAGGGCACAGAAGGAGGGGTTAAATTGGGAAAGGCACAAAGGAGATTTTTTTCCTCTGAGTCAAGAGAAAAGTGGGAGGGTATGGGTGACTCTCCTGAGAAACCTTGAGAGTTAGAGGCTCACACTGAAAGCACTTACTTTTTGTGGCTTCCTTCTTCTCAACAAAATAAAAAGCAAGATCATCTATGAGTGACGTGAAAGCAGGTTTGGAGTAAGAGGCAGAAAAATAGAAGGTTTTCAAGAGCTGTGCTGGGTATTACCTAGAAGGTGAATTAGAAATGAAAAAAAAAAAAGTCAAGGAGTAGATGTAAATTCCAAATGAGTTTGAAAAATTACGGAATTTGTGGTAGACCCGACCAATACAGTTGCATGGTTTCCCCAGCAATGCTCAGTCTCTGGGATCAGGGTGGAGAAGGAAGAGGGGGCGCCCGGCCTCTTGGTTATTAAGAGATGAGAGATTTCAAGGGACCAGTAAGATGATACTGAGATGACCACAGGGAGGTAAGTGAAACCAGGAGTTGATAAGGGATCTGGGAAAACAGTCCAGATATGGAAGACGGAACTTAACAAAGGACATTTCAGAAAGAGGGCCGGAGAGGGAAAGATAGAAGGAGAGAGGGCTGTGGTTAGTGGGAGTTTAGTTAGAGATGCTTTTGCCCTCATCAGGTCAGACCCCACATGAGCTGTGTACCTTATGTAATCATTTTCATCACGCTGGCTGGCTCGCCTTTAGGGTGTTTGTGAGAATAGGATACCCTGGGAAAGGAAACGTAAAATCGTCTCCCTCTTCTGCCATGGTGAGGCCACATTTGGAGTGTGGTGTTTAGTTCCAGACCTTTAACTGTGTTTTCTCCACAAATCCTGTTGACCGAACCCTGGAAATCCAGAACAGGACCCCTTCTCTGCTGCTGTTGGTCTGGGCCACCGTTGTCCTGTGTGGGGATCACGCCTCTGCTCTACTTCCCAGCCTCCCTTCTTCTGTTCTAACCTTCCGTGGGTCTGTTCTCCAGGCAGCTAAAGTGACCTGTTAAAACACTAAGCTAGACCCCGTCACTCCACTGTGTCAGACCTTCCAGGGCCTTCCACCTCCCCGGGGGTAAAGGCCCAAGTCTTCACACTGGTCCTTGAGGCTCTGCGCTATCTGACCAGATCCTTCCTTGACCTCATCTCCTATGGCCTGACCCTTTGTTCTCTCCACTCCACCCACACAGGCTTTCTAGGTGTTTCTCAAGCATCCCAGGCCTGTTCCTACCCCAGGGCCTTTGCAGGTGCTGCTCCTTCAGTCTGGAATGTTCTGCCCACATAGAGTGGCTTATTCCCTCACTTCTTTTAGGTCTTTATCACCTTCATAGTACAGTAAGTTCCCTACATAAGAACGAGTTCCGTTCTGAGTGTGCGTTCATAAGTCCAATTTGTTCGTAAGTCCAACAGAGTTAGTCTAGGTACCCAACTAACACAATCGGCTATATGGTACTGTACTGTAATAGGTTTATAATACTTTCCACACAAATAATACATAAAAAACAAACAAACACAAAAAATAAAGAAAACATTTTTAATCTTACAGTACAGTACCTTGAAAAGTACAGTAGAACAGTACAGCATCTGGCATACAGGGGCTGGCATTGAGTGAACAGGCAAGAAATAAAGACACTGTACTACTGTACCCTATACAGTACTGTACAGTAAAGTACACAAAAGTACAACCACTTGTAGAGGATGCCCTCACAGGACAATATACGCCAGACACGTGAACTAACTTACGTGATTGGACATGCGAACGCACGTTCACATCTGTGAAAGTTTGCAGCTGGAAGGTTCGTATGTAGGAGACTTACTTAGTGTAAAGCCTTCCATGTCCATCCTATTTCGCAGTGCTCCCCTCACTTTACCCCTGTTCTTCTCAATTTTATAGCACCTTCTAACATGCTATTAGTTTTACTCTTCTTTTTTTTTTAACTTCGTGTTTCCTTCAGTGAGAAGGTAAGTTCACAAGGGCAGGGGTTTTCATTTCACTTGTTTGTGGCTGCATCCTCACCTCACACAACAGTTCCTGGCACATAATGGGTGCTCAGTAATGGTCGTTGAATGAATGAATATTGAATTACCTGGCTGCAAAAGTCACATATGCCCGTGGTAGAAGGTTGAGAAAACACAGAAAAGCATAAAGAAGAAAATAAAAATAGTCCATAATTCTATGTAGAAATAATCTCCATTAATATTTCAGTGTAATCTCTTTTTTTTAACCTATGCATACATAGTTGATGTATTAATAGGGATATTGATAAATAGAAGGTGATGGCAGGAATATGACCAGGAAGATAAAGATCTGAAATCACATCAGCTAAAGGGACATTTTGAGGGATGTTTGGCCTGGAGATTAGAAGGCTGTGGAGGTGCATGATGGATGCTTTAGATATTACGGTGTCTAAGACCAATTATACTTCTTTACATAAATCTAGACTAGGCAGAACCTACATTAATGGGGAAAGCTACAGAAAGGGTGATTTCAGCTCCATAGAAAGATCATTTCTCTCTCATTGGTCACACACCAGTGGGACTAAATTCTAGAGGACAGAATTTTCCATCACTGGAAGTTCAGATAGAAAGTCTATGGCTGGGACTTCCCTGGCGGTCCAGTGGTTAAGACTTCACCTTCCAATGCAGAGAGTGCAGGTTCGATCCCTGGCTGGGGAGCTAAGATCCCACATGCCTCGTGGCCAAAAAACCAAACAAATATAAAAACAGAAGCAATATTGTAACAAATTCAGTAGACTTTAAAAATGGTCCACATCAAAAAAAAAAAAAATCTCCAAAAAAAGAAAGTCTATGGCCACATGTTTTACTTGAGGACTTTCATCTGAAGAATCTCAGGTAGCAGCAAAACAAATTCAAAAAACTATTAACAGTTTTAAATGGTAACAGTAGATTTGCATACAGTAATAGGAAATTTCTTATACTCCTGTGGATATTTTTCCTTTTCTATAAAATATCCGAATTATTTCTTATAAAATAATGACTTGTATGAAATATCTATTTAGTGTTTATTTACTTATATATTTTTCTGTGATAAACTCCTTTGTATTCACAGTTTAAGTGTCATATTATCTGAGAAGAGTGTTGAATTAGTTCTGCACACGATAGATCAGACAAGTAATTGATTTTCTTTTAACAAAACTATATCTCAATTTTTAGAAATCTATTATTCCGGAAACATCAGGAACACATTAAGCTACACAGTAACTAAGATTTTAAAGCTATGTTTTGAAGACCCTCTAAAGCCAATTGGTATAAACACGGTCAGGCTTGTCATGGTGATGATGTCATTTGTCCTGTATCCTGTAAACATCTTTTAGCTTTCGGGAATCATAGCAGACCTATCAGAATTCATAAACAAACCATTCGAAAATACACACAAAGAAAAGTCGGTAATTTGAGTAATTTAATTGGAAAAATCACAGGGCATCTTGATGGATTTATAAATGAGGTGATAGAACTAACAGTATATAGGATTTTTGCTTTGAAGCTGTTGATCTTTTCAGATTATTTTTTAGAAGAATGACATGATTTCTTCTTGAGTTGCTCTGTTTAGTACATTACAAATTGTACGTTTTATTCCATATATATTTTGAATCAGTTTGAAATAAAACTTTTTTGCAATAAATCTGATGGCATTTCAATTTCAGTCATTCACAAAATAAATTTCAAATAGTTTGATTCTGTTTAAGCCTGACGTATTGCCTTAAAGTGCATGTTATGATTGCTTTTTTCAGTTAATATTAGTGCTATGTCAGCCGTTTAAGGCTTGTTTTCTACTACAGCGAGTGGCAATCAATCGACGGCATAAAACAAGTCCTTCCCATTACTATAAATGGAGTGCAGTTAAGTGTGTTATAATAATGAAAAGTGAAACAGGAGACAAAGCATTTGTTAGCCAGAGCTATCTAGGCAACCCACCTTCATGATCTGAATTTATTTGGATTACCAAAATGATTGAGGGGATTTTTACTCAGGTCATTGTGGTTGGGTAATCTGGACTTTTCTTCAAATTTCATTTGAATGAAGCGCCTTAAACAGAAACATCTGGGCGTGGAAAAGCCAGCATCAGAACGCTTACAAGGCAATAAAAAGAGTAATAAGAATTTATAATTGGAGGGCATCTTTCATCCAGATGGGTTCTGTGCGAGGTTTAAAAACATTGCACAGAAAGGCAAGACAGATACACAGTGGTGTGCTTACCACTCGCGGTTGCTATCCAGTTAAGAGAAATTTGAAGTTTACAAATCCCCCCTCCCCCCAGACTTCTCACAACCACCAAAGTGCTGAAGGGACAGCTAAAGAAAGGAGCTCTCGCCCCGGACCCTCAAGAGCTGGCCCTTTCTTTGTGAATTCTGCTGGATTGAGAGACAGGTCCAGACATGATCCTGGCCTGGCCATCCTCAGGCGCCTCCATCAGCCTCCCCAGTGTGTCCCCCACCCTTGTCATCACCACAGGTCCTCTCCCTTAGATCTTGGAGGTTGGTTCGTCAGCTGGCATGTGGCAAGTATTGTATGGAGGCCGACTGAGAAGTTTCAACGCTCAGAAGAGCCTAATTCATGGAAGGATTAGATTGAGGTGACAGGGGACATTGGAAAGCTCTCCAAGGCAGGGTCTGGTGCTTGCCTGTGTGTTGATGTATTGTGGAGTCACAGGACCTGACCCCTGGCTGGGCCTCACTCTGTGGAGGGGGTTTCATTGGAGTAGGGGGGTGGATATATATATCCACCATATATATATGTTCTTGTCAGTGTCTTCCATGGTGTTATAGGTGAATCATTCCATGTCAGGATATTGAGAGATACTAAATAGTTCACTCACCATGGGCTTGTAGTTTACTCATCATCTTTAACTTAATAGCTAAGAGCAAATCAATTGTGCACAAAACAGTAGGGCTGGAGGGGGAAATGGGGAGTAGGTTTCCTTTTGGGGTGATGGGAATGTTTTGGAACAGGATAGAGGCGGTAGCTGCACACATTGTGAATGTGTTAGATGCCTCTGAATTGTTTAAGACGGTTAATTTCATGCTATGTGAATTTCACTTCAATTAAAAAAAAAAATGGCAGGAGAAAACGAAATATTTTTGAATGATGTTAAAAGATGGGGTGAGCCAGGTGCTGCTTTTGCCCGTCAGACCTACAGTCAAAGAAGAACTGGAAAAATGCTGCTCCCTGTGATGTCCACAGGGATTAGAGCTGTGCTGGAGTTTCTGGATGTCGCGTGCTTTTACCGCACGTCCTGCCGGGTCCTAGGGCTGTTCCTGCCTGAGCGTGTCTGCACAGGAGCTGGACTCGTTAGCAGAAAAGAAAGGTAGGGACACGGGAAGTCAGGCAGTCATCGGCCTCAGTGGTCAGGAATATGCTCAAAAAATTACCGCTTCAAGGAAATCACCGCTTCAAAAAATATAGTCATGATTGCTAAATGTCTCTATTTTTTAACTTTTGGGCTTTATTTACTGATTTCTTTCTATCCTCCCATGCTTAAAAATAACTCAAAAGTTATATTCATCAGTCTAGAGCAGTGCTGTCCAATATAAATAAGAATGTGAGCCATGTATGTAATTTTACATTTGCTAGTAGCCACATTAAAAAAGTAAAAGTAAAAAGAAACAGGTGAAATGAATTTTATTTTTGTTTTAAATTTTGTATTCTTTTTTTATTATTAATTAATTTATATTTGGCTGCGTTGGGTCTTCGTTGCTGCATGCGCACTTTCTCTAGTTGCGGCGAGCGTGGGCTACTCTTCGTTGTGGTGCACGGGCTTCTCATTGCAGTGGCTTCTCTTGTTGTGGAGCACGGGCTCTAGGCACGCGGGCTTCAGTAGTTGTGGCTCGCGGGCTCTAGAGCGCAGGCTCAGTAGTTGTGGCGCACGGGCTTAGTTGCTCCGCAGCATGTGGGATCTTCCCGGACCAGGGCTCGAACCCGTGTCCCCTGCACTGGCAGGTGGATTCTTAACTGCTCTGTCATGAGGGAAGTCCCTGAAATGAATTTTAATTGTGTATTTTCTTTAAATAGTTTCTTTAAATACTGTGTCAGTATCTGCCTAGAGAGTGCAGTATATCCTTTCAACATGTAATCAATATAAAAATGATTGATATTTCACTTTCCTTTTTCACACTTAGTCTTCAGAATCTGGTGTGTATTCTACTCTTACGGCACATCTCAATTTGGACTCGCCACCTTCAAGTGCTCAAAAGCCACATGTGGCTAAGTGGCTGCTGTAGGGGGTGCGGATCTAGAAGTTACTATTTTTGTTGGGTTCTCTGGGCTCCAGAGACGCTCCGTAGGTGGAGATGAGGACCATCACACGGCACATTAGGGCTTCAACATCATTATCGTTCAAGTGCCTTTACAAATAGGGCAGTTCCTGATCTCACAATTTTGTGAATGAGGTAAAAGAAGCGTTATTCTTTGTCATTTTGTAGGTGAGGAATCTGAGATTCTTATGACCTAATGAAGCTTGTTTACTCCTTCCTAGGAAGGCTGAACTGCCGTTCTGGTTTCCTGGTTGTCCTGGATAGACTCTTGAGAAGTCTCTGTTTCTGGGGGAAAGGGTTTATGCAACTGTGAAAGGAACTCAATCTCGTTTTACAGACTAAAGTGTGAATCTCGGAGCAGAAAAGTAGCTATCCTGGTGGTCTCAGGAGAGCCAATAGTGGACATTGAACGAGAGCCACATGGAGAGCTCCTTTGACTTGCTGGTTACAACCAGAAATCCAGGGCACTTCCTATCCCTGTCTCCTGGTCAGTATCAGTCACACTTGGCCATGTGGCTGAAAGCAAAGGGTTGTGGTACCTTGCAAAATTGCACCACTCTGTTGAAAACATGGAAACCAACAGCCTAGTTCACTGACTTAGCCACTTAGCCCTAGGACAAGCTCTGGCCAGACACCAATTCCAGAGATCTGGAATTGCCCCCAGCCAGTGCCTCTCAGTTGGGTAGTAAAGTGGTTAGTGGCTGGATGGGAGCCCAGTTCTCGGACCCCTTCCTCACTTTGGATATATTTCTCTCTCTGTGGTCCAAGAGCTGCAAAGGAAGGAGGACCTACTGGATCCAGGAACACTCAAGGACACATTGAATTCTATTTTCCTTCCATAGTGCTAACTCCTGAGATTTTACTGACCCCCCACAAAAGTGCATCTGTTAAAATTATCAAAACATTTTTTTTTTGGTTAGGCAAAGACTTCACTTGCAAAAAGAAATTTTGGGGTTGAAATAATTTCAGGCATATGAGTTTGGCATTTCTAAGTACAGATCAGTCATGGCTAATTGCACAACTTTTAGCTAGTGTGTTGAAATATGAATACTGATGAGACCCCCTTGCCTTGTGTGTTCACTCATCCTTTTATCCACCACACACAGAGTCTAAGGCTCTGTGTTGGGTTCTGAACATTCAAATGCGTGGCCTCTTGCCTCCACATGTAATGCTGGCTACAGCTGTACAAGCAGGAGCTTTGACAGACGAGGCACAAAAGGCTGGGAACACAGAAGCGGGGGTGACTTCCAGGAGAAGGCTTCACTAGGAGGTGAGGCTAGATCTGGTACAGAGGGATGGAGAGGAGTTCTCAAGGTAGATTAAAAAGAAGGAGGAGGGGGCTTCCCTGGTGGCACAGTGGTTGAGAATCTGCCTGCTAATGCAGGGGACATGGGTTCGAGCCCTGGTCTGGGAAGATCCCACATGCCGCGGAGCGGCTACGCCCGTGAGCCACAATTACTGAGCCTGCGCGTCTGGAGCCTGTGCTCCGCAACAAGAGAGGCCGCGATAGTGAGAGGCCCGTGCACCGCGATGAAGAGTGGCCCCCGCTTGCCGCAACTGGAGAGAGCCCTCGCGCAGAAACGAGGACCCAACGCAGCCAAAAATAAATAAATAAATAAATAAATAAATAAATAAATAAAAAATAAAATGTTGTGTTAGTTAAAAAAAAAAAAAAAGGAGGAGGAGTTATTTTAGACCTGGAGCAAATGGCTGTTCTAGAAACCACAATTATTTGATGTGGGCTGCTTCTCCCCATGGCTCACCCTTGGCATTATCTGACCAGCTTTCTAGTTTGCACCCTAGATGGAGATGTTACCATGTTACTGTACAGCTCTGGTGGCTCCCAGAGCCCCTGTGCATAGGTTGGGTTTGGTTGGAGACTACCTCAGTGTCTACCTGGAGAGTTCAATTTCAGGGCTAACGTTCCAGCAAGATATTTAATCCTGGTCTGATGGAAGTCCGCACGTGAGCTCCATTCCTAGGGGTGCAGAGGAGCTGATGGCTTTCGGCCCATGTAATGCTTATCATCAGATATAATAACCTAGGATTGGGTCCAGAGACAGCTTGTGTAGGCAGCACAGAGCAGCGGAGAGGATGAGATATGAAAAAGCACCAAGAAGGTAGTGTTGATTAAAAGAACCCAAAACAATTATGTGTGTGTTTCTTAAAGGTTGAAGATGTGGATTTAACAGGAAGTACCTTCTACTCCTGGAATCCCATAGCATTTTATCTGTATCCTTTTGGTGAAAAGGAAAGCTGTGTCAAAATCAAGCACATTAATTTGTAAACACTAGTGAATTTATGGGGCCAACGTGGCAGAATATTTGAAATTGCCATTGCATCGAAAAAATCTTGGAAACACAGCAGCTTTCAACAGTGAACACATTCTACTTTGTATTTATGGCCCTGCAGTATCTTGAAATGTAGGGCACACCCCTGATTCACCTTTGGGTCTTTCAGGTCGAATAGCTGATAGGTGTACACATTGTGAGTTATCTATAAATACGGGGTATATGGAGGAATGAATGAGGGAATGGGAAAAGGTGCTCTGAAAATCATGAAATAGTTACCAGTGTAAGATATCAAATGGTTTTTGTCTGTAATAGGTGCTGAAAAATCATTTTTATTTTTAATTTTAGTAAAATACACAAAGCATAAAATTTACCATCTTAAGCATTTTAAGTGTACAGTTCAGTAATGTTAAGTATACTCACCTTGTTGTACACCCAATCTTTAGAACTTTTTCATCTTATAAAACCAAAACTCTGTACCCATTAATCAACAACTTTCCATTTCCTCCTCTCTTGAGCCCCTGGCAACCACCAATTCTACTTTCTGTTTCTATGAATTTGACTATTCTAGTCAAACAGACTAGCCTCACAGAAGAGTATGTGTCTTTTTTGTGCCTGGTTCATTTCACTGAGCACATTATAATGTCCTCAAGATTCATGCATGCTGTGATAGATGTCAGAATTTGCTTCCTTTTTAAGGCTAAGTAATATTCCACTGTATGGATATACCACATTTGTTCATTTGCTCATCTGTTGATGGACATTTGGGTTGCTTCTATCTTTTGGCTATTGTGAATGATGATACTGTGAGCATTCGTGTACAAATACCTCTTGAAGGCCTTGCTTTCAGTTCTTTTGGGTATATATCCAGAAGTGGAATTGCTGGATCATAGGGTAATTCTATTTTTAATTTTTTTGAGGACATGCCATACTGTTTTCCATGACAGCTGCACCATTTTACACTCCCATGAACAGTGTCGGAGGGTTCCAGTTTCTCCACATCCTCACCAACGCTTGCTATTTTCTGTGTTTGTTTTTGTTTTCATAATAGCCATCCTTATGTGTTGAGGTGCAAAACTCTTTTTTTAAGATTAATGAATGAAGCTATCGAGTGCCACCTGCTTGTCTTCTATCAGTCAGTACCTTGTAAGAAATCATTCTTCAAAGAAGACTATATTTTGAAGTCATAAGCTTCCTATGTGTGACTTTTGAGAACTCTTTGAATCAAGTGTTGTTTTGGCAATTGCAACTTTGGTGAAACACCCAAAACAACCTCTTCTCCCAAAGCTTTAAAAATAGTAGAAATTGTTTATGAAAAGCCACAGATCGGTCTTCTGTCAACAATGATTTTCGGG